>NW_022280032.1:12339156-12352490 GCF_004355925.1 Anarrhichthys ocellatus
ACATAAACAAGAAGACAGACTGAAGGACAACTGCATGCACACACACACACGCACACACACACTCTCTCTCATACATACTCGCACAGACTGAGTGGCTTACTTGACCTGGCAAGTACACTGAGATCTACAGCACACATGAGGCTAATGATCCAGAGAACATGGCTTTTTTCTGGGTTGTTCAGGTTGATGTGAATGCAATAGTGTGTGTGTGTGTGTTTGTGTGTGTGTAAGGGATTAATAACTCTTAGATGTAACATTATTTATTGGTAAGGGTCCCAAAGTTAAGTAATCAAGTATATTATGATTAAGAGCAATAATCAATTAATTTGCAGTGCTAGATTATGACAGAACAACTCCTTAGCTAGGAATTGTCAGTACGTTGAAAGGTTGTTTTTCCCCCTCTGCTGTCGTTTGTGACACCAAGGGAGGAAGTGCAGCTTGTGCCCAATGAATTGGAAGATCTGCTGTTCATCTAAAGGTGCATTAACATATTGAGACTGAGTTGGTGTAATATATCAATGTATTGTTTGAAATTCAAGCAAAGTAGACAGGGTACTCTCACATGCTGCCACAGTTGGCTGATGATTTCAAGCAGCATGTGACTGGTGGCCTCTCAATATCTCGGTTTGCATGTGTTACATGTGTGTGAGGGAGAAAGAAAGGGAAACGAGAGAGACTGATTATTCCAGGCCAAGGCTTTTATAAGCCACAGGATGCCCATTACAGATCATTGAGTTTCAGACTTAGGTGAGAATATCTTTCATAATCTAATTGGGTTGTCTTTGTAACGTCATTCAACCTCTTTTCAGGCACTTTCTTCCATCTCTGTGGATGCCTCAGTTTTAAGACTCTGTGTTGTGTGCGAGTGCATATTTCCAAGTGTTACGTGTAGGATTACTACAGTTGAGGCGGAAGGGAATGTGTGTGTAGGATAATAGTAAAGCTTTTAAAATGATCCTTCCCGTATCAGTATTTAATCCTGTAACTTGACCTACCATTCTACCCACACACTTAGTTTACCATCAAGATAAGTCTCACTTTAGTATGTTCAGTTAAAAGTCACCACACTTCAAAAAGGAAAGATAATCTGTTTGACTCTGATAATACCGTAAGAAATGTGAGAAATGTGTATGAAATTTCCCACAGATTAAAATGTATTTGCAGACCATTGCACCGGTCGTCAAGTTTCCTACCAATTTACAAAATAAGATTTTGTTGAGTTTGCCAGAAATTGTAACTCAGAAACTCAGGGAGGTTGATGGAGCAATCAATATGCAGAAGACACAATAGAGCACAATGCTCATGAAATTAACTGTCCAAATCAAACAAAGTGCTCAATAAACTTCCAGGCTGCTAGAGACTGACTGACTGACGTCTCATTGTAGAAATACTCCTGTGCATCAACCAGGTGTGGTAAAATAAGCTCCTTTTGGTTGTTTTCTTCAGCTTTTCATTTGGAGTTGTGCATGATCTTGCTATACTTTTTAGTACAAGTATTAGGTTTATTCATTTCTGAGGTGGCTTGGTTTATCGGGTGGAAGGAAGTTTGAGGCTGTAATATATTTTTTTCATCTTAACAAGGGATGAAATGTATAATGTCAAAGGGGTCACTTGTGGTGAAGAACCCAAAGTATGATGACCTGACAGTTCCCCTTAGATCGACTGCGTGTTTTAGCGTGTCTCAACTAAATGTTTTGTTTTTTAATACTGCAGCAGCTTGCTTTCATATTACATACAGCTAGGTTGAACCAAGCTTACAAAGTCCTGTTTTATATTGATTTGGAAATGTCATTTTTTATTTCAATTTGTACAACTCAACTCGCAGTCCCAGTGTTGTTATACATACTTTAGGTACAGTGATGAGTTACCTCAGTGTCGAACTTGGTTCCAGAGTCTCTGCTTCAAATATCTGGGTTAAGAAAATCTGTCAGAAAGAGGTATGAGTAAAGTGCTCTATCTTTGCTGAGGAGCTGCTTTGCAAACACCCTGGAGAAAAGCAGTTAATCCCCAACTGTTTAAATGAAGCTTCTCATCGGCCAACAAACTGACATTTTATTCATACTGGGCAGCCGCCAGGTGTGATTACACATAAAATCCTGGATTTTATATTTCAGTTTTCATAACACACCTGGTTGTATAAATAATTTGATTTAAGGCTTAGAACTGAGAATGAAAAGTTATATCCGGTGCAGTATTTCTACCAATGCACACAGAATTTCAGTTGTCAGGCTCGGATAATTTAGTCGCACAAAACCTTGCCCGCGGTTCAATCTGCGTCCTTTTTTCATGACATCTCAAGGTCTAGATCAATGGGTGCAGTAACTCAGTCACTGTGGCAGCGGCTGTATTGATATTAATCATAAGTTATTCAATCAGGGCCCCGGGAGTCAGCACGACAGACTGAGAGACAGACAGGAAGTCAGACACACAGCGGGGTGAATCATCGAGGGGTGGGGGAGAGTCTGGGAGATCACTACATCTCAAAGTTACACCCAACTTCCAAGTTCATGCGCAGAAGTCTGTTTTATATCAAAAATGACTTTCCATATGGAAAATGTAAAGCATTTTTGGTTTGATAATTTGATTCTCCCAGACTTCTGCACGCTGGTGAAAAACTGATCCAAAATTCATTGTGGTGGGGAAAACATACAAGTTAACATTGCAAACACTGCATGCTGAATATATCTACACAAACATAACTGTACATTTTATTCATTCTGATTTTTTCTTGTCTGCTTTACACACATGTTGAAACTGTTTTCATATGATACACTTTAAACTTCTGCGCCACACAGCCACCATATGTATGTGTTTAATTTGAATTTATGTTGGGATAACTTGCTACCTAACTGTGAAATAACTTTTGATACAAGGCTTTACCAAAAGATATATTCTACGTAAATATATGCGCTATGCTGTAACATTCTTTTTTTAAAACAAAGTGATCAGCTATTTCGGCCATCTTTTGACTGTCAATCGGTCTGACAGTCCTTCTGCCTCTTTCCCTTTCACCTTGCCGCTATCTGTCTGAGTCTTTCTATCAGAGACACAGGGATGTTTTATCTGGGTAAAGTACACCACAGTGCAGTAATATCTCCCGAGACAGCCAGGGAGCTGATAGGTATCACTCTACAAACAGGCTGTTCCTCCCAGGACTCTACATAGAGATAATGTGCTGCTTTCTCTTCCTCCTATTTTCTCTTCTGTCTGTCTCTGTCTTTGAGTCAGTATCAGACCGACTTTCTCTTTTTTTCCCTGTCTGTCTGCATCTCTCTCTGGATATATATCTCTCTCTCTGTCTCCCTCTTTGTATCTATCTCTCTCTGTCAGGATGATCTCATGGGGAAAGAGGTGTGTTACCTTTCCCTGTTGGAGATTCTGCAGATATTAGCCCTCTGTGTTCTCTCTAACCCAGGATGGATTTAGAAACACCACCCCTGTGTGAGCGAGACGTGAGTCCATGCTCTATTCGGGCACAGTGGAATTGCACCGGTGCGGGTATAGGTGCGTCTGCGTGCGTTTGTGAGGGGTGCCAGCTGTCCTGCAGTGTGTGTGTGTCTCTAGTGCGTCACCCTGCTTTCTCCGGCCCAGGATCCCAGCCGTGTTCAGCATATGGTAACCATGGGATACAGGCTATAGATAAGGCAAACTATGCCACCAAATACCCTTTGACGTCATACACCTCCTCTTGTCCCATCTTCTCTCCTCTCCTCTGTTCCTTGCACACAAACCACTGCTTTTTCTTTAATCCTTCTACTATGTTGAAAGGACATCCATTATGTAATTTGTCAAATTGAGCCACAGCATTAAATACACCCACAACAGGCAAATAATCACTTCAAACTAGTGAGCTTTTACTATCGCTTCCCAGAGACTTTGGAAAGAAAAATCTAAATAATCTAAAAAAAAGTCCCATTGTTATATTTGTACATGTGTGGATTGGGTAAATATCAACAGTACATTGTGTGGAGCTGAGTGTCAAACAACCTGAACAACTCCTGGAGACGGGTTTGAAATAGTGAAGAAAACAAGAGTTGCTTGCAGCTCTGTGAGGAGAGTCGGTGCTTTGAGTTAAAGGCGAATGTCAACATTTTAACATACTCACAAAAACAATGCTAACACGGTGATCCTAAGCAGGTCTAATGTGAAGCATGTTCTTTATGTTAGTTTAGCATGCTAACATCTGCTAATCAACACTAAAGACTAAGGACAGCTGGTGCTGGTGGAGGCTGGTCATTGGTTTTGCAGGTGTTAACCAACATTGGGTTTACCAACATACTTAGTTTCCATGAAAATTTGATAATATTTTATTATTCTATGATAAGACTCAACTTATCAGGGGAGGGATTTTGATTTCAAAGGAATTAAAGGTAAACATTTAAGGCAAGTAGAAGGCACTGGGTGGGCTAGAATCTGTCAAACAACTCTCCTGCTGGACATCAAATCATTTTGATAACCGTTAAGTGGCATGGTGACATCATGAAGCCTTGTTTGATAACATTAATTGGCTTTCATTTGTTGTACAGAAAAAAAAAATAGTTTTCACTTCAATCTAATTTGAAGCTGAATTAAACTGCTCAAATACATATTTGTGTAAATATTTGTGCATGCTTGCACATTTGCTCATATGTTCTCACTGGACACATTACTCTACTCCCTAATCTTTCTTTTTAGATAAGGTCAAAGAGTTCCGGCCCAGCACTGCCCTTTGAATTGGCTCACAGCAACACACTTAAAGTAATTTGTGTTCTGCTCATTTATTGAACATTAGCACAGAAACCACTTCCTCTTGTCCCCTTCTTTTTCCTCTCGCTCTCTCTTTGTTACTCTGACTGAACACTTAGCCCCTTTGAAAAATGTTGGTTGGTGGCCTTTGAACTTGAGTAAACAGAACTGTATTCTGTGACGACTGAGTCTCCTTCTTTATACCTCTGTGTAAGCCACACTCCTCTCAACTAACGGAGACTGACTGCGCTAACATGAGACTTTGATGTGAACTGCTGGGCAGAAAGACCGACTGAAAGAGGGACAAGAACAACAGTGCTGGGTCACATGGCTACATCTCCAACTAAAACAAAGGGGACAAGCTATGGATCCAACTGCTCAAAGTCATTATGTACCTTGTCTATCCCTAAGGCCTCAGCCAAAATGCGCTGAATGATTTTAGCTGTTAATATCATAATCAATTATACATGTGTCAGAACTAATGGCCCCAGCCAACACAAAAGGACATCAATGTTGAACTGAAAGACCAAAGGAATTATTAGAGGAAGCATTATTTCCCTAGGATACTAGAGAGGATTAAACTCCAGGGCTTGTGGGAGACTGGAATTGTTTTTCCTCTCCCTGGGGTTATCTCAGGTAACAACTATTCAAGTATTATTAAAGAGCTAAAAATGGCCCATACAGTTATAGCAACCTGAATTAAGGTGCCATGGGGTATTTGCCTGTGTGCGTGTGTGTGTGTGCACGTGCATATGCAATGATTGTGCATGTGCCTTTGCATGCATGTGTGTGAATGCCCTTGGAGACGTGCGTTTGTGTGTGTGTAGAAATGTGCGTGCTGACAGAAGCAGTTGGTAGTCGGGATATGCGTCTAAGAAGAAATCAGGGTGAGAAGACCTCCTTAAATGTGCACAGTGCTGCAGAAAACAACTTTGGCATTTGTGCTGGAGCACAGCAAATAAGCACCCGATAAGTAAGTCTATTTTGTCCCTGCAAACACTGCATATATTCCACTGCGTTGAGCAGCATTTTCAATGCTATTTACTTTGTTGTGCATTCGAAATGCACAATCTGCTCTAAATGTGGTTTGTGTCTGTCAGAGCACATGTTATCAAATCATGTCTTTCATCACTCCAATTTTTCCACAAATCTTGATCATTTCATTACTGTGCCACTCTATGTTTTAACAGATATGTACATGTACACACAACATGCACTAAGGGACAGTACTCCACTGCAGGCCATGTACATCCAGAATTATGTGGATTGACCTCTTTCTTTTCTTTCTGCTCTCTCTTTCATCAGCCTCCTCTTTCATCCAGCCATTCATTCTTTCATTATGGCATTAGCTTTGCTCTCTAATGTAAACAAGATTTCATTTCTTTTGTGTATGTTCATGCCTTTTGGTTCTGAGTGCTCTGGACATGGGTAAAATATGGTCAATCACCAATACTGCTCATTATCCTGCACTATAATGGCAGATATCCATAGGCATGGATGAGATTAATTCAGGACCGGTTCCAGAACAAAATGAACTGAAAGTAGAGCGGGTGCACTAGTAACTACAGTGCGGCCGGAAACAGCCTGCATTTAATGCTACTCCAATGATAGTTAGAGAGCTGGTCTGCTGAAGCTTTTATGATCAATGCAGTGTCTCTTCACATCGATGGCTGTGTCCTTGTGGACATACAGTCAATACAACTCTACAGTGCACAAGTGAGCATGTCCCTTGATCTGTCCGTGCTGGTTTGGTTATTACAGTATGTGTCTACAGAATGTACATGTGTGTATGTCTTCCCCTTAAGGCCAGCTTCTCTGTAATCTCGTCCTTACTGATTTGATGCGGGTTGAGTGCCGGTGACCTTGTGGAGTCTCTCTGGTGCCTAATGCCAAACAGGCTGCTGGCTCGACGAATATCTTGGCCACATTCACACTTCTGGCTGTTAACATTCCAGGTCTGTTTCATGTCTTCAATCCAAGGGATCAGCATGGGAAAGACACTCATTTGTCGCGTGCCAGGGATTCTCCAACCCCTGGATGCAAAAGCTTTCCATCTTCTTAAAAGTGCTTGTATTTGTTTGGTGTTCAATGAAATGTTTAATTATTATTTATAACAAATAACTCTCAGCAAACTAATATATACATTATTGTTTATTCTGTGGGTGACTCTCTTCTGATGCAGGAGGTAGACACTTGTCCCATTGAGAGCTGACTGTGTGTGACTCAAGTTGATGTGAGCATTACTAGATAGCTCCAGAGCTACCTGTGTTCTTGTCCTTCCCTGGCCCGTTCCCTGGTGAGAGCCACTGAGTTCACCTGAAGTTCGCTGTACTCTGTGAAATCTTTTATGTTGGCGTTTGCGTTGCGTTTAGCCCGCCAGGCTACAGAAAGCTGCAGGCCCTTGAGTACTTGACTGCATTCCAAATGTACCTCATACCCTCTCTACTCCACTTCATCTTATACTGTTAGTTATGGTTCCACGTTTTTATTGTGTGTTTGTTTGCAAGAGGGTCTTTCCCCCCCCAAGTGGGACTGTATGTTTAGTTCATACCACTGATGTATTGGAGAAATGCCCGGTTATTTATCTCTCTCAGGGATAGGTATAAAGGAGAGATAAGCAAACATTGCTTCCACCTGATCATTTTCATGCAGATCAGATATGAAGAGTTGAAAAGGAAATAAATGGCTGTATCTTTTTCTATTCAGTATCATTGAGGATGATACGTTTTCAGTGTCAGTGCTGTTAAATATGGATTAGGTGGCAAGTGGCTGCTGGGTCTTAAAACTTTTCTGGCGGAAAACCCAGAGTATCATGACATTTCAATCTCATAATATGAAACACACTATCTGCTGACATTTGCATTTCTCACTTTCATTTTAACCGAGATTGCAAGGTAGCAGCTTTACCTGAGACCAAAACTGTGTCCATTACAATAACTAAGGTTATTCACTGTAACTTTAGTTTTAGGGAGCCCTCTAACAAGTTCTGTACACCAGGGCAGGCCAAACAATCGCCCCTGATGTTGGCTTGGGTCTGGCTGTGGCTACTGTGCAAACATATAGCAGACATAGGAAAGCTAGACACACTACTATCAGGCAGATGAGCAATCCCAGGATAGAGAGCCAACATCACCAGTCATGCTCACAACCAGAGAGGTGAAGACCTTTTTACTGTACTGTATACCCTAATAGGATTGTTCACTTTTTATCCACCACAACAATCTGTGAAAGGGTAGAAATATGGACTGATGTATCACTAAGTCTCATCCCCTGGACCTGGGTGGGTCCCTGTTTAGTTTTAAAAAGAAAATGTCAGTGAAGTCCTAAAAAAAGATCCAAAAACATCCCAAATACACAAACGAGCTAATAGGAATGCCCTCCCATATCCACTGAGTGAGTCTGTTTAGACAGACACCCACCACGCTTTCTGTCACTGAAACAAATGAACAGCATCCTTTGAGCATCTTAAGAGGCTGACTGCTCCACATAGCATGTTCTACATTGCTCATCTGTCATTTTAAGGTCAAGTGTGGATATGCAGAGATGTGATCTTGTACAATCCGTTTTTAGAAAGAGATTTTGGAAACAGAGCTCAAACATCAGAAAAAAACCCTTATCTCAAGCTCTAAGAGCACCTTATCTCTAAAAGACAATACACAGTATATCCTTGCCAAGCTGCTACACAGGAGCTAAAACTTAAATGTGAATATGTTATCATGTCATGTTGTGACGCATACCTGTTATGTTTCTGAAAGACTAGTTTTTCATCTACCTGTCACTTTTTCAAAATAAACTCTTTATCTGTGTGTAGGTGTGTGTGTGTGTGTGTGTGTGTGTGTGTGTGTGTGTGTGTGTCTGTGTGTGATATGTGGATGTATGTGATTGTGTGTGTGTTTGCCTGTGTCTGCATGTCTCTGCATTTGCAGTCTATTGATTGACTCACACTGGCCTACTTTTCTAAAGCCTGCACCCTGTTGACCACTTGCCTCAGATCTTTCATGTTGTTTGTGTCTCTGCCTCTGCCTCTCAAAATAAGCAAGTGCACTCTGCGGACAACTAACTGTGTAATGTGTTACACAATATCTGTTAAAGAAAAGTACCACACTCAAATGCATCTGACCTTCAAAAACAGCAAATCACAAAGGGAGATGGTTATGTAGGAGATAAAGAGTTAGAGAAAGAGAGGAAAACATGGATCTATTTGGCTCTTTAAAGATGCTCAATAAATGATTTAGAGCATATATATTGCCTCCACACAGTTCTTAAAATGGAGACGGCTGAGTCTGTGGGCAGCAGCTAACGGTGCTAACAGCACCAATAGTGTAAACAATGGCAACAGTGCTGACAGAGCTAACCATTTTTACCTGGGGGAGCCAGAAAGTGGGAGCTACGCTTGGGCGACGACGCCATGGGTCAGGACAGCATAATTAGCGGTAACTGCGTTATGAGCGCAGTGCAGTGCGGTGGCCATTAGCTAGCCAGTGGGGCACAACAGAGAAACTCGCATGCACTAAAATGTATGTAAATCACAGCGAAGCTTGGATTACGTCAAACAGAGAGCGAGAGAAAGCGACTTTAATTTGAGGAATTAAGAGTTAGAATAGAATACATCAGCACACACACACACACACACACACACACACACTGTGATCCGTGTCAACCCTTGGGGCAGTGTGATTGGGTTGCCTACAACAGTTGCCATGGTAACAGTGTGGTGGATCCTGGGCGTGTAGTTTGGGCAAGCTGGGGGTCAGGTCACCGAAATAATGAGTGTGCTCAATAGTCTTTACAGTATCAGTCAATTCTGGTGAATTATCTCTTATCTGTGCTTCAGCACTGTGTAATAGAACATTTATATTGAATCACAGAGATGTGATTAAAAGTTCTCTGATATAAAATAAAATTGTCTTTGTTTTTGCTCACGTCACCAAAGAAACTAAAATCTTTCTTCAAAACATCAAAAACATCTACTTCCACACATTTAGAGCATGCTTGCAGTTAATTCTATCTATTTGTCATTTGAAATAGTGTATTGAATTCCCTCCCAGGCACTGTGGTGACATTGAGTCAAAAATATGAGAATATGTCAGCAGTATTGATGCTCCTCATTTTCAATCAACTTGCACACAAGTCAATACATCAAGCTTATATTTCTAGGCATTGCTTTCAAATGGTCTAGCCTTAGAATTATCTTTGGTCAATAAATCACCCTGTCGAACAACGCTATTCTAATCTGTTTTGTAAAATTAAATATGTAGACACAAAATACAAACTTAATAATGAACAAACAGCTTGAAATCTACTTAAATAATTACCCATGGCAGCAAAGATGAATTCCTCCAAAATGCTGGTTTTCTAGAGAACAACAGATCTAATGAGCATGCCAAATCAACAACAGGTAATCAATCAGGCAATCACTTCAATCAGAGATTTCTTGGCTTGCTCATAAGTGAAAAGGTCAGCATCATTCAAAATGGCTGAAAAACAGAGAGAGAAAAAGCGTGACATGCATTGCAAGGATTTGTCATGTTAGGTTAAAGTCTCAACTACTGTTACACAGTCTCCTTCAGTTGAGTATTTATTTGTTTTTTGTCAGACTTCGCCCGGCTTGGATGTGAACTAATGGTAAAGCTGAGAGGTGTTTTTCAAAGCGGTATTACTGCAAAAGCCAGATAACTACAAAAGCAACGATACTGCTGATAATACTAAATCCTGGTGCTCCTGATTTGCATCTGTAACACAAAAAGTGAATATTAGCTTTCGGAGTAGTGATTAAGTCATGCATATTGATGGCTGATAATAATCTTGCTAATTCTGCTTTGTGAAAAAACCCTTGGGGATGCTTTTTGTTTTGATAAGTGTGCTTTCTCTGGATAGGCTCAATGTTTGTTTTTTGTATGTTGTTTCAGGCTTTATGCTATTCTGCCACTTCTTACAAGCTAAAATCAATCTGCTCTTTTGTTTGTGCCAGTTTTGTTCTATATCTGCACACTTCAACCTCTAACACACTACACAGGATTGACCTTGCACGTACATGTACTACAAGACCAGCTGATCAGGATAAGCCTTTCAAACCAATGAGGGCTGTAAAACAGCCGTCGTGACCTTATTCCTCATTCCCTCTTCTTCAGTAACTCCAACATAATGGAAAACTGGCCTTAAAATGTTAGGATTGGAGGGATTTGGTGGATGCCCTGCTCTCCTTGGATGGATTGTTTGGTGCCTTTATCTTGGACTCTCATGGTGCCAGAGGCTGGAGCTGGATTCAGCACAGCTGTGGCATCATCTTCCCCTCACAGTAAGGCCCCCCCGTCTCCTCCCCGGATACTAGTACAATGAAATCACATGGCAGCAGGGAGAGGCACAGGATCCTGTATTTGGCTGTGCATCCCGCTAAGGCTTCCAATCCACCTCTGGGGAATGAAGTCAGCCCTTGTAGCCCACCATGGTGATGAAGGTGGCAAGGATGATAGCCATGACAACTGTTAGGACCAGACAAACACATGGAATGATAGGTTGTAAGATGAACTGCCCCTGTAGCCACTTGGGATCCCCTTCAACATGTCAATAACGATCTAAATTCCCCTTCCTACTTAATACGTAATGCATCCTCTCATAAAGAAATAACAAGTGTCCTGTTCTCTTACCCAGCCCCTAACATGGTCCTTTGACTGGGAGAGCTGGGCAATCACGATTTCACGTTTGATCAATCATCGAATGTCAGAGGGAAGCAGCTGTTGTGAAAATTTGATTTGTTTTGATTTGATTGCCACAGTGGCCTGTTGTTATGTGCTATGCTGCACTGAAAATTGTGTTTCAAAATAAAAGCACTGAAAATATTATTGAATTAACAGTATGCAAGAATCAGGAAACTGTACTATTTAAAGAAAAGTATTATCAGTAAAGGTGCAGAAATCCAGAAAAGTGGTCCCTGTGTCTGTTGTGCCATTATAAATGATGTCATTAGATTATTATTACTCATGTAAAAGCAGCATTTTACTGTTGAAGTTGGTTGAAGGGGAGCTAAAATATAACTACTCAAGTTTTCAAAAATATAGTGACGTAAGAAGCACAATATTTCCCTCTGAAATGTATTGGAGTTGAAGTATGAAGTGACATGAAAAGAAAAGACTCAAGAAGAGTACTCGTACCTTAAATGTCTACTGAATAGCACTACTTCAGTAAATTTAGTTACATCCAACCACTGCAACTTACCAGTTTTGAGGGACAGATCTCAGGGACACGCTTCATTTAAAAGAACATTTGTGAGCCTATGCAGACCATGACCATGGCACAAACACTTGCAAACAAAGTGATCTTCCTGTGGAGCCACCCAAAAATAGATCTAATTTCTACTGTCAAACGGTTCAGATTAAAGCATCCTCTAAATGGCTTGCATTATCATAATCATCCAACTTTTTCTTACCTTTCTTTGTTTGTGAATAGTGGAGACAGATAACACATAAAACAGTGTTTGTTTTTTGTGATCAAACAAATAATTCTTTACAAGTAAGAACTACAAAAACAATGTTTTCAAATACTGTGAATGTTAAGGATGTTGACAAAATATGTTAATGTTAATTTAAATTGCTCCATGCAGCCAAAGCTGCTGAGCAGCCACCAGGATCAGAGTGACTAGTCTGTACCTGGAAACCTGGTTTGAGGCTGAATCTATACTTCCTTCACTCTGGCTGCTCTCCTGAGCCAGTGTGTATGTGCACAAACTCAAAAGCCTATTTACCTGAAAACGCTGTAAACACCGTCTACAGCTTTTTGTTTGTGGATGTGAAAATGTTTGTGTTTGAGACAATGAGTTTGTGTGTGCGTGTGTGTGTGTGTGTGTGTGTGTTTGTCCTTGTGTGTGTGTGTGACATTGGCAGAGGTTGTGTCACAGAGGTGATCTTTATCTACTAGAGTCTGCCTGATCATGTCCACTTGCCTCTGTTTCTGTGTCACAATTTAAGATAGTGCCTATCTGAGCTAAGGAAGACAATGTGGCTTAGGCTGCATTTATAGATCAGAGAACAGAGGACACTTTAGATTGATCAAGATATATACAATTACGTAAGCCAACATTTAACCTTGTTATGTTTGACTTGACAGAGCTGGGGCCTAGGGCAGGGGAAACATTTTAGAGTTACCTGTTCAGACAGTACATCACGACAGCGAAGTTGAACACACACTCACACACAATCCACAACCCAATCACAAAAACAGCCCTCTCTTGTTGGAGGTGTGCCTGTGTGTGTCTGTCTCAGGGGTTCTCGTGTCCTTGTTAGCAGTAATGAAGAGTTATGAGTGTATGAGTGGCAGTAATGACTAGCCTACAAACACGGATGTGAGATCAGGCCACCAAATGACCAAGTACAATATGAATACAAATACAGCCATCACCCCCTTGTTGCCACAGTGTTATGATAATAATCATATTAGTACGATATTAAAGAGACAGCAAACTGCCCTGTCTTCATCAAGCGATGGATCTGAATGACCAATGTGTGCGCTGGAAAGTTCATTATTATTCACAAGAGGAGAGGTCAGCTGGGCAACAAAACACTATTGAGAAATAGATAATGAGAGTGGGTGGTGGGACAGAGAGAGAGAGAGAG
>NW_022280032.1:12352500-12370332 GCF_004355925.1 Anarrhichthys ocellatus
GAGAGAGAGAGAGAGAGAGAGAGAGAGAGAGAGAGAGAGGGAGATTGTTTTGAATGAAATAGAAAAGCTAAATTGCAGCTGAGCCCGAGTCTGGCGAGTCATACATCTAGACAAATACAGCAGTAGAGAAACAAACAGGGGAGTAAGACAAGCAGATAGGAGAAAGGTGGGATGTTAGAGGTGGATTAGGAGTATATCCGATGGACTTTTTAGAAATTCTGGCAAAGGTTTTTCCCTTGGGCAGCATACTGTAGTACTACTCTTCACTTCACAGATCCAAATGGAGAAAACAGGTAAAGTCAATAAGCGAAATGTAGGGAAAGTACACATGAGGGAGTTTTCTGTCCAATCAGAGTATTTTTCGGATCATTGGAAAATATGATATCTGTTTTCTCTATTTGCTTATTGTCACAATTACTTGCATGCCAGCTTGTACATATCTGGATTTTTCAGACTGCGAAACTATAACAATGAATGCCTACATGTATTAGATATAAAAATATGGAACAGCATTCCATCCCACTTGATGAATAAAAATAATAATTGGCAGTTTCATACATGAAATTACAGTTGTTTTTTTTCTCATCAAAAAGCTCAAATACACTCAGTCAATTCTGGCACTGATGAAAGGATCAGGCACAAAGCTTGTTGGAGCTGTTTCAAGTTGTTCTGTCCAAGCAGCTGGATTTATAGTGCAGGAGGCCCACAAAGTAATGGTAAGGTGAGGAAAACCCATCACGTGTTTATTAAATCCTCAAACTGAACAATTAGATAGCAAAATTCTAGTTTGATACAAAAATTTGTATTTAGTATCATGAAAAATGACAGACGCAATGAAGCAAAAGGCAGTTCAATCAGGAGAGACAAGTGAATGATGTAAAGATATATATTTATATTTTTTGTCTTTTAAATGTGTATTAATTTAAACATATTTATTATTGTTATACATAGATACAAAAACCAGGTTTCACAGACAGACATAGAATACATTTAACACAAAGGCAGCTACAAATTGCTCCCTTTTTTTCTGCTGATCCAATCCACGACTCAAAACTGTGATACGATCCAGACAGTGAGTTTTGTGATCTGTTGCACTCCTATCAGATAATGACAGGTGGACTTGAAACAGTGGCTGAAAAACTTTCCAAAAACATTTCAAAACATTATTTCAGCACATGAAGTTTTAATGCATCAAATTGCCTCAAAGCATCATGCAGGTTTAGTGTCCTGATACCAAAACTATATCTGTGTCAAATGTACCTAAACAATAAAGTGACTCACAAATACAAAAACTGAAAACTGAAGGATTCATTCATAGTCATTGATTTCAGGTTTCCTGCAGATCACCAAAGGTACACTTTATATATTTAGATTTCATTATTTTGAAGGGAGAGAGAACAAGGTAATTGTAGGATTACAGTGACATTGCCAGTAGACATGGTTTTAAATTTCCAAACAGTTAATTATTTTTGCAAAGTAATCGCCTCAGTTGGTTCCGGAGAGTTTCTTCCATGCGACAGTTCGACTCGCTGTATCACAGAAATACACTAACACTACACATGGTCCCTGGTAACAGGCTTTTTGACATACTTAACATTATGCAGGTCAGGTTACATTGGTTGCTATTTGTTTCCTCTTTTTCTTTATTGCCAGATGAGTCGAAGAAATGACAGCTGTGTTAATGCCATTTAATATGATAATCTGATGTCAGGACAATGTCTATTTATAGTAACATCTTTGATATTGAGTAGTGTGAAGGTGTTACTCTCTTCATCAGTGATCTTTTCAAAAAGCCCTGCACCAACCAACATTATGCTGCTAAGTCATTTCCATTAAATGTTTATATTAGTTGTGTAGTTGTCCATTGTAAATGCTGCATTATGAGACCTGAGTCTTTTTTAGGATGCTATCTTTTTGGTTGGACCTGTGGAATGGTGTCGGTGCTTATGCTTGCCTTGATTGAGCAAACATGCTGTAATATTGCCTGTTTAAGAACCAAACAATGACTGAAATGATGATTGTAAGGTTCACTATGCTAGCTGACTGCAATCAACAACTGCTTATCAACCATACAACCTTGGAAAAAGAACGTAACTATTAAATAAAACATACAACTGTGGGTTTCTTCAACTCTGGTTCCTGTTGGCATTGGTTCTTTTCTTCAAGTTTTAAGTCTACCTATTTTCACACACAGTGACGCCACTGCAGTACAGCTCAGACTAGCTGACATATTCTTTATAGACTTTGGCTGAAATATTACTTTGAAATTGTTACCCCGTGAGTTAAACTTGACATTCAGTTTACTGTATTAGCTAAGGGCATCAAACAGGAAAATGTCCTATAACTTGGTGTGTGTGTGTGTGTGTGTGTGTGTGTGTGTGTGTGTGAGGGAGTAAGAGATACTATACTACTTTAACTTAGGAAGGTTTGGCCACTTGGTTGGACAAATAGCAATTTATGCCCCTCCAAGATATATAAGTGATATATGGGTAAGAGTTACTTTGTGTTCTCCCATCTCTCTCTGTCTCCCTCTCTCTCCCGCTCCCTCTTTCCTTGTGATCGTGACTGTACTGACAAAAGCTCTCATCTGGGGAAGTTGGTTGCTCTCCATGTGCAGACACCCTGGTTGCCGGGGAAACCAGTCTAAAGTTGTGAGCAAGAGGCGGCGCAGGCCTCTGCAGTGCAGCAGAAAAACAGCAGCACAAGCCTGAAGTTGGAGTGACGGCACACACAGCAGCACTCATCACGATACACACAGTCACACAGTTCTCCAAACTCTGCGTCAGTATCTCTCTCGGTTTCTCTCCCTTTCCCTCTCTCTGTCTCACCTGAAGAAATGAAACACATGCTCAACAGCTCTAGTTGGTGTGTGGGAGGGTTTCACTGTGGCTGTTTGCTGGTTAACATCAACAAGTCACTTGGAAATCGGAGTGAGAGGAACTCCTCGAGTAACACTTGATGTTCACAGTTCAGTGTGTGACTGGAGCGGAAACTGTGGTATTACACAAGAGCTAAGCCAGACAGAACTCGACAAATATACCGGGTATATACTGTATATATATTTATTTATCCCAGAAAAACTGAGTGACACACAAGAGCAATTATGAGTTACTAGTTTTGTTTTGAAGGTAGATGCTACCTGACCACATCATACTCTTACATTTTCAATTATGTCTTTATACTATTGTACTTATGCACCAATCACCAAGTGAAATTTGCAAACGTACTTGGCAATAAAAGGTTTGTGATTCTCTGACTTTTCTTCACACTTTCCAGGGAGTTAAATCAGCAACTTTCATTGAATATCCACATGACAACAGGACTCAGTCTATTTCAAGTAATAACAAGGCTAAGAGCCATGTTAGGCCCGGCGGTGCTCTGAGCCAAATGCTCACGTCAGCATGCTAACATGCTCACAATGCCAATGTTAACATTCTGAAATTTAGCTGGTATAATATGGTAATATATGCTAATTTGCATCTGATGGAAATATCTTTAGTTTTGCAGGTATTTGGTTTGAGTTTGACCTGATGATGGCGCTAGAGCAAGTACGTTGACAATAAAGGAACAACAATGAGGAAAAACAGCAGGGACACAGTCAAGAAACACAATTTAAAATAAAAATACTGTTAAAACTAATCATTAAACATCATTACATGTATGTATGATGCAAGGGGATCGCCAAAGTTATTACAGGGTATGATATGTGGAACATTTTACATGGCAGTCCATCCTATAGTTGTCTCAAACAACAAATGTCAACCTAATGTTGACGCTGGATGAAATGTTAGGAGATCAACACCGAACATACATCATGCTCTGGGGACAATGAATTGTTGTAAAAACAAAATGTCATCATAATCTTCATTATTTTATTATTTACTAATTGTTAAGATATTTCAGTCTGGACCAAAGTGATGTGATGTACATTAGCATGTTTATGCTTACCTGTAACTTTGTGTTGTTGCTCTCATTGGCAGGAAAACACATTCATCATATTTACCATACCAAATGTGCAGAAAGGAAATATATTTTATAAATTCTCAGGAACAAGCAAAGGCTCAGTTGTTTTAATTAATCTATCCATACATTGTTATAACCATTTTTTTGGCTTCAAGGATCTTGAATCATATAAAACGCAGGGTAAAACCATGAACATATTGATCTTATATTCTAGACATTCACACTCACAGCACACAAACATAATCACCCTTTTCCCTATTCTCAATACCACTTCACACCCTACTGTAATGTGTGAATAAAGAATGTATGGAGTTTGGTGCCTCGCCAAGCTCGGCACTGTGGATACTTGGGAGAACCAGAGGTTACAAGTGGATGCTCAGACGGAGGAGGGATTTGTGAATGTAAGTATTATGTATTCAGACCAACAATAGCAGCAGAAGTAGAAGCAGTGCATGCAAACTGAGCGTTGAAGCAGCAGCAGAGGCATCAAAGGGATTAAAAGGGTGAGCAGTGAATGTCAGGTTTAACAGACTGCCTTATTTTCAGTTGAGTACCTGTGAGTGTAGCAGAGCAATTCCAGTTGTCTGTCTGAACTGGCCTCATAGGCCTCGATCCATTTATTGTTGTTTGTCTGGGCAAACCGTACTCGCAAACCTTGTTTGTCACAGTCCCTGTAAAAAAAAAAAATGGCATCGTCCCCCACAGATTCTGATGCCAGTAAAGGTTTCATTGAAATAAATATTGTGTAAACAGCCTGCCGTGTGAAAAGTGAAAACGTAACTCTTTAATTCAGCCAGATGAGTCATATGATCCCGTGCAGTCATGAGGAATTTAAATGTCCTACTTAGCATTTTCTCAGGTTTCCAGGTAATTTCATAGCTTGATGGGAGGTAATGTACTCCAAGCGACTAGAGGAGAAGAGTACTGTCATAGATATAAAGCAGGAGGAGACATTTTTTAATCATTTGCCATTCCGGGAAGGAACCATTTGTCGACCATCTTACCTTGGTCCTGTTTTAAACTGACTGTAACTGAAACCTGTGGCGAAAGATGCTTATGTTGTCTTTAAACACTTCGTATTTTTGGTATTTTTACTGATCCACCGGTATAGTTATTTTTTTCAAAGTAAAAACAAAGATGCTGGTAGAATTTTAATTATTACAGGTC
The DNA here is from genome assembly GCF_004355925.1 of Anarrhichthys ocellatus. Taxonomy (NCBI): domain Eukaryota; kingdom Metazoa; phylum Chordata; class Actinopteri; order Perciformes; family Anarhichadidae; genus Anarrhichthys; species Anarrhichthys ocellatus. Next base: position 12,357,631 of record NW_022280032.1, read on the forward strand.
CAAGAGAACAAATCATGCTTTCAATCACAGAGAAAGAATATCATAATCATGCATTTATAATGCAGACAATGATTTCATTTTTTCAATTTTGCCTGAACAGTAAAACGCCTACTCTGAATGGCTAATGTACTACACTGAGAAATATCTGTAGAAATCCTAAAAAGATGTAGTATTATGTCCTATAGGCAGGTATTTACAGTGAGTCACTTCATGTTCATGATGATGAGAGGAGAGGTCAGTGACCCTTGCTAACTGTAAATGAGGAGTTGTTTTTGTTGGTAAAGTAAGTTTGTTTGGAAGTGCTATTGCCATCAGCAGAACTTCTGATGGACTTGTCAAAATTGTCTTTCATCCTCATCACAAGGTGCGTTGTGGACATTAACTTTACACTGATAAGGTGGAGAAATCACAGGAATTTAGCAAAATTGCAAGCTTGGCCTGCACTGCTAAAGTACAAATCTCCTCTCTCCAACTGGATTCCTTTACCTGATCAATGGAAATAAAATACATGGATTGTATTTTATTTGTAACGGCATGAGGTAAGCCGACAACAAGTCATGTTTATATATGAAGACTGATTACAGGATTCATAGCGTCTATATTTTGTGTTAGATGTGGGGAAGCTGCTCAGCATTCAAATGTAAGGGTGATATTAATGACTTTGATATAACGTTAACATTACTAAACAACACTTTTGAGTCATGTTAGTGTGTTTGTTGGTATTAACTTATCTGTTGCACTGACAGATCAACACAGTTGACAGCTATCAATCAGCAATTACTTTGACTTAGAACACAGCTGGTCTGTTACTTGGCAGCTAACAGTTAAGTTACCTAGTTCACTAACTTTCTGCAGTTATAGTTGACCCAAATTCAAAAAAACAATTGTTTCATCAACTCTATACTGACGTGTGGTGATGCCAGACTCCCTGGTCTATTTGGTACTTTTTGTAAAGTGACTAGGCGCTGCACAGCTGACAACCAGTTGCTGCCCATTGGTGGCTTTTGTAAACAATACCCAGGTAGAATAGCGAACAGTCATCCCATGAATCATGATGCAATGTCCCATCCACTGTTTGATATTTATGAGAACTATTTAAAACAAATTCTTGTATACAGCTGTTTAACCACTGGTTTATTGCAATGTGTTACCTAATATGGCTAAAATGTAAATCATTGGCTTCTAGAGGTGATGTCCTGTTACACTCTTTTCTCCATCTACACAAGAGTTTTTTGTCAGTTTCATATTTGTATTTTGTCAAACAATTGGAATTTACTGTCTCAATATATACTTATGAAGACTCCTCATCTGTCCTGTCAGCAGTGAATCCATGGTGATGTTCAAGTGCACTATTAGGAAGCAGATAATCTAAAAAAAGTGTTTCAGTTACAGTAGCTTATAGACATGGTGTCAGCTAAGACTCAAGGCCTCCTCTCCTCTGCTCTCCTCCTAATGTATCCTCCCTCCCTGCCTCTCTCTGTGCATGTGTGTGTGTGTGTGTACATTGTATTGGGCTTTATAATGCTGACGGGCAGAATGAGAGCAGAGGGAAGCTCAGAAAATGAGAGAGCAGGAGAGACAGAAAGAAACAGAGGGGGAGAGAATGCAGGGAGGCTCAGTCGTCTGTCAGTCAGAGCCCAAACCTCATCATTTACAAAAAGACAAAAAGAGTGAACGGGAGAGAGAGAGATAGAGAGACTGTGTGTGTGTGTGTGAGAGTGTAAGGTGAGAGGGAAATTAATAACAAGAAAAAGGAGTTGCTACTCAATTAAGTCTATTTGTCAGCAAATGCCAGTCATTGTGTGTGCCCCTGGCATTGTTATTGTGAGAAGCGTTGCTTTGCATATTTTAAGCTGAGATTGATATTGTTTTGGGTGACTGAGATACATGAGCCTTGTTAGCAAGGTTGCCTACATGTGATGTAAAGTTTGCCTCCTTCTCTCTTTTTTCTTTCACTTTACATGATCATACGGCTACACAATAAAGAATGAAATTCAGAGGGGAAAAAGAGAAAACTCCCGGCGTGATAAGATAAGAGGTGCTCTAAGCTGGCTTTAATAAATTGGGTGTGTGCTTTGATTACTGGATCATGAAACTCAGACCTGTATCAGCACTTTTTTATTAAAGAGGCCAAGCTGTGCACAGTCACTTCTCAAAGCTGTTTGCACCAGCTAAAACACAAGCTCCAGTCTCATTCAAGCTGACTAACCATTCATGTACCTGCCACACTTTCTTTGCATGCCTTACAAAATCTTTGCGGTACCTGGCTCCTGTTTCTAAAAGGTGGTTTGTGGCCTAAGCAGCACATGAGTGGCTGTCCTTGACCTTTCCTTGCTTATTAACATCTTCTCCACCTCCCATTAAGGGCAGGGGAACGAGATGGAAGAAAGGGCAGCTCGGGGGAAGAGAGGTTGAGGTGTGGGTGGGTGTGAAATGGGAGAGATAATCTGTGTGTGTGTGTGTGTGTGTGTGTGTGTGTGTGTGTGTGTGTGTGTGTGTGTGTGTCCTGCTGATCAGCAGTGTTCACTCTGTAGGAGTCCAAAGTGAACAGCGTTGCCTTCAGGAGCAGAGTAATATATTCAGCTGATGAGCTCTGCTGTGCACTGTAAAGTGTTCCCTCCAACGAGCTCCTGCGAGCTCTCCCAGGGTGCTACATGAATAAACACTCTCAGGGCTCCCATGACTCTTCCTCGCAGAAGCTGAATATTTTATATTGTGTTTTTTAGGAAGGGAAAAATGTTAATCCGATCAGCTGCAGTTTTAGAACAATAAATATTGAACATTGTAACTCGTTCAGAATAAGTGGGCAATCTTGTGTTAGCTGCATGGATGTTATGTGTGTGTGCATGTGTGTATTTTAAAGACAGACGGACGGACATACAGACAGGCGAGTACAAAGAACTGGCTGTGTTTCATGAGCTAGTCCTTATTTCCTGAATGTGGCAAGCAGCAACTTGGAATATCAATGACGCTTCATTCCCCACAGCGAAGACAGCAAAGTGAATGAGTTAGTGTGTGTGTGTGTGTGTATATATATATATATGTGCGGCCATAGGCCAAACACCATATTACAGTTTGGAAACAAAATTACACACATACACATTCTTGCTCGGGGCGAGCTCTTAAATTGGATTGAGACTACAAACTGATCAAAGCAGTTTGTAGCAGGATTGATGCCACTGGGAGTCCTAACCTGCTTATAAGAAAGTTTCCCAATCCCAAATCCCACCTCACCCGCCCCATCCCCAAACACACACACAACACACACTGTGTGCCAGAATTTTATTTTCCGGACTGTGTTGGCGTGTGATTCATAGTGTCTGAGCAAAGACTCATCCAGATAAACAAAGGGGGGTGAGTCTGACTATGTGTGTGTGTCTGCATGGCCATGGTAATGATTAATGCTCAAATCAAGCAAGCTGATGTCTGACTCCTTGGATGTGTGTTTTGGCTCAATACATCGGTACACGTGTTCCTGATAGATTGTGTTTACATCTATTAGGGTAATGCTTATCGAATGAGGTCGCCTTCTCGGTTACAAAGTTCGACAATCAAATCATCATTTATATAAAAAATGACTGCTGGATAATTATGTATTTTACAGAATACTCGTAAAAATGAGCCTCAAGAATAAATATGCTTTTATTTCTAACACACCGACCTGCCCACATTTACACAGACATACACATAACCTCTCTTTTTATCATTAATTGTATGCCTCCGTCGACCAGTCATGTTCCATGTCCATCCAAAATGTCATCACTTCATCATTTTATTCTGTTAGACATTGGTATGAAATCATCATAGTTAATATATGAATAGTGAATAGAATGAAAATGTGTTCTCTGACGTCACAGTGACTTTTGAACACCACCTTTTAATCCTCGAGTGGCAGTTTGTGCCAAATTTGAAGAAATTGCCTCCATGAGTTCCTGAGATATTGTGTTGACGAGAATGGACCGGATACACGGACAGGGGTACGGACAACCTGAAAACATAACGCCGCGGCTGTCATCAGCATGGAGTCATAAAAATACACCATCAACCAAGCAATATTAAAATGGAGATGGAAAGTCTTATATCTGTCTGCCCACCCAGACAGCTGTTGACATCTGTGCAGTTGTCACGTAATAAGTTGCAAGTCTGGTGAACATTGCTCAAGCCCACATACAGTATATAATGATGACACAGACTGCTGGGTATACTGTATCATTTTATAACAGTCTCTGAAGTGATACCATTGGCCTGATTTCCAGTCTAATTCTAGCAGGCCCAAGCCAGCCTCTCCCAAGAGAAACCTGGCCAGACCAACCATGAGAGCATGAGCAACACAGTTAGCCTCTGCGGCATACTGTATGATTCACTGTTAAAGACTCCAGCTCAGCTATCTTAGGAATTATGTCAGTGGGTATATAGTGACACTTGACATATTTACAGATTAATGATTGCAAATTTCTATTCATGTTGTGAGGGCAAAACAAGTAACACTCCTACTGAACCGTAAGCAGGGCAATAGAGAGTGAGGAAACCTAAAGTAATCCACAAAAATGAGAGAGGCGCAGTACAATGCAATGGCCTTCAGCCCTTTTGCCCATTTGTAGTCCAGATATGTCCTTGTGGCCAGTTTGCATTTTGTTATCAAAGGATGAGGAACAAAATATAGGAAAACCTAGCCACACCAGCCTCAGGATGCAAAAGCCCTGCCACATAAGAAGACACAGCATCTCAATAAAGGTCTGCACTGCATTCAGATTTTATGCTACTGGAAGTTTTTGCTGAATTGCCCCAGTTAAATAAACTATTCGTTGAATTCTTCCAGAATAATTTAGGAGGTCTATCTGAAGTCTGACTATTAGTTTGATCTACAGGCCATGGTCAGAGTCTACCTTTATGAAAATCGTCCTAGGTCTCTTCAGGTCTTAACACCTGCTCATCAACTCAAGCTACCCAGGGAAGGTTAGGTGTCTGCAGGCTCTCGCCTTTTACTACATCTTGAGAAAGGACTGGTTCCCGAATAATGGTGATGATTAACTCATTTCAGCTTTGTCACCTCCAGGATTGTTCATGTAGGTACAGTAGTCTTTGTGTACAACGTTTATTTCATATAAACTCCAAACTATGTGACATAGTTATTCCACAGTACGAAATTAGGTATTTGAATAAGATGTCTCAGTATCTTTATGCTAGATTTCACGCCTACATGCTCTTGTGATCTATTTTGCAATTGCGTTTCACTCATAAGCACTCATCAATTTACATCATAATCATAATATGGATGGTAGTTTGCCAAGGACGTCGATTTTTTGTTTAGGAGTCAAGTGATGAGACCTATACAATACAACATTCCTAACAATTATTGTTCCCTAATTCACTCTGAAGGGTACCCAGATATTTTAAAAAGAGTCTATTGATTTACACCATTTTTTCTCTTTTTGTCTGTCCAGCATCGAGTATTTATTGTTTGGATTTGCATGATTTTGTTTTGCAACTTTTCTATTTTTTTTTACTCACTGAAAGCTACACATAAATCTGTTGCTTCTCAGTGGCCTTTATCTGTTTCTGTCTCTTATTTTTAGCCCATCTCTCCTTGTTGATTTAAGACCAATCCCTGATTAAGCATGGAAGTAAATATGAAGACAAACACTCTCACACACAAGCAAGTGTGCACACGGTGGCATCAGTAAAGGAAAGCGTGGTAGAATGTAGCCAGCAGTGATGTCTATGGTTAATGTGATTTACTCAGAGCTTACCACCCAGAGACATTTTATCTGATTCTTATTACAGTAGAGCACTGTACAGTAACACATTAGCAAACAGTACGCCCCAATGCCTCCATTTAAAGTCCTGATCTGATGCCATTTAATATCCATGTGATATACCATGGAATATTTCAAGAAGTTCGATCTTTTTTTGCAAAGTTTCCTGCATGGACTGTCAAAAAAAACCTCAAGGGACTGTTCTGTCAATTAAACCAGTGCCCAGCCACCCCACACACACACACACACACATCATTCCTCCCTTAATTCTCACTCTCTCCCTGCTCTGTGTTAGATAGATGCACAGAGGCATATGAGTGAGTCCTGAGATGACAGAGAGCCATAGCGTCCCTAAATCCCCCTCTACTGCACCACGGCTCTTTGTCATGGTATAATCCTGCCTCACTTGCTGAGAGGCCAAAAAGAAGATTCAGACCGAGGGAGAGGCAAGAAGAAGACAAGGAATAAAACATATATTACGAGATATATAGATATATATGATCAACAAATGGCAGACATATTTAACAGAAGAATAGAGAATGATTTAAAGACGGTGAGCAATATGCTGGGAGGGAGTTGCTAAAAGAAAACAGCTTGAAGTAAAGGGTATGACTCAGCTGCATAGGCAATTAGGACAAGGTGCAATTCTTAGAATCCCATTTAAAGAAAGGCATTTAGAAACTGTGAGAAAGAGAGAGAGAGAGAGCGAGAGCGAGAGCGAGAGAGAGAGAGAGAGAGAGCGAGAGCGAGAGCGAGAGAGAGAGAGAGAGAGAGAGAGTGTAAGTAAGGGACAGCCAGAACAGAGAGAGTCAGTGGCAGTGGGTAGAAGAAGAGCGGGTAAAAGGGAGGGAGGGAAAGACCAAGGCAATTAGCTCATTTGAGTTGTCAGAGCCAAACCAGAGTGTTTTGAAGTGATAAGGTAGTGAATGTGCAGCACAGGCAGAAGGCGAAACAACTGCATCTTCTCATCCCCCTATTAATACCACTGACACACCGTTGAACACTCTTGTTTCCAACTTAGTCATTTCTAAGCAAATCCACACATACACACACAGACACACTGGCCTGGAGCACATTTGCTGGTGCTAATGGTCTGCGTAATTCAAACACAACAGAATTAGTGTTGGAATAAAAACACATTTATGCCCCCCATGTTTACTAGCAGTTTATTTCCAAGGCGATACTTTGAATTTGTGAGAGTGATTTGGAGGGTAATCTTCTGTGTATTGAGATGAATACCCTTTCTTAAGACCACATTATTTTCCTGCATACAGTATAAAACATGCGCTAAGATGTGTTCCCTCTCATTCATACTTTCTCTATGTGGGGCACAAATTGGGCTCCTATGTGTGGTCAGGTACACAAGCATAATTGCCATTTGTATGCTTTCATTTTCTGACAGACGGTGTGATTGAGAACCTTTATTTGTTCACTGAAATAACAAGCCAACACACACAAACATACACAGAAACACGTGTGTGTACTGTGCAATGCTGATAGACATTCATTTTGTTGCCATACCTACAGAACAAGTCTATTGTCAGGGCTGTGGGCTGCTTTGTTTATGTGAAGAATATGTTGCTATGATTGAAAACAGACGACATATTTTGAGCATTATGCCGCTCATAACTTTTCACACATGATCTGTTGTCAAGGCAGCACATTAGATCCCACAGCAGAGTAATCAGCTGGCTAGTTTAGTAAAATAGTTAGTGGAAGGTCAGAGATGTACATTCCCTGCAGCCGCACTCAACGAAGCTGCTAAAATCACAAAACACTGCCTCAACACACCCTAGATTTTGTTATTTTCTTCGACAACTGCGCTATGGCTCTTTTCTGCCTTTAAAAATGGAAGAAAATACAGGTCAAAACCTTACAACTCTCCAAGTCGGATAGGTTCGATTTTGGCCAGCACAATTGGTTGCTTGGATTACCAATGATATCACAACTAGATTGTTGGACATTGAACATTTTAAATGTGAGATTTCCCTCAAATTGATTTAGAAGTTCTTCCACATCAGCAAACCAAATCTTTGCATGAAGCAATAATGTCAGCTTCCTATCACAAGCAGTGCAGACGGTCATACTGACTAACTGACAGTAGCCTGCTACACAACACAGGAGCCACAGACCTTGAACAACCCACATTAGCTTTCATGCTAAAGTGTCTTTCTAATGTCTTAACTTACAAACATAATCACACATCTTGTTCTGCATCTTAGCATGTTGAACGATCCTCCAAACAAACATACCCCGGGTTACAGGCTAGATAGAAGTTAGGAGATATAAGCCAGTTGCTTGCTTTAAGCAGTGCAGCTGGTGACTGACCAGCGCTCGCTGCAGAGATCGTTCAGTACAACGCATTGATACAGCAAAAAAACACTATAAACATCATTGGTACCCATATACTGAACATCAGTGATATTGGTGATAAGAGGTGCCTGCAAAGAGCCCAAAGGATAAAAAAGACAATACTCACTCCATTCACAGCCTGTTCACACTGCTGCCGTCTCGCAAACGTTACAGAGGTGTTGGCTGCCATACCACCAGACTTTAAAGCAGCTTCTTCCTTCAGGCTGTGGGACCCCTGAAATTCAGCCTCCACTATACAGATATAATATAGTTGTTTATGTTGGTGTTACTGTGTTTTTCTTATGTAGCAAAAATACAAACTGCATTTTGCTGCTCAACCTTGTTGTACAATGACATTAAATAATCCTTGTAGCCTTGTGTGCCCTGCACTCGTGTATCAGTGTAACGGACCGTTATCGATCCGTACAGATCCCCCGCGCGGTTCGGCACATTTGTGAACCGCAGATTAATTCCACAGTTCAACCATCATGATGTAAAATGAAGCTTTACTGACGATTGATGAGGGGCGATATTCAGTAAAAAATATGCGATCAGGAGATCGGCATTTATGCTTTCTATATTCACCGATCCCTGATAATGTTACATTGTGAACAAATCCATTTAAATTAACAGGAGGGGAGCTAGTAACGTTAGCATCACCTCTAACAGCTTATGTACGGAAGTTCCGTTCAGATACATCATGGTTCGATACGGTCTTTTTGTAGTGAAAATTAGTATTGGGCAAAAATGTAGTTTTACTGAGACACTTGAATAAATACAGTAGTTTGAACGAGATGTTTTTACATTAATATAAAATACATATATTAGAGATGAATTATGATCTATTTAAGTTCTTAACACTCTAAGCAACTTATAATATGTCATTAAAACTACTAATGACAATATTTTGTTTTTAATAAAAAGCACAATCTTTTATTTCCTAATCATTTGAATTGTTTGTTTTATGCAAACAAAATTATATTTTCTTTTGTGCTGATCCGATCTGAGATCGGTGACTCAAATCCATGATACTCGATGTACTCCCCTGCTGGTGTTCATTGCCAGCTGCTGTCAATCAAACACTGACACGCCCCTCCGTTGGCTGAGACGAAAAGGAACATTTCTAATATTTTCCCACGGATTTGTTATTCCTTCCCTTTACTAATGGAAACAATTACACAATACATCTGAAAACATCTTGACATTATCATTAAAAGCAAAAAGTGATGATTAAACATAATTTCAGTTGGACATAAGCATTTGGCCTAAAGATGCAAGCAGACACAATTTTTATAGTGGAAAAGATATGATCTAGTGCTTAATGCATTGATGTGACACATTGAAAACATCAATGTTGATCTCCTTTGCACCAAGAAAGTTTCAGGTTAACTTAATTATTAGTGGGGAACATATCAGCTGTTTCAAATAAGGAAACGAGCATAGCGTTTCTGACTATTTAATACATGCAGCTACCTTCAAATGTCCTAATTTGCCTCAACTGAAGCATTTATATTTCATATTTAAGAAGAAGGGCCCTAACCTTAAGAAGGTTATTGTAATATGTCTGCAGGGAGTTGTATTTTTCATTAACAGAAACTTAAGGCAAAAGGCAAAGTGCAATAGATCCAAATAAATCAATCTGTGTCTTCTACTGTAATACGCGGAGCATTGCAGTGTTGTACTGATAAAAGTAATAATATGGAAATGTAGTTTGTGATAAATTATCCATACAAGCCATTATAGTGCAGGTATCGGTGGTCATTATTAGATTATTGTTTTGTTTTTTAGAAATAATAGTTGTTGAAATTGCGTATTGAAATTGAGATTGAAATCTCGTAGCTTTCAGTTGACCTCCTTTAAGATCGGCAACATTGTTAGTCGAAATGATATTTGTGCCATTTGGTCTTATCTTAGTTATTTTGCAACATACCATTTAGGTCTGTAGAAGAGCAAACCAAGTGTTTTGTATTTATTTTCTATTAATACAGTTACCTATTACCTATCTTCTTCGTGACTTGTGGCACATACGGTCTTATGATATATTAAAGTGTGTCTTTAAAAATGTGGCCAAGGAAAACAGATGAAAAATAACACATTGGGCGCCGTTCACACGTTAAATCTAAAAATGCCTGGAAAACACCAGATGCTTTCATCCTTTTTTCCAAGGTGCTTGGGTGTGGGGGGTTGCACTACTGTCGCACCTGCTGTTACAAAGCAAAAGTTGCGCACTGCGATGACAATGATGATGAAGTTGCGGAAATACAGCAGTAACCCTCACTGACTAAACTTAAAGTCAAAACGAAGATAAATGGACTTCCAACACCGTAAATCCCTCACAGGAGGTTTACTTCTCAATTTATCTGTGTCAGTTTGGCAGACATTTCAAACGGATGTTAAGACGTTCTTGGATGGAAAACGTGAAGCAAGTAAAACAGTCCATAGGACAGAAGCTGCGGTTAGTCCTGCACTATAATGATTTATTTCTCCTCCATATAATTACAGTGGATATTTATGGAAAAAAGCAAAGATATCTGCCAGCTGTGGTTGTTTCTTGTCACATGAAATACAATGCACCCTGCAGCATTTCAAAAGTTGACCTATTTTTATTTTGGGGTGCAGCCATCGCTCACTGAAACATAAGCGCTTGAGAATGCTTGCGCAGCGCGACAGCGTCACTTTCGTTAGAGTGCAGTGGATTTGAGGGTGCAAAGAAACGCGATATGTGAACAGCCCTTTTGTCTGAATCTGATTCATATTCAGTATTTCTGTTGATCAATGAGTCTAGACAAAATAAAATAAATTACACCATTTTTCCGAAAAATGAGTAGGGTGTGTGAAATACCTACAGAAATAGTGAATGTTGCAGGTTTGTATTTACTTTTAAGCACTTTAAGAAATGTATACTGTGGTACATCTCACCTGCTCTATTGTTCCGGGTTTGCTGTAAATGTACATGACCAAATAAATCTTCTTTAGCATGGTCTCAAACATAATCTTATTTTCTTAGCTCTTTGTATAACAAGCAATCTCTGATTGAGAGCTAGCAAATGTGATGCCTACCACTGCATCAATTGACCAGATGCAAGGATATGGGATTTGGAGATTTTCAACCAATTGTCTATTTTTTTTGTAGAGGATAGAGGATTCCTATGCCCTGGCCCTGAACTTTTCCCAGCATTCATAGGTTGACAACACTGAAACACCTTGAAGAGGTTACCAGCCTAAGGGCTAACTCACACACACAAACATTATCACTCACATTCACACCTACAAGTAATTGGGAGTCTAAAGCTCACATAGTCAGCCTGTGAGAGCATGAAAACTTAACAGAAACGAGACAAGACTGCTATTGTGCTGTTAAAGTTTTTATCTTTGCAGAATCATTTTGTGAGTTTTAAAAAATGTATTTATTAATATTCAAAATTCGACCACTCAATTTAACTCAATTTTCATGTAACATATGTGCAAAACCTGAGACTGACTTGCCTTTACAATACCTCTTGGGGTCTCATGTCTTGTCATACCACTTGTACTTACTGTTGAAGTATAATTACTACTATGGTATATATTCTAACTTGTGCACTGAACTTGTGGGAATGACTAAAATGCTGTTATTTGTTTCATTCATTAATGTACAGTCAGTATATTTTTGTGTAATGTGTTTTCTTTGAAAGCTGATATATGATACATGATGTATTTTTTAACCTTTTAAACTACAACTTATTTGTAATAACTATAATTTTTCTGGATATGTTCTGGAAATATATTCTAGGTCATCTATGCTTAGTCACTCAACAGCCAAAGGAACACTTCCCCACCCTACAAATGCAATTAACACATTTTTGGGAAATACTACATTTGTACGATACTCTAGTTGTTGATGGTGGATTATTAAGAAACATAACATGATTATATTCAATTGTGAAACCTGTTAAACTTGATGAAATGCTTTCCCTAAAACAACTGCCCCATAACAAGGCACAATTATTGCAGCTCTGCTTTGTGTGATTGGTGAAACAGTATAAATGATTACTTTTTCCTTTTTTCTCTGGTCTACATTCAACAGTATGAACTCAACACATACCAGGCAGTGAATAGGCCCATTGAGCTTTATTTGGAGTGGCTGTCTAACCAAGGTCCTCAAAGTAAATATGAATACAGTACATTCTGTCAGGGTCACAGTTAGCTCCCTATTCACACAGCTCCATGTCTAACACAATTTACTCCACAGCCAATCACTATTGCACTGAAATCCTGGGGAACCATAGCAACCGTGAGGCCTTGAATGTTATTGGCAGGGTCAATGAAATGAAAGAGAAAAGAGACGGAAGTCAAGTTTAAAGAAGAAAAACAACTGAATCTATGCAGCTGCCAAAACTGCCACCAAGCTGTGGAGATTTGACAGTGAGTCTGCTGATGAAACTGCTAACTATGAGCTCAAATAGACTCTGTTTAAATGGCTCATTGGCCTGTTGCAGCCCACAAAGTCCCTATGTACTGTTTAAAATGTCACTGAATTGTCTGTCTCTCTCTCTCTCTCTCTCTCACACACACACACACACACACACACACACACACACACACACACACACAC
>NW_022280032.1:12370342-12451758 GCF_004355925.1 Anarrhichthys ocellatus
CACACACACACACACACACACACACACACACACACACACACACACACTCTGCCTCAATATGTTTGGGTTAGTTGGCAGTGAGTCACCCATCTTGCTCACTGAGGAGACTGGTGCCAGTTACGTGAATGATAGAGTGTGATGTGTTTGTGATGTTTGCAGTATGCTGTCTTTGCATTCACAATGACAAAGAGATAAAGTTCATGATAAACTTGTGTAAAGTACTTAACCTGCTAAAGGAATAGTCGAAACTAAGGGCTAAACACAACAACACCTGTTTTATGTAATGTTGGCCAATACAACATCGCTCCAAACTAAAGAAACAAAGATTGTGTGGATTTTAGTTGTGTCTGAATTATGAGTTTATCCACTTTATGGTGCCCTCAAAAAAATTCAACAATGCAATGAAAAATGTGTGTCCATGACATGTACGCCACTTTCGACCAACAATCCCACAATGCAATGTGCTGCATTTATGAATGCAAGAATTACCACTGTGAGCCCCTACATCTGTCAGCAATGATTCAAAAGTGTCCAAAATCTCAATGTACTGCTCACTATGGAGTAAAACAGTGAGTGTCTATTATATAGAGAGTAGCCATGAGTGAATCGAGGAGTTAACAACAGAAAAAAAACGTTGTCAGATGATGTTCATGTTGGCCTACATGACTGAAGATTGGTTTTATGGGTTCTTTAAACTTCAAAAAGCTGAATTTATTACAGCTTTATCACTGGATTGCAAAAGAGTTTCCGTTATTTGTGTGAATCCTCTGCACAAGGCTATGATAATTGCTATGAATGAGTTTTAAAGCTACGTAGCTTATCAACTGCAGTGTGTAGTGTAGCCTGTCCTTCATTGTGCATTTGTGTTTCTTTTTGAATTATTTCTTCGGGTTTGTTGTCGTATTTGTTTGCCTCTCAGCGTGTGTTCCTGCATGCGTTCTCCTTTAACCTCCCCAGCAGTGAGTGGGAGAGGTTAACATAACAGAACAGTGGCTGTCACTGCTATGGAGGACACTCTCTTTCGACACACCCACACACACACACACACTGCATGCAAGATAGAGAGAGACGGACTGACCGACAGAGTAAGAGATCTCCAGGAACAAACTCCAGCTGCCACCCCTTATCCAGAGCTGTCCGTCTCCAAAAAGAGCACACTGGTCTACATTACAATGACACTGAAATATACTGTACACTAGTATATAAGACTGCGTATCTACTTTAAGACAGCATAATGGCAGTGTCATATTGTGCAATACCACAATATTGCACAATATGACAATATGGGGAAAGTGTTTTGTATAAAGTTTTATGTTTATGTTTAACCTGCAGTGAATCAGGGCAGAGGTGAGTGGTTCGAAGTGAACGTCCTCGCCTATTACAGTAAAGTGAGGTCAGTCCCACCTTCTCCAGCATGTGACAGAAACTAGGCATCAGCTGTAATTTGTTCATACTCTCAAAGGAATAATTTTCTGACAGCATCATTATTTTGGGAAAGGAAGGTCACTCACCTGGTACACACAGCCATGTTGCAGAATTAGAAACAAGCAAAGTCCCATCATGCTTCTGAGCTGTAATTCACAAAATGTTTGTCTGTTCCTCCTTCCCTCCATATTTTGCTGAAGTAATTCAAAGAACTGTTTTACAGTGTACCCAGATGAAATGTCTTTGTGTGTCCCATTTGCATACAATATAAATATATTAGTTAATTATGTAGAGGAGGTGTTGAGAAAAACACTGAAAATAAACCTAGTTGGAAGTGCAATCATTTCTGGAGGCTATTTGTAGATTTTGTGTGTGTTTACGTGTGTATGTTTATGAAGATGTGTGTTCAAAAATAGCAGTTACCTCCTCTCTCCCATCTATCTTAGGTGTCTTATTTTACCTTGACCCAAAACCAAGTACCAGACTAACTGAAAAACATGCAAAAGTCTAATTGCTTTGAGGCTTTGATTCAAGCTTATTAATATTTTAAAATAGCCATTTTCAGTGTGTTCACATCCCATTGTTCTTGTAAAGCAACTTTAGGTTTATTTTGTTTCATTTCACTTTATTAAATGGCTAAAGATTTAATAAAGAATGAGTGCTCATAATTCTTATTCTGAAAATTTGCATTCATAATTTGTAGTAGAAACTAACTAGAAATTTAAGTTGCTAGACATTTAAGTGTGTGAGCAGGTCAAGTAAAGTGCTTTTGTAAAAGACTGCAGTTAGGTGTAGGCTGACTAATCAAGCGTCAAGAGAGGGATGAGAATTGAGTCTACAGGCCATTTCTCCCTTCTAAGAGGACCACGGACCATTTCTTACAATCCCTTTGTGGGCACAAAAAGGCATCATTCAGTGAAGAAACTGACAGAATTGCTGTGGCCTGCCACCTGGCCAACACCTCTCACTGCTGGGAACTTCATTAACAGATATGGATCTTAAGGCTCGAGGACTTGTTCCCAACAAACCCTTAACCTCATAGAACACCGGCCGTAGAGCCTTATCCTAGCCCCCTTTCCTGTTGTCTCTCTGCAGATCCTATCTATCGGAGTGAGACGTGCTATGTAGTGGCAGCTTAGCCATTCTTTTCACCTCTTCCATCCTCTGCCAATATGGATAGCAGCATGAGCCTCTGACATTCTGCTAACTTCAAAAAGATGCATTACGTCTTTGGCTGAAGCTTTATCAATATTATTGGCTCAATAGGAGGGGAAAAACAGGTGGACATTAGTGAGCTTGCTGCAAAAGACTATGCAAAGATGTGACAGTTGCTGTGCCAAACGGATAACACGAGAAAGAGAAAGAAATAAAGACGAGGGGAGATTATGAGTCTCCCTGAAACACAACCTATTTGTACGATATTGAGGGGTTTCAGTCAATGATTTTAAGTCAATTAGCACGAGTGATAAAAGGGAGGGGACAGAGGAAGGGAGATGGCAGCAGTTATAAGACATCTTCACAGCTCATTTGCAACCAGGCAACATACAGCCAAATTCAAAGCATATGACTGACTCAGCTGCTGGAGATAAGACGGCAGCCACCCCAGAGAACAGATTCATATTAACCCTACTGATGTTGTCAGGGAAGGACTATTGTCTGTGCCCTTGTTTCCAGCGATTAACACAATGGCCATTCCACTCCATCCCACAGCTTCTTCACCCTTGACACTGAAACAGCAAACCTGAATCGACTGAATGGTTGATAGCATTGTTTTTGAATCTTGACTTGCTTCCCCTTTCGATTATAATACTGAAGAGGAGGAGGAGGAAGAAAATAATAAGAAACAAAGAAGCCGTCAATGTTCTATGTGGCTGGTTATAAGGTACATTAAAGGATTTACAAACAGCCAATGGCCTCTTATGAAGGCGCTAGCGCAGCCAGAACCATGCTGCGCTGAGGAAATAATAAGAGTCTGCTCTTTTGCAACCCACACATACTGTAACAACCAAGAACACTCTCTTTTGTCAAAGCAAAGAGCAGCCATCACATTCTGGTGGTGATTGAATATTCAGCAGTGTATTGCGCTCGCATTTAGAAGAAAATGAAGTAACACTTGACATAGTCACTGGAGTTCCATCTGCTTGTTGAGGCCCACCTGTACTCACACACTGCCAGGTGCGCTGGCAGAAAACACTGACACATCTCCATCCATCCATTCAGCGCTGACGAAACATCCGTAAGGAAAATATCATCAGAGGAATTTCCTTTATGCCTGCAATATGTTATATGCCTTAACTTGTTTATATGTACAACACATCCTATTTAAATTGTAAACATTACATATATTTCAAAAAATAAAAATAAAAACTCCTGAGAAAATTGACTCCCACTCAACCTGCATTCCAGACTGTTACATAATTGCTGTCCCTGTTTTTATTTTACTGCACCAGAGTACCTGCTGTAATGTAGTGATCTTATTGTGAATGTCGAGAGAAAATATGTACATATACATAAAGTAAATGCCATTCAGTGCCTCACAGCGCATTATTAACTGACTCTTGATTGTACAGGAAGTTCAGCCTGGAGGTTTTAAATGACGCCTTGGTGTTCCTGTCAACTCGCCATGCTCCATAATTATCACAGGGGTCATACTGTAATTTCCTCTTTATCCCCAAAAAGCCTCAGCAGAAGCACTTTTGTATTGCGACTTAGACCTTTTAAATGACCAGTAGCCGGCTGGGTTGAAAAGTATTTGTCTTCATCAGCACTAAAGGAGGAGGAGGAGGAGTGGTGAGTGGTTGTATGAAGGGCAACAGCATAAGGTCAAAGGTAAGGCGTTTCAGTCACCACAGAATCTAAGCACACTTATTTATGGTCGCTGGTCTTTTAGCTGCATGACGTCAAGATAGTTCAGATTGTTCAGCAATGTACTGACATATACAGCATCTGCAAAAAAAAAAGATAATAAGAATCGGTCTGCTTTCCCATTATTGTGTGATATATTTAGATTGTATTATGAAAGCTTTGCTAGAGTAGTCTTGTGTCATATATACTGTTTATATACATTTTTTTTTGTTCACTTGATCAATGTTAGATTCTGATAGGAACTACAACCTCCAGGTAAGCATGTAAGGAAAAGAAACCCACAAACTGTAGAACTGTGGGATACATGTATTTTTTCCCCTTCACAGTCACTGAGAAATCAATGTTAAGAACTAAGCTGAGGCATCAAAGACCAACAGCCTATCTGACCTGCATAGAGCCCCACTGTGGGGTATAATGCAGCATTGTACACCAGTTACTTAAAGACCCATTCATGCAGACACTAAGTAAATGCATAGGACCGTAAGATGGGGGTTCGGGGTATAGGATACGATTTACAACACTGCCTCCAGCCTTTACAACTTACACACAAATGGAAATATATTCAGAGAGAAGAAAAAACATCAGATGAAAGTGTTTCTGATTAGAGAAATACAAACCAAAGGTTTTTTTTATTTTTCATAGCCTCCTTTGTCTCTCCATAAAAATAGTGTTGCTAAACTGCTAACTGTTAAAAGGAAAACAAAAAGAGTCATGTTTCAATGTAGTCCATGGAAAAGCCCCAGTATCAGACATTCATTTGTTTCACTTCAATCCTCTGTTTTCTTTCTCCAAAAGCAGAATGGTCAGCAAAGCTCTGTATCACTGCACCGCATGTCCATTCCTTTGAAAAAATGAGCATCGCAATGAGCCCTTGCAGAGACAAGTCAGGCAACTGCTGTAATGCATTATTAAATTAGCCCTAAACACTACACAAGCCATTAAGAAGCATGTCAAAACCTAACGGAAAAGCAATAACAGAAAATGCAACCAATAACAGAACAAAGTATTTGCAACAACTGTAATTAGCCTGCTCTTTGCCAGTTAAACCAGTGGGGAATCATGTGCACACTAAATAAACATGTTTAGATACACTACAACTAAGAAGCACTGGCACTGTCAAATAAATGCAGCTTAGCTCCAGCGAACAGAGGGTTAAACCTTAGCTGCAGAAATTCACTGCAGTCCAAAAGCATTTGGCTGATAGCTACTGAACAGCACATTCTATCTGTGCCATTACGTTGCTATCCTTGGACAAATGTTTCTGTCTATCTAGATTTTGCTTGTGTGTCTTTGTGTGTACCTAAGTCTGGAAATACCATTTTATTGCATATATTAGAATATTTGGCACAGTAAAAACTGGAGCTTACATTTGGGGCTGTATTTAGAAACTGGTGCCTGTATAAAGAGCTTTAACTGCATCCTAAATATGATCAAAAAACAAAGTAAATGCCTCTTTTCCTACAGTAGACAGAACCACCTTCTATTACCAATCACAAAAGCAATTCAGTATATTTGTCTTTTTTTAAATAGAAGTCACCAGTTATTAGAAAATAGTTCAAATTACTTTCTTTTCTGATATAATCTGCATTTCTCACCACTGCCTGACCGTAGTTTCATTTATATATATTTGTATTTTTTTCATATGTATATATGTATGTATAGGCATGTACAAGAAACAAAAATCTGTCTCTGTTTTGCACTTCTGTACAAAAGAAAGTTACCGTTTTGTTCTTTGTGCATTCTATTGCATGGACTGTTGAGCAGAGAGTTGGAGAGGAGAGGTTGGGGCTGAGTCAGAGATAAATCCAGAGGGAGCAATGCTCAGATTTGGGTCTCTTGAACCTTCTCCTTGCTATGAGTAGTCTTAATGATGTAGGGATCAGCAATGGTGCTGATGTGGCTGTGATGCTGTCTGACTGAGCGATGAAGAGAGTTGTTCTGGGTCCAGTGGGCTCCATAGCCCCCTTGGCGGGATGAGGAGGACACGTACCCAGGCTTAAAGGTGTTGCTGTTGTGTTCCACTAATGTAGGCAGTACCAACACTGTGTCATCAGAGCCACTAGATCCAGAGGTGGGTGGTGGAACAGGAGGAACTTCTTCCTCCATCTGTATGATTTCTATGGTCCTGGCTGCTGCCACAGTGCTCCTCTGTTGATGCCGCTTACGCAACTTATAGAATCCTATCAACAAGGCCGCTGCCAGCAAGGTAACAGCAACAAAACAGCCAATGATGATTTTGGTGGTTTTCATCACCTCATCCAGGCTGGCGGCTGGCCCACTAGGGACTCTGGCAGTGGGGATTGACACCTGCCTTGGAGTCTGAGTGTTTTGGAACAGCACAGTGGGTGTGGAGATGAAGACAGGCTGAAAGACAGAGGGTGAGGCAGGGATAGTAGGCTTGGGTTTAGGGGTTTCCTCCACTGTGGGCTCCAAAACTTCTACTGTTACAGTGGTAAAATAGGACAGATTAGACGTGTTGAGTTCAGCATTGCTGACGTTTAGGTAGGCCGAGGCATTGGAATTTCCCGCCATGTTGCTGACCATGCAGGTGTAGACCCCTGTGTCTGACGGGAGAACGTTGGAGAAGTTGAGTGTCCCGTCGTTAAGGACAGATATCCGTGGGTGAGCCGAGCCATGGGTCAATACAGTGCCATTGGGGAGAAGCCATCGGACTGAGCTCATTGCAGCTGTGCGACACTTTAGTTCTGCCACCCTCGCTGCAGAGATGTTCAGATCTCTAGGAGCATCAAGTATGAATGGTGCTGAACATTGAAAGGTGGCCTGATCAACTTCCACCAAGTACCGTCCCCTCATGTGGACCGGGGTGTGGCAGCGTCCACAGCAGGTGGAATTTGTGGGAATATATTCTCTGAGCCACCAGGAGAGCCACACTACCTCACAGTCACATCGCCAAGGGTTGTGGTGCAGGTGTAGCTCCACCAGGTACTGAAGAGGGGTGAAGAGGTTATGGGGGAGGGATGACAGGTTATTATGGGCTAAATTCAGCTCCACCAAGGCTGTGATGTCATCAAATGCGTTCCTCTCAATGGTAGTGATGGCAGAGTTCATAATCCACAGTTTACGTAGATTTTTAAGCCCACGGAAGGCCCCCGGCTTCAGTTCAGGGAAAAGATTCTCTGATATCTCTAGCTCCTCCAGTCCCGCCAGTGGTGAAAGATTAGGGAACTCTCTCAGGTTACACATCCCCAAGTTGAGATACTTGAGGTTTTGAAGTCCCTCAAATGCCCCATCAGAGATGTACTGCAACTTCCTCAGTTCTCCCAAGTCCAGTCTCATGAGGGAGGGGACACGGTTGAAGGCATAAGAGGGGATGCTCTCAATGGGATTGTTTCTTAGCCACAACTCTCTCAACTTTGACAGGTATTCAAAAGCTCCACTGGGTATGACTGTCAGTCTGTTGTCGAACAGCTCCAGGGTATTGAGGCTGGTCAGGCCATTGAAGGCCCCCACCTCAATCTGTCTGATTGCATTTCTGCCCAACTGCAGTACCTCCAGGTGATGCAGGTGCCTGAAGGTGTCTGCTTGTATGGTCTCTATGCTGTTTTCCATCAGGTTCAGGTACCTGGTATTGGCTGGGATGTTCGGGGGAACCCTAACCAGGCTTCGGCGGGTACATACTACCTTGCTGAGCTGGTTAGTGCAGGAGCACACACCTGGGCAGTTCTGTGGGTTAGCCGAGCCCAACGCAGGGCCTGTGGACTGGCACATACTGAGAGCAGGCACCATAAGGGAGAGCACGGCGAGCAGGGCTGCGTTCCAGGTAGGCTGCACACTAACCTGGCCCAGAGGACTCATGGTGTGGAGGGATCATTATTTTGCATGGTGGGGGGAGACGGCACACACCAGAGGACAGACCACCCTAGCCTGGCTGGAGCAACTCAAGGCTCCCAAGTTCCATCGACAGTGCAGGGAGATGCTACATCAAAATTGGTGTGTGTGTGTGTGTGTGTGTGTGTGGGAGAGAGAGAGAAGGGAAAAAAGAGGGACAGAGAGGGAGACAGAGTGTGAGAGATTAATACAAGAGACGTTGCAGAGGAAAAGCATTGCAGCAATGTAAGAAAAAGGTTGAACAACAGTATCAGTGACGTACCTCATTAGTTTGGAAGTAGTCCGTTTTGCCTCTTTCCAAATGTTAAAAGCAACAGTTATTCATTACGTTCATTTATAATTTCCTTCCATGGAAAGACATCAGATTGATGTTTTCTTGTTTCCCCTCTCTGAAAAAGTGAGGTGGCCCTCTATTAGCCAAGGGTACAAAATGGCTCCTGGTATTAAAGACTGAAAGCAGCATGAAAAGCACTCACAGGCAGAGGTAAGGCCATGAAGGCTTGGCGGGTGCCTGGATCCCTTCTGCCCCCTCTAACTGCCCCCATGCCAGGCTGCAGACTCCAACCTGCAGCTCCACTCTGGATAAATCACAATGATCCATAACGCAGTGAAACACGACAGAGGAGAAGAAGAGAAGTGACCAACTGAAATAAATAAAAATCCCCAGTCCTGTCAGCTCCTGATACATGTGTTGGCTCGCCGGCTGGTCGCCTGTTTGGTGGAGACCTCCCTCACTGTGACTTTGCCAAGGGCTAGTCGGTCGCTGATTAGCCCCGTTGTGACAGAGACTGAGAGACAGAAAAAGGCTAAAGAACTCCCGGCACAGTCATCCCCCTCTCCTCTCCTCCTCTGTGTTCCTTTTGCTTCCTCCCAACGTTGGACTGGCCCTGGTCAGAGCAGCTGCAGGCTGCCGTGTGCACAGTTAGCAGTAATCCGTCTATTCCTCCTGGGGGGAGGGGGGGTTGGGGGCTAGTGGGAGAGATGGTGGCGCTGGGTGGGGGGGGGGTGGAGAAGGAGATGCGCTGCACTGTTGGAGCTTCGCAAAAGGCTGTCAGAAGAGAGAGAGAGAGCCCTCTTGTCCTCTTCTGCAATGAGAGAATAGAGAGAGCAATGACGCTGGGAGGATGTGTGTGAAAGTGGGCTCCGTGTCTGTATCCAAAAACAGAGAAAGGTATTGAGGATTCTTCCCTTCACACGATGTTTGTCACCTGGGCTGTCTCCTGCAGTGGTCCTCTGCTTGCTTATTTGTTAGTTTTTCTCCATGGTTGAGGTAGTAAGTTGTGGCAGTTAGCCATGTGTGTGGCTGTCAGACTTGCGGCTGGCTGGTACTGCAGTAGCCAGAGTAAAACAGAGAGAGAGGGAAAGGGAGACAGAAAGAGCGAGATTGAGAGAGGAGAGAGAGAACCACTGACAGATCAAGAGCAAGGGAAAGATAGAGTGTGCAAAGGAAAGAGAGAGTGTGAGAGAGAGATAGATGAAGAGGAGGAGGCACGCGAGCGCTCAGGCAGCCCACCGTCACAGAAGAAGCAGGAGCAGCATTCCAATCCACATCTCTTCTTCTTGTTTATTCTCCAATCTCTCTCTTTTCTCTATTCCCCCCCTCTGTGTCGGTGTTGCAGGCAGCTAAGATGCTCGCTCTGCCCCCTCCCTTTGTCCTTCAGTGGGAACGTGAATGTACTGCTGACGCACTCCTCTCAGCTGCTCAGCCAGCCTCAGAGCAGTGCATTGGTTTGATGCAGTGTTCCTGTGTATTAACACATTCAACTTCCCCTCCTCCCGTATCCCTCCTTCTCCCTCCCCTCACTGTAACCATATTCTCCTCTCTTACTCGCTCTCTTTTTCTGTCTAGCTATTCACGTGCTCTCTCTGTCACGGTCTTTCTTTACTCTCACTCTCTAGATCACTTTACCTGTGCCGATCCTCCCCTCTCTGTTGCTCTCTGTCTCGCCCAAACTATTGCTAAAATGGAAAGCCTCCCATTCCAGTGTATCATACAGAGACAAGAGGTCAGACTTTCTACTCCAACTCTAGAGTGGTTTTGTGATCCGTCTCTCGGTTTCGTGAGCGCAGCATTGCGCCAGTGTTTTTTCCAGTGGAGATGCAGCTTGCTGCTTATCCTCACCTCTTGTAAGGCATAGGTTTGGTGAGTGTTTCCCTCACACATTATTACCAACAGACACAATTGTTTGTTGTATCGGATTTTCTTATTGTTTCAGTTGTAGAGGATTTAATATGTATGTATGTGAGTGTTTTGGAGGTGGTGGTGAGGGGGGGGGGTTGGGTCGGGGGGTCTGTGACATCAGAGACGACTGAAATGCTGACTGTGCTTCTCTGTGTCTGCTGGACAGTCTTCTCTTCAGGGAGGATAAAGATGAAAGAGATTGCACACAGTTATCTCTTAGAGAGACGAGAGAGAAAGACGGGGAGATAGAGGAAAAGAGACTTACCGAGAGAGTGGGGGAGAGGGATGGGGCCGGGTAGGAGGAGATATATCCACATCCTTGGTGAAATAGGGGAAAGGAACCTATAGAAGGACGAGAGGAATGAGATAAATAGGGATAGAGAAGAAGTATGAGGGAGACAGATGAGGGAACACACTTCATAGCCTCCTCAGGAAAATGGCTCAGAAAGGCAGAGAAAGAGAAGGGTGAGGAGTAGGAGTGAGGAATAGGAGGAGTGTTGCTAGTGTTGGATTAAGCATCATTTCAATGCAAGAGAAGGAGTCTCCCTCTCTGCCTTTGGTCAATGACCACATCGTCTCCCTCTTCTCCTCCCCCCTCCTCTCTCCAGTCACATATATATTTGCTATTAGGGTTGCGGTCAATTGAAAGAAAAAAATAGGACCCTGACAATAATAAACGTGCCACTGTCAATTCCCATTTTAATTTCAATTTATGAAATGAATAGGACAAGACTGGCATTTTGCATTCCACTAAAGATGGTATTGAAAAATTCATGCTCCATGTCCACATTGGACCATAAAGAGGATGAAGTGAAACTGAAGCTAATTGAAATTGCAAGGTACAGTTTAAAGAAGTAGAGCATGTGGACTAATGCACTTACTGTATATGATCCCTTGTTTGTGTTAACATATGAATATGAATAAAATATCATACTGAATAAATGATAATGCTCAGTATTATCTTCTGAATACTTCTGAATGAAGTAGTAAGAATGTTAACCTTTCTCTTTGCATTTTACCTACAACCATCCTGCTGCCTTCATGTCAGTTAAAAAGGTAGAATATCTTACTCCAGAAAACTGAAGGTGCTTGGACATGACACAGAAGTAATATAATAAGTCTTCTCTTTTAATCTTCAGCTGATCAAATTGATTGAGAGAATATGCTTTTTTTATTGTATTGTGTAAAGTTTAGTGTAATGGCCACTGTTTGCACACATTCATTTCATATTGCAAATGGGTTACATTTAGTCTCTCATGCCAGCATGACTTTGCAATAATGATGGTTATTTGAAATGTATTATTTTATCTTTTGCTTATCAACACAAAATAATGAGGATTGACAGGAATGTCAGAGACTGATGCCATCGTTAAAACCTTAGAAACCTTGGAAAATTTGGACTAAATGAAAACTACTTTTGCACATAAGACAAAGGTTGTGTGTGAAATGAAGGGTTTTGGCTTTGAATTAAGGAGGAATGCAGACTGACCATTGCCCTACAGTTTTGGGGGGAAATACCATTGTGTGAGCAACAAAGAGAATATCTGAAAACAAATACTTCACAGTTTCTTTGTTGAATCAAAGAATGACTTTGAGACGCCCAGACGGCTGAAATAACAGGTGAAAAACAAGAGGGAATGAAAAGAAAAAACTCGCAAACACTTGTGCTTTGAGAGTTAACATGCCAGGTAGACAAGAAACACGTGCCAATTACAGCTCATGTACCTATTCTATTCCAATGAGATATGCTGCTTTAGAGTGATGAATGGAGGAGAGGAAGACAGAATGAGAGGAAGAGCATGGTGGAGGGGTGAGGGAAGGGTGAAAGCGATATAACTATTAGCTAAGGTGGTGCAGCAGGGTTGGTCAGATAATTGATGGCCATGGTTGTAGCTGCTGTGTTAATGCTATTACAGGGGGCATGAGCATGGAAAGGTCAGTTAGCACACAGAATATATGACGTGTCCTCCTGCTGTCTTTATGGCTGTCTCTCTCTCTTCATGTCTTTTTTATCTTCTGTCCTTGTTTCTCTCTCAAGGATCCATAGTAAGGAATATCAGCCAGAGCCTCCGTGTTCCAGTTCTCCTTTGAATGTGTGAAATGAGGTTCGGGGTAAAGATTTATTGCCATGTGAAAATGAATATATAGCGTGTGGTAAATCATAAGGGGTTTTATGGAATTACTCCATAGTATGATATAGCATCTTGTGTTATAGTGTGTCAATTCCCCAACATAAATAAATCTTTAAATTATGTCCTCCTATGTCATATATTATGAGCTGGGTGGGTTATCTGTTAAACTAATTTCTCTGACTTTTTTTCCCTACTGATCATGTAGAGCACCATAGCATTTACTTAAAACTACATACATATATATGTAATTGTCATTATTCTGTTAATGGACAACCTCAATTGCTTGACAAGGATATAGAGCAGTCAGCCGCTTACTTTTAATAAAACCGCATGGTGTATGCTGTTCAACAATTCACTTACGCATGAGTCCATTTTAGTAGCATTTACTGTAAAAGCTGATCACAACCCTTCCTGTATGCTTAGTTTTCTCTTGTGGCACATCATCTGTAGTTTTAATGCAATAAGTATTGCAGTTGAACTAACTTCCCAAAGAGTTCAAAATATTACAAAAATATTAAGTCTAAATATCTTCTTTGCAAAAAAGTTTTAAGAAACTACAGAACCTAAAAATATTGATAAGAGCTGAACAGATATGGACATGCCCACATTAAATAATTTGATTTACTGTAAGCTGACATAATTGTTACCAAACAGAGCAACACACAGCACAGAAAATAATACAAACATATTTTAACCATCCAAGCAACTCAATGAGTGCCTTTGTTGCCTTCAGTACATGGTTGAATAAACTTAATCAGATCAAATGTGGAACTACGCCTTTAACTGTTCAATCTGCTGGACCTGTTTAAAGCATATGTGGATTCAGGGGATCAAGCCTTTGATTCAGGACACTGAGTGTGGCCCAAACCCTCTGCCCCACTGCAACAGCTGTCAAACTTAAAACTCATTCTGTTACTCTGTCATGCTGACAGGCAAGCTATTCTACTTCCTTGGAAAATAATCTCAACATGCATTATACATTTTCCCCGAAAGAGGCAAAAATGACATGACATTTAAGGCAGAAAATGCTCTTAACTGCTGAGGGGTTGAGGGTGTGGGTCAATACCGTGGATTGAGGGGGCCGGTGCTAAACATTTGTGGCCAAAATGCAACGTGGTGTTGGAAAGAGTGAGACAGTTGGTCAGGTCAATACTGAGCGAGTGACATCCTGCCCTACAAAGCTGCGTCAGAGCGGAAATTGAATGTTGCAGGAAGTTAAATCTACATGCTGATAAGTGTGTGTCTGTGTGTCCCAATTAGCCTGTGTGGGCTGTTAGCATCAATGAGGGTTCAATGTGTCTTACCAATCGTTTGTAGTGACTCTGTTGCTTTTTAGGTCTGCTGCTCTCACGGTAGATGGCCCATAATTTACACACACTACTTTAACCTTTTCTGACACTCTTACTGCTGAATGCTGAGTTTTGAAACAGCGTGGTGACTGGTAGCAGCTGTTCCTCCTGAAGTGAGTGAGGGTTAAAAGCTGCAGACAGCAACTGATAGCTGACCCTGCGGTCACATATTCTATGGAGCTGTAAGGGTCAAGACTCTCATAGGCAGAAACTAATAGTGATACTGCCAGCTGCTGAAGCTAGCACTACCACAGTCACATTATGATCAGCCCCGCCTGAAAATGATAATAGCACTCTTGCAGCTATTCAGCTGCAGAGTAGACAAAACAACATTGCTTAGTTACTGTTAGTGACTGCTTCACCAATGCAGCTTCACCTCGTTCTGTAGTTAGAACTGGCGGATCTAATTAGCTGCTAGCATTAGCCATTACCTTGCCTTAGCAACTGCTCGATGTTGGCCCCTGTGGATCCCTCGCCACTCAGCCTGTGCTTAGTGTGGCAGGTCAGCAAAGTGCTGGAGCAGCATTTGGCCTGAGAATAGAGGAGTGGATGATGTGAGTGTGAGAGAGAGAGAGAGCGAGAGAGAGAAGACCGGTGGAAGCAGATCGATGTGGCCTGTATTCATTAACCCTCGCTCACGGCTCCCTTCCCTCCCCAATCACAACCCCGCCATTTTAGGACGGCAGGAGGTGATTTATTAGCTGTCCTGGCTCAGTCAGCACCATCGACCCACAGTCTGAGGAGAGTTGACTCACACCAGGATATACCGATTGCCTCAATGTGGGCTGAACTCACTCAGTAATCCGACACCATTCAGAGTGGAACCATGCTGGAGAAAGCAGGATGATCAGCATACATTTACCAGCGTGTGGTGGGTATTGTTTTCACCTTAAGTGAGTCTGTTTGTGTCATCAAGGTAAAAAGTCCTGAGGACACTTACTGTAGCGGGAACGGTGCCGTCATTAAACTCTACAGGTGTTTAGTTGAGATCAAAATGAGGGCCTAGATTGAAGATGGGTGCGGTCTGAGCAAGGGTGTCGGAAGTGGGGAGTGGGCCATTGGCTGACCCACTTTACACCCTTGGCCCGATTTGGCTTTGCGGCTGATGTGAGCTGGAGAGAAGGCTACAGGTGAAACAACGGTTATTTTATTTGATATGTGCCATCATGAGACCAAGTTCATTCCAATGCAAAAGTAGTTCTTTCTTAGGTGAGTGTGAAGGCTGGTGACAGGCGTGGCTAGATGGCCCTGTGGCCATGTGCCCAATACACGTGCTATTAAGCTGTGAGGGTCAAGACTCCCATAGGCCAAGATTCGTAATGCTACTGCTAGCTGCAGAAGCTAAAACATGTCGTTGAGCGGCTGTAGAAACAATGTAATGTTCTGACGGATGTGGATGTATCATACATGATGTCTGATTCATTAAGTCTCAATTTAGAACTAAATTAAACTACAGAATTGTTTATTTCGCCCTTGTCTGCCAATGCCAGGTTGTTGTGCCCCTGAGAGTTGAAAATAAAGTTACAAATCTCTGTGCAGTTGAATAATGTCGTGAAATTAAACGTTTGTTTTAACTAAAGAAATATGATGTGCTTTTACCTAAATTGGGTTTTAAGATGAATTTGTTATTTAAAAGTGAGGTTCATCATTTTCTGGTTAATAGTTTGTCTTATACCCCATACCCCATATTTTACATGAGCATCAGTTTGAACTAGTTTTATTCATATTTTATGAGCCCACACACATTTGATGCTTTTCTCCTGTCCTACGTTTAATACACTTCATTTCAGCACTAGGAGCTGTTCATAGTATGACCTGGTGCAGCATCCTGGTGCAGAATGAAACCCACTGCCCATGCATCTCTCCTAATTTAAAGCTGTGATAATAACATGTTAAATACAGTGAGTTTTTCCTCAGGCCTTGAATATATATTGCTAAATATAAACTTTAAAGGCTGTGATGTTTCAGAGAAAAACTGTCAAATTTCAATGAAAGGCCAAATTATTTTAGTGTGAGGGAATACATTTGTAAAATCCATCCATCCATCCATTTTCCTCTGCTTATCCGGGGTCGGGTCGCGGTGGCAACAGGCCAAGCAGGCTGACCCAGACCTCCCTCTCACCGGCAACATGTTCCAGCTCATTCTGGGGGATCCCGAGGCGTTCCCAGGCCAGCTGGGAGATGTAATCCCTCCAGCGTGTTCTGGGTCTTCCCTGGGGTCTCTTCCCAGTTGGACGTGCCTGGAAAACCTCCAGTGGGAGGCGTCCAGGAGGCATCCTAATTAGATGCCCGAACCACCTCAGCTGACTCCTTTCGACGCGAAGGAGTAGCGGCTCGACTCCAAGCTCCCTCCTGATGACCGAGCTCCTTACCCGATCTCTAAGGCTGAGCCCGGCCACCCTACGGAGGAAGCTCATTTCGGCCGCTTGTAGCCGCGACCTTGTCCTTTCGGTCACGACCCAGAGTTCGTGACCATAGGTGAGGGTAGGAACGTAGACCGAGTGGTAAATTGAGAGCTTTGCCTTCCGGCTCAGCTCCCTCTTCACCAAGACGGTCCGGTGCAGCGCCTGCTTTACTGCTGCAGCCGCACCGATCCGTCTGTCGATCTCCCGCTCCATCTTACCCTCACTCGTGAACAAGACCCCGAGATACTTGAACTCCTTCGCTTGAGGTAGGCACTCCGTCCCCACCTGGAGGGAGCAATCCACCGGTTTCCGGTAGAGCACCATGGCCTCAGATTTGGAGGTGCTAACTCTCATCCCCGCCGCTTCACACTCGGCTGCAAACCGCCCCAGTGAATGCTGGAGGTCACGATCCGAGGAGGCTAACAGGACCACATCATCTGCAAACAGCAGAGAGGCGATCCCGAGACCCCCTAACCTGACGTTCTCCACCCCCCGGCTGCGCCTAGATATCCTGTCCATGAAAGTCACGAACAGGACCGGAGACAAAGGGCAGCCCTGGCAGAGGCCAACACCCACCGGGAACGTGTCTGACTTATTGCCGAGAATGCGGACACAGCTCCTACTGCAGTCGTACAGAGACCGGATCGCCTGTTGTAACGGGTCCGGCACCCCATACTCCCGCAGCACCCCCCACAAGAACCCCCGAGGGACCCGGTCGAAAGCCTTCTCCAAGTCCACAAAGCACATGTAGACTGGTTGGGCAAACTCCCAGAACCCCTCCAGTAGTCTTGCGAGGGTAAAGAGCTGGTCCACTGTTCCACGGCAATCCGCATTGCTCCTCTTGAATCTGAGGTTCGACAAACGGTCGGAGCCTCCTTTCCAGCACCCTGGCATAAGCCTTCCCCGGGAAGGCTTATTTGTATTTGTATTTGTATTTGTAAAATACATTTTTAAAATGTGAAATACTGTATAGGAATTTCATGTAAACTACATAGGTCTACAATACTGTAAATGAACATTGTTCCATTGTCTGCTATTATCACGCACTGATGTCTACGTAAACTTGTTTTTTCTCCTGTTCTGACTGTCCTGGTGGAAACTGATTGTTTCTTTCTACGGGCTCTTTTTACATGCACCCCCTGTGACTGAGACTGGTTGCACATTTGTATAAAAAAGAACACTGTGTTTTAATACCTGTAACTGCCATTAGCCTATTCAAAAATATATTTTACAATGAGTAAATGGTGAGAAAGCCGATATAGACAAGTTAGGAAATCATTTTAAGCCAACATATAGCTGTTACAGTTTGAGCTAAAGGCAGTGATGCTAATATCAATTAATCTTGCAATATTGTCATCTGTGAATGTTTATTCCTCTAATGTACACGTGTTATTTCTGAAAAAATCTTCTCTGACTAATAGACATGAAAGTGAAATTAATGTATCTCCTACACCTGTAGTTGCATCATTTAACTAACTAAATCAACAAACATGCCATACATGGACATCTGAGTGATGTTGCGCAAAGATATTGAGTGCAAGTCAGATATAATGGAACTCTGGCAATGCAAATGGCTGCATCTGTCAATTACAGTGCGTGTTGTGTGTCCATGTTGTTTTGCTAATCTTCCTCACACACTCACAGCTGACCGTTTTTGTTTTATAAATCCATCACCCAGAAGTCCGATCGTGTCTGACAAACAGCTCTCAATAGAAACAATGCAGCTCAATTGATTTTATTGATTTCCCTCAACTGAGAACACAGTGTGGCAGTGTGGTAGTTGGGACACAAATGGACAGTGAATGGGGTAAGATCCTTATCCCATGCCGCTCACACAGGGGGAGTCTGCACATTAGGTGGAAAACACAGGCATCGATAAATGAGATGATCCGCAGTCAGTGTAACTTTGGAGCAATCAGAACAGCAGTCTTTGCCTGCTTGTTATAGAACAATTGCTGTCCATTAGTGAATAGCATGCACATTGTTTACATGATTTTTGTTGTTGTGCTAAAACTCCTTATCAGTACACCATTGTTCCATTGCTTTCAATAAGAACCATTAACAATGTGGGCTTTATTGCTTGTGTATGTCCCCTTTGTATAAAACAAGTATTAGGTAATGTTAGGGATGCGAGGAACGCTGATAACGGTGATTATGACAGTAAACACTATTAATCAGCACCGCACGCTGCTGTGGAAAATAAATAAATAAAGCCCCTCAGGAAATTAGTCTTCAACAGGTTGTGGTATTTATCTATTTTTGTTTTCACGTCTCGATGCTCAAACCCAGTTAATTATATTTGTGTATCCCATTAGTGCTGTGATTGATTTTGCGAGGTTGCAATGAAACGTGCCCATCCTCACTTCTCATGTGCATGGACTGTATTTCTGTACAGAGCTCTCATTGTTTGCAGACCGATGACCTCCATCACACACTTGTTTGTGTGTGTGTATGTGCGTGCGTGTGTGTTTGTGTGGGGTGGGGGTGGGGGGAGTGTGTATGTGTTGCACACCGTCTTTAAGTCTTAAAGTTACTTGGTCATTAACTGCAGCACCATGTAATGACCAGAGTCAACAGGAAGGGATGAGCAAAGTGTTGCTCATTCAAATTGTAAAAGTCTGGTGAGCCACGTTTAAATGCTCAAACACTCAGAAGTAAAGCTTGTACACTGGGTCACAACCCCAAAGCCAAAGCTGCTGCTCGCCATGCAGAACAGGGGTATTAAATCTATTTGCCATTAAAGATTTAACAGCCCTACTCCACCGGAAATATTTGGAGATTTGAAGAAAGCGAAGTTGGTCCTCTCCTATTGTATTTATGGCCAAAAGGAGAAGAAAGATCACTTTTAGAAATGAGTCACAGAGCAAACTTTTGCCAGCGCACACTCAAGCGTGCACACAGATACGCATCCCACTATGCTGGAGATGTATGAAGGCAGTGTGTTGGATGGACTCCCTCACCTCTCATATGCAAATAACTTTCCCTCATGCAGCTCTGTGATTGGCTTGCTGTTATTAATATTCTGCCAGCGTGTGACTTCATTAGCCCGGAGTTACTGTGCCAACAGGCAGCACTAAAAAGGGACTTTGTCAATGTTTGATGTCTCGTGAAGTGATGCAGTGTGTGTGTGTGTGTGTGTGTGTGTGTGTGAGTCTCTGTTTTCTAAGGAGATTCAACTTTGGGCAGTGGGAGACACAATTCCCCGCTGACATCAGATTGAGGAGGAAGTGGCTGTCTGCTTCTTAATATGATTGTAATAAAATGCTCTGTATGAATACCCAGTTTGTGCCTTCTCTGCAGAGTAGTCAGCCACACGGCAGGCTCCATCCTGTCTCTCGAGGTCTATGTACAGGTTTGGCTTATGGACTCTGTCAAGGCCAAATCTCAAAATATTACTTTTCATCCATTTAGGTCTGGGCCACTGTCAAGTATGCCTGTGCTTGTAAACAACAAACAGCTTCAGTTGAATCACACAAGCCAAACTAAACCATGTATACGGATGTGATGGGATGCCTAAAGTAGCAGTGAGATATTTGCCTGTGGCCAGCCTTCAGCCACCCGTCGTCACACTAAGTCGCTCTGTCACTGTCGTACCTCAACAATGACAGCATGAGCAGTGTGTTCTCAACACAGATCATAGGGTTTGTCATGACAAGTGTCTCTCTACTGTGTGTGTATGTAGGTGTGTGTTTTTGTGTGTGTGTGTGTGAGAGGGTACACTAAATCCCCTAAACTGGAGCTTGTGACCCTCAGTAATACATTTCCTTTGGCAGAGTGGTTCTGGAAATTCCCCGCAGGTGCTCCTGGGTTTCGCAGGGAGAAAAGTGTGGGGCAGCATTTTCTAAATTGAAGTCAATACCAATTGGCCATTTATCTACAAGCACCCTGATGCTAAGGGCATCTAAAGATGCATGTGTGCACAAACCCACACACTGACACACATACACAGCGGTTTCTTTCCAGAAGCTGAATAAATGATTTACACCCAACAATCATCTTATAATGAAACTCATTTTCTTAATCCTAACTCATTCAAATATTGCCCATTCTCTAAGAGAGTCCTATTGTATGTGGGCTTGTTTGTATCAAGCTCCCAGGGCCAAGTTTCTTTGCAAACAATAGGATTAAACAGTACAGAAACTAATTACTGCTCTTCACCCTTGAATTGCACAGACTATTGGAAGAAGAGCAATAAAAGGGCACATTATCCACATAGCAGCAGTCAGCCTTCATACATCTTTGTACTTCATACATCCTAAAGATGTTGAGTCATCATGATGAAGCTCTCCATCTCTCTCTCTTTCTCTAACTCTGTCTTATATTTGACAGTTTATGATACCATCGGTTTACCTAGTCCGACTAATGCTGAATTCATGACAACATAACGTCTTCGTGTATTACAAGACACAATAACATCCATGATATCAGCATTCTTTGTCATGAGCATAGATTTGTAAATGTTGATCATTTGACTGGACAGATCAACCAATCATGTAGTTTCTTATTTGGTTTCTAAAAAACGATAAGTCTGCTTTTTCTTGGCTTTAAAATCATAGCAGGTTCAGATGAATGAAGCATGTTTTATAACAACAACCTAAATCTTTCTTTTAAGTACTGTGTCTTTCATTTCTTTCTTATTAGAATTATTCAACTAAATAATTTGTTCTTGCACTCACTCTTGCTGGGGATTTAGAATATTTTTGTGTTTTTGTGTGTTGAGTTTGTGCTAATTAGAAGGGAAGATTTAGTTTTCCTGGCTTTTAAACAAAGGGATTAGTAGTCACACAAGGCAGTCAGTCAATTAAATGCCAAAACACACTGAGACCCATTGTAGCCACCTACTGTACACCAGAAAAGTATGTGCACTTAAAATGCGAGGAGTTATGAGATGCTAAATTTAAAAATGTGAGAAAATGAAAATAGGAGCGTTGACTGTTGCAGTAAATTAGACCATTATGAAGATGAAAAGAAGGAAGAAAGATAACAGCAAGGATACTATATTTCTCTTGGTCTCTTAAATGTTGTTAATCTGAATTTGTTGTCATAGAACAGAGGCACTTCTGTTGAGTTCATTCCAGACTGTGAGTTGCAGCGTTTCTGTTTTGACAACATATTGTGGTTCTAACAATCAGCACAATATTGCTGTGGAAACAGGTAGACTGTCATCATATAGTTTAAATGCAGACTAAAGACCTCAGATCTCCTACCCAGCCCACAGTATCTGTCACCATAACCCCCCTGCAGCAATTGGGTGTGCTCTGCATGCCTCATTTAAAATACTGTGCACCATTTACCTCATTTCATCATGGATTTAAAATGTCCCCAAATATGCGAGTGTTTTGCGTTTACCTTTTTTTATGTAAAGCTCTTTGAATGGCCTTGCTGCTGAAATGTGCTATATAAATAAACTGGCCTTTTCTCCCCAGAGGCGGTGAGCTCAATTTCTGCATCATGTTCAACTCAATGAATAGTAACACAGCTGTCGGGACCAGGCTAGCGGATAGTGAACACAAAGGTGGAAAATAAACGGCAATCCTAAAAAATATAAAATAAAGATAAAAATATCTGTATAATGTTTTTACTTTTGTACTTCACCAAGAAGTTGTCTTGTAACATCCAGCTAAACCTGTCTCTGACTGTATTGCACATATCAGACCGGAGTAAATGAACCGTTTTACAAAGGAATGACTATTGATCGATGATCGTTTTTGCAGAGTGCAGATACTTTTGTTGTTTAATTTCTCCATGAGCGCCTTGATTATGAGAGGTGCTCTGCATGTTCTACACTGATCTATATTCAGGCCTTAACTCTGCTCTTTGTGATGGGGATTACGCACATAGAGGCAGGGTAATTTGATATCCATTGATTGAGTCAAGAGCCAATCTGAAATTGAGGAATTGTAGTTATTGCTATTGATTTTAATAACTAGGCTGTTACAGTTCATTCAGTGCAGCTCCAGTCGATTCAGAAATGTAACTGTTCCCCCTCTTCTGAGGAAAAGACCAGTGGTATTGTGTTTTATTGTGAAATATGCTGTGATAGAGTTTCAACAGTATGTTGTGGCATGATAACAATGACAAAAATGGTCACAGCAATTACAAACAATAACAAATTCACACCATTTAAAAAAAAACATATTACATTAAATTAGCTATTATGTGTAATATTAATGGATGTGGTGTGTATGTGAGCCATTATCGCTCACTCTGCATGCATACTTTATATCGCTGCACATATTCTTTGTCAGCCCTTCCAATAACCCCACGAAGCCTGTTAATTTAGCTCAGTCCGTGGAGACCTTCACTCAAAGTTTCTAGTGAGCCATATTTAACTAGTTATTGGTTTCAGTCTCCCTCAGGAGGTTGTTTTCATTACAGATTTCAGTGCAAAACTACAGACTATAGGTACCTCATGAAACCATTTGTAAAGAGTATTCTACAACTATTGCTGAACCGCGGTGGCTAAATTAAAGTAATAGTAATGTTGACTGTGTTTTAACTATTTTGCGTCATGTAACATGTTAAATGTTATTATCAATTATAATCGGAATACTTGGGTCCCAGGAATAAAAGGAGTATTTTCTAAAGCGACTCTGTAAAGTATGTCCAGGAGAGAGTAGTGGGAGTCTCAGCCTCAGGCAAGAAACTTTGGGCCGGCAGTAAGGTGTAAGGCTGAATACGTGTTGAAGCAAGTGTTGATTAAGCGATCCTAGTTAAAATAAAATGTAAGGATGAGTTTTCGATGAATACAATTCAATAATTACAGCTTTTACACCAACCAAAGCACATCATTCGGCTTTTTCCATTTTCATGTTGTTTAATGAAGACACAAACGATGATTACTACAGAGGTGACGCCATCTGGTTTTAGGGTCGATACTAATGTTAAGGATAGTTCTGACAGTGGTTGTATTCATGGTGGTAGTAACATAAAAGAGGATGAAAGAAAAGATGATGATTTGTGCAAATGTATCATATCATAGACAAATCTATCTTTGACTCTCCTACTTTGAATCTTAGACATCTATGCATGTGTAGTGCAATGGTGGAAAACAATCCTATAGTAAAGGTCTTAATATACTTAAGCAATACTGTACAAATGTAGTTAATAAAATGTTTAATTATACACATTATGCATTAGTGTGTATGTTGCATTTTACTGCCAAAGATGGTTAAGTTTGTACTTATTTAAACGACTTTATACACTATAGGGTAGTTTAATCTTAAGCAAGACCATCATATGTTTGTAGCGTCGTAAAGTCAACTTTTTCTTTACGAGCTCAGGAAAACAGACCCGGTAGTTTATTTATCTTAAGAGGTAGGAAACTTTTTCTCAAACCATAAAGGAACATTTGATCCTAATTTAAATCACCACATTTAAAGACACATGGTTTTCACTGGACAAGAATGGTGTGAAAAATTGATGCACCTCCAATGATTTATGAGAAAATGTAGTACTTAAGTACAGTACTTGTGTGAATGTACTTTGTTACATTTCAACGCTGCTGTAAAGTGAGGATGGTCAATGTTGGCTGCGATGTATGGAGCGTTGCAGAGCCTGTGGTTGTGCAGCAAGAGGCAATCCTTGCTAAGGAGACGAAGCGTGGCTATTGCAGCTCTGAATGAATGAAGGGCTAATTTGATGCGAGCCACTTTTCTCCCCACCACATTTAAAACCCCATTACCCTCCATATCCACTGTGAATACCCCACAGGTCCTGCTGAGATGAGTGAACTGCATAGGTCACACATACACACACACATACAAATGCATATATTGTTTATGCTGCAATTTAGTTCAATATGCAGTGTTGAAAAAAAACAGGTTTTATAGAAATGACTGACTTAAGTAAATGTGCCATGGCATTTTGGTTACTAGACCATGGACAATTCTGAGGTTCAAAGGTTATAGCAATTCAAAGGTTATAGCACACACGGTTATAACATCTCGTCCTGCCTGTCTTTTCTGTTGTCACTCTCTCACGTGCAACACACACTCACACTCACACACACCTGCCATTGAGGCCCATTTGCACCCCTGCTGAGCTTCTATTTGGCTGTTA
Source organism: Anarrhichthys ocellatus (assembly GCF_004355925.1). Taxonomy (NCBI): domain Eukaryota; kingdom Metazoa; phylum Chordata; class Actinopteri; order Perciformes; family Anarhichadidae; genus Anarrhichthys; species Anarrhichthys ocellatus. The sequence continues at coordinate 12,394,611 of NW_022280032.1, forward strand.
GACACAGACACAGAGGACCCCTGTTAGGAGAGCACTGTCTCTCACTGCACCCCACCCCTCCTCAACCATAAACAGCGAGAGGGAAAACACTAAAAGAGACGCTACTGTACCACAAACACTGTAACACTTTAAGATACAGTACACAAAAATGTGAGTTACTGAAGAACAAGTGAGGGACAACCATGATTGTTAAATCTTTAATAAGTAGTTCCTGAATAACTGAATCTAGGACTGTGATGAAAATGTCTCAAGTAATATACTATATAGTTGGACAAGGTACTAAGCTTACTTTAGATGGTACATTGTAATAGATGGTTGACATATTTAGAATCAGTTTAAGAACAAGCACTAAAGTTTATCCTCCATTAGCGATACCATGGGGAGCTGCAGGTGCTTCAGTCAGTCTTCCCTCCTTCATTTCTTAAGCAGCATCAGCTCTTCAACACTGACGGCAGGTCACAACTGGAAATTAGTTCTATACAAAGCTAAAACTACTTAAAATACACATATTTTAATTGTAACAAATTTGATCTCTGCATTCAACCCATCCTAAGCATTTAGGAGCAGTGTGCTGCTGTTAAGTGTCCGGGGAGACACTTAGGGTTCAGTTCACTCAAGGCAAGAAAAGCCAAAGATCCAATCGCTAATGCTGTGATTAAAGGACTCGCCTGACCAACAGTCACCCCAAATGAGTTCACTAGGAACTCACCATTATCTACTCTACAGTCCTCAATCTGTGACCACTGTTATTCAGGTACTACTTGTTGTACAGAGCAGATGCTAGCAGCCCTGTCGTGTTGGATCACCTTCACGGATTAGAAAAGGTGGAACTTGACTGAATTTTCATCTAGCGCCAACAGTGTCGATTCAACAAAATTAGGCATGGCAGAGGTGTGGATGCACAAATGACTTGATCGTACATGTTTGTTTCTGCACACGTGTGTTGGAAAGTGTAGGCTTATCTGTGTGTGTGTGTGTGTGTGTGTGTGTGCGTGTGTGTGTGTGTATGTCTTGTGTAGGAGTACAGTATGTGGAGAGGGAAAATATCAATATGTTACAGGATTGTTTTTTTTTCTCACTGCTGTTATCTTTGCTTTCCCACCTCCATTACACCCCCATCAGCCTTTGATGGATTAAATCAGCAATAAAGACCTTCATCCATGTCTTTGTTAAAGACGTGAGACACATTAACAGCACACACACACAATGAGCAGTCTCCTACCTACAGGCATATTTTACAGCATCTATATTTGTTCTGGCTGCTGTTTTGCTGTGTAAATTTTTAGGTGTACATGTTTGCGTTCTCATACATACATCCATGTGTCTGTGTATGTCAAAAGACCTGGGATATAGCAGGGAATGTGTTAGGCACAGCACCTTGGGCACTGCACATTTAGATGCTTAGATTAGAAATGTTTTTTATTGATATTGTAAATGTGTTTTACACAGACAAGGCTGCCAAGGGGATAAAAGACTCATGCTATCAAAGCCATGTGTGGCAGGCCTCCCACAACGCAGGACTGCGTGTGTGCTCCAGTGTGTGTGTGTGCCTTTGTTTGAGTGTTTTTCATAGCTTTTCTTTTAATTACCCCCCTTGTGAATTAGCTGAGGAATAGGAGACTGGCTATGCAATGTTAAGTATCTTTGGCTGGGAATTATCTGTTTAGTCTGTTCTGTTTGATCTTAAAGAATAAGTCATTAATTTGCAAGCAATCTGCTCCCTCTCCATCCCTCCCTTTTACTCCCTTTCTCTTCTCTTTCTCCTCCCCTGCGTAGTGTCTTTATTTAGACAGTTTCTTTGGAGCAGAGTGACTCAAATTGCCAGTTACATAACAAAAAGGGTAAGGAGATGTTGTGAAAAAGGGAGGGTTTGGTAAGGACATGGTTAACAGAAAAGATGGAGAGAACAAGTGAAAGACAGAGGATGTGAATCTTTACTTCTAGCTCAACGGGGAAATGAAAAGGTTCGTTGTACAGTACATTGCACACAGTGCGATGAGGCCGCTTTCTTCTAGCTGCAAGGCACAAGCAAAGATTGTGAAGTGTGAGTTTGTGAGTGTGTATGTGTGTGTGTGGTGCTCAGACAGAGTGCAGATAAGAAGATTGTTAACACTGGATGAAGAGCAACCATTAGATGGTAATTGGCTGACCAGATGCTCTTCTCGCTGCATACAAATGACAGTCTTTATCTTCACCAAGCCTCTGGCTAACTCCATGCCATTGCTGGTTAGTGTATATACAGTTGGAGCCTTCACTCCCAAGTAAAATCCTACTATATTTAGGACCCATTCTGTACACAACCTCCTCGACCGCAACAATCTTTTCCTATTTCACGGTGACAGTGAAGTGTTTATCAAGGATTTTCTTGTCTGTATTTTAGATACAAGATTGTGTTATCAAATACTGGAATGTTTCAGTAAAAAAACATTAAAAGTGAAAGTCTGTCTCTCTCCCTCTTGCTCTGGGCTGTTTGCTTGGTGTTTCAGGCTTACATAGAGCACTTTTTAAGTCTTTTTCAGACAGGGTGCCAAACTGTGTCAATGCCAAGTGAAGCATTAGCAGACCCTGTGTAGTCCCCCACCCAACCTCCACCCCCACCAAATGGATATTAATAAACCCTGCTTTGTCTACCATCTACTCTCCTACCAGTCCCACTTCTTCTCCCTCTCATCCCCCTTTAATCCCCCCTATCTTGCACTCCATCCTCCTTTTCATTTTCAGTCTCCAGTCCTTTCCCCCTTAAGTGTCAATAGCTCTTGCTTGCAACATACACACACACACACACACACACACACACACACACTCACACACACACACACACACACACATCACACACACAGGCAGTAGTTGCAGTGTCAGGCTTTCCACAGGGGCTGGTATAGTTATATAGTAGACTCTGTGGGTTTAGTAAAATCCTCATTAGGACTCAGTGTAGGTGTGAGCATCCCTGCTGCTGTCTCACAACAAACTGCTTACCTCGACAGAATACTCACAAATACAAACACACACAGCTGCACATGGGCCAAACAAAGAGGAGAGTCAGACACTGATACAATACATTCACATCTATGCATATGCATGCTCACACACAATGTATGCTGATTATACCAATGTATGTTTTCCGACGTCTCAAAGACACCAACAAACACAAAGTTTTAGTGTTGTTGTGAGGGGACATTTTAATGCAGGATGATGGCTCCCCCTAATTAATGTCAGTCAGGATGGCAAAGTATTCAAAAATAACTTTTTAAATAAGGCCTAGTTCACTGCGGTGCCATCAACCTGGTAAACCAATTATAATATTCAGAGACAAATACCCAGCATCATTTTTAATCTGACAGCTGTTTGACCTGGATGGTGCTGACGAAAGTATTTGTGTGGATTTCTAAAATGCTAGAATACTAAATCTTACGATGTGAAATCTGTCATTCCAGTTTAAAAGGCAAACAAATTAACCTTGTAAAATGTTGCACAGTTGCCACGTTTGCTGCCATCTTCCAAAACACAGGATGCGGTGGTTCTACATCATGTGCTATTTTAAGGGGAGTAAACTGTACAGTGTGTACAACAACTGTGGTGGTGGAGTGAAGCAAGAACCGTCTGTAACTGGCATTAACAAGTGAGCATCTTCCATCACCATTTGTACAATTAGAGAATTGAAACAGGCAAAGCACAGAGAGTTTATGACAGAGTCAAATGGCATTAGGTTCATCATCTTATTGAACAGGAGATGACACATGCCCAGACTTCTGAAAAAGAAGCTCATACAGAGCAGCAGGGCAGACAGTCGACTGTCAGCAATCCAAAACCTCTGTCTGGATAATATTCTTGAAAAGAGCCGCAGAGAGTTAACAGTATTTAGAGACCATCTCACCAAAACCAAAGTCAGCCTTTGTAGTCTAACATGATGAATATGTAAGTAAATGTAAGTATTTGACATATTCCATATATAATGATTTCCAAAGGTTTCAAATGTGTTCCCTGCTTCCAGTTAAGGATTTTTTTCCTGCCCTGCTCAGCATGCTATAGTGTCAATTTGTCTCCCGCTGCTTCTGAAATGTGCGAAAGGTCCAGCAATTTAAATATCTGATGGCTCTTAAATATCAGCTGCTCATTCATTTTTTGATTGTTTTATGCTAGAAAAAAAGAGAAAAGAAAAAAATCTAATTAAAGAGACATTCGCCAGAGTTATTATTTTTCAACTTCACTCTCTGTAAATCAGACGACAAGAATCAGCCCCAGATTGCACATGCGTTTGCTTTTTGTAAGTATGAATAATTCCTCTGTGATTCATCTTGAAAAGGTCAATTTAATATCAAATTAAATGCTTGATTTTTCACATGTCTTGGAAAAAGAAAACATTCTTTGATAACGTTGCACGCACATAATCCGGTATTATTATTATCACTGTCAGTTCTGCTTATTGGTACACTTTCATTAAAGCCATATTCACCATCCCTTCTTCTTAAACCCTTTCTCTCCTAGTGGAGCAAATGTCATCCAAAATTCTTCCCCACCGCTCGATTGTATTGATGTTTTACCACTGTACCGCACTTTGGTCAACTTCTGTTGTTTTTAAATGTGCTCCATAGATGAACTAAACTTGAAACTTGAGCCATCTCGCTTGCTTCTCATCTCTGTTGAGAAATGCATATGCGCAGCACTGATCGGGAAGATGGCAGTGGGTAAAGACAAGGTTTATGAGCTGAAACAAACTGCTCCATAACAAAGATGACGCATTACAAGCTCCATCAATGGTTTGAAATGGTATACACTCGCTATTCTCAACCACTGGGCCGGGGCCCACTTCTCATTTGGAAGTGTTGTGAACGTCATGTGGATGGCTGAGAGCAGATTGGGTTATATTTGCATAACGCAGTTATATTTTGTTTTGGTAACATTAGATATAGACACAGCTAGAAGCTATATTTAGCATGACGGAAATTATTTAGCTAAGGCGTACGCTAACATTTGTAATAGATTGCTACTGATTATTTTACAAAAAAAAAGAAAAGCATAACGGAAGTTTTCCTTTTTCGAGGGTGTATATAGCAAATGGATCCACTTTTAATTTAACGTGAGTTCTTTGAACACAGGCGTGTTTCTGAAGTGGCAATCACTCGTAAGGGCCTGATCTCCACCAAACACATTGTTGGAGGGCCCACTCCCCCTCCCCACTCCAAGGGCCCATGCGCAACCACACGGCCGGCACTGTCTATATTTAAATCCCTGCTTCTTTATCTATTGACCTCTTTCCATTTGGTTCTTGTTTTCTCTTCCCTTGTGGGTTCCCTGTTAGCGCTTCTCTGGTTACATTGGTTTGGGCTTCCATTTTCAAAATACAATTTGGGATTAAAGTGGTAATGGGCTCATAAAGTCAACATAGATTCTGCAGTACAACTACAGGATCCTGTCTGCAATGGGAAAATAGTACTACCTCCTACGGGTCTATTCTTCACCATCTGAACGCAAGACCTGCCGAAATATTCATGTTTGTATGTAAATTATTGCAAAAACAAATGACCATACTGGTTTGAAGCATGTCTGACTGCATCTACCCGATTACGGCTGATAGCTCCATATGAGAGATGTTCCAGCATGAAAACAAAGTGCTGTGACTAATGAGTTCTCCATCTATTTTAGAAAATAGATGTAGATGTTTAGTTACATTTGACAAGTTAAACATTCGTTGTATATTTATGGGCGTAACATGTGTAGGGCTGATTGCTTTGCCTGAGTGATTGAGAAGAACACCTGTGCGGGCTTATGAAAGACACAGACATGACGTGCACATGCAAGCAGACAATTTGCATGCACTTAAATGCACTTGTGTGAGATATTTTCTCCTTATCACTCACACTTTTACACACACGTACACACACACACACACACACACACACACACACACACACACACACACACACACTTACACTTCAAGGGCTGCTCATTTGGCTAACAGACCTCATTACACGGGTGGATGGACCATCGACCCCTTGGTGGAGGAATTAAAGAAATCTCCCTTTTCTTCACTTCCATCCAGAATGTGTGGCATGATGTCCTGGAGTTATTTACCTGATCTATGTAGCATGACAGCTAATCTCACCTGCAGCACATGACAACTAAAATGTCTGGAACAAAATTAGGTGGACAGACAAATGTTTTCAAATTTGCTCTGTGATATCTAAGAGCAGACATACGACCATATTACATGTAGACAATGAGCTTCCTGAAGATAATTGTTACTGCAATGAAATGACACAATACTTAATAAAACATGCAACATTGCAGGAGGAGGAAATGTCATCCTGCCCCTTGAACTGTGATTGGCACGCTTCACTAGTTTGACATATCAAAGACAATTCACTGGTCACAGTGGTCACTACCTGGTCTGGAAAAGCAATTGAACAAGGCCTTATGTTAAGTTTGAGAAAATTACATCACCTAAATGATGAAATGCAGGGACGGGTCCCAGTTTTTTTGAAGTTTTATGGGACTGGTTCAATTTTGTCACTTTTTCTAATTGGAAATCACAAAACTTTATGGAAAAATAATGAAGCAACCATTTTATTTAATTTTTCTACAAAAATATCATCAAAAAACTTTTTTCAGTGTCAGCATATGACAAGTGTGACCTGTAACACATTTGCTATACTACAGCATATACATTAACAGATGTCACATTGGAAAAAGAGTAAAAGCATTACCACAGTATTTCCTATACTCACACAAACTTTAGCTATTAGGACTGTGTGCACAAAGTGCTGAAATTACTGCTCAGAGCCCCTTCCAACTAAACCAGCGTAGAGCATATACTATATGGTTCATAGACACCTACACACGTACAGCAAATACACACTCACGTGTAAACATGCGATATGTTATGCTAATGTCACCTCATATCTCAATGGGCCGGTTTAGATGTTATTTATATTTGTTAATTTAAGTCTGATGACAGTGTTACTTCTATTTATTCTAATTGTAAGGCAATCAGGGGATCCAGATGTGTCCTGAAGACTGCGGGCCTGTTATGCAATCTGTGGCCGCAGCCATGGAGACTCAAATTATCATGACAACACTAATTAACATAATGACAACCAGTTAAATCCCCACCACAGCTGGGCTCTGGTCAACATGGTAACACATCACAGCCAAGTGTTCTTGACATTCTTTCCAGAACATTGGGCATAGTGTCCCACACAAACACTCTGTCTCACACACCCACACCAACACCCACTCACACACACACTGCTCACTGCACTGCACACACACATGAACACAGAGGCATACTGTAGACACACACAGTTACAAGCCTTAGGAGGTGTATATGTGTGACAGGATTTGGGAACAGCTTGAGGCCATGTCTCATCTTTTGTGATCTCCCAGCTGCAGGCCAGTTGAGAAAAAAAACTATCAAACCAATGAAGCTTGGTGAGGAGAGTTTGTGTGACCGGGCAAATACATCACAGCTGCACATGTGACCATCAAATGCCTTGGGGGGAAATATATCCAGTTAAATTGGGCCACTGTCCCTCCCCTCAGTCATTCCCTCAGCCTCCCTCCTTCATTGAGAAATCTCCAAGACCTTGAGGTCACTCTTGGCCACTACCACCCCTCGTCTCTCCTCCCGCCTTCACTCCCATCTAACGTCTGCGCATATATTGCATCCCCTCAGACTTGCACCCTGAAGCCCCCATTCTCCACTAAAGATGTCGGACAACAGTTTCACGCTGATCAAATGAGACAGTGTGTCAGTTCCATCACAGGCCACAGGGAACAGTAGGAGCAAGTGAAATTGTTTGTGTGCGCGTGGTAGAGAGTGAGAGCCTGCGCGTGCATGTGAGGTAATATGCCCATGTCATTGTGTGTGCGCTGCGCATAGGCATATACAATTGCAAATGTCCAGACATGTGTGCATGTGTGTCCGCCTGCAATGTTGCGGCGTCAAGATATTGCCTCAGAGAGCATGCAGGAGAAAGAGAGGATGGAAAGGAGGGATGTACTGGGAGAAGAATGAGAGGCATATCAAGCAGAATGAAACAGTCCATGCCACAGAATAACTGTTATGGCATATATGATTGATGATGTGAATCACACACTGTCTCTCTTTCTGTTGATGTGATATTCTATATCTTTCCTCTAAAGAAACGTGTAGGCAATATCAAAATCCTATAATAAATTCTGACCATGTCCACCAGTGGTTGTATGATTTCTCCATCTACAGCTACATCTGTGCTTCCTCAATTTTCCTGATATGTTTTCTTAGAGAGCCTGAAACTTCTGCTGGTGTAGGCCTGTGAAGTCCACTGACACATTGTATTGTATATACAAAGACAGCCTGACTTAAATTGGCGTGAGTTTGTGAACTACATTGCTATAGTTAAAGACAAATACATGCAAACACCCTGTCACAGCACATTCATTTTTAACTACACCAGTTCCATGTTAGGCTGCTGCCTATTTGTAGCCATGCATCCTTCACTTAATCTTTGTTAAAATGCACTATTGGTGCCCCTATTAACAGAATCTTGGCAGCACAATTTCTTGGAGCTGTTAGCATTTAATGCAATGTGTTTTTCAAAATCTTTTTACATATTTTCCCTCTCAGACCACTGCAAGCCAAATCTGTCTTTTACTAGAAATATTAGTTTTGGAATCCAGGAAAAAGTGTCTTCATTGCAATCGTGAAAATACAGCTCGGCCAACGAGTTGCACAGGAAAGTCAAATCAAGAGATGCTTGACGTTAAGTGTCATAAAACCTGGAAAATGACTCTGCAAAAAGATCTGCAAACTTCTGGAAAATTGAATGAACAATGAAAGTTCATTGTTAGTTGAGTTCTGTTGTTTTAGTCAATATGTATTTTTGAGGTCTATGAAGTAAATGGGTTGGTTAAATGACTCCCTCGGTTTGATTTCGTTCAATGTTGGAATGCAGAGACAAAGCCTTGTCTTGAATTCATAACCTGTGCCAGATTAACCTATTATTTTGTTCTAACAGTTAGTTAACAATGAATTGAACAAATGACAGGGTCTGAAGAAAACAGACATGGATGGAGATAGAAGATGACCATGAATAGGAGAATATATGAAGTCTTCTGTCACATCCTCATCGTTTTTATGAAGAAATCTTACTACTTGCTGCAAGTTGTGACTTATCCAAACATCAACTGTAGATCTGAAAACAAATATCGTAAGATAGAAAAATGAGCTTTTCCTACTGTTATCTAATGCCTTCTTCAAATGTAGCCCACTTCCATTAATTTGCATTGATACTTGCAGCTGCTTCTGCTTGTGCCATTTTTGCTTCATGCATTCGGTAATTGTTTATAATCTTACTAAATACAGGCCTAAATGAATGGCTCTTCAAATATTCAGTGTCTTTCACACCTTTAATAGACTATAATTGTATGAGATACAAACAATTCTATTAGATTTTTCTTCCTTTGCACACAGTCACAGTTATTGCTTTTATTGTATAGTCTCTCTAGATAATGAATGTAATTTCAATGCGTTGCCAAGCTTTATAATTAGACCTGCTTATGAAAGACAAAGACCCAGACTTGGGCATTTACCCTCCCCTTTTCTTTTCTTTTGCATATTCAGTGATTTTAAATATTGCAGAGCAGCGATAGCATTCTCCATTTGCGTCAGTCACAGTAACTCTTTTAATAAAAGCCTTTTACCTGACTTTCGACTTATGTTCAAATGTAATATCATATAAAATCTCAGAGTGCATTAGGTCCAACACCAAGTGCCTCAATTCAGTTCGTGGAGCTTTTAACTCACTTGGTGGATGTTCATACTGTCACTCCCTTAAGAATCTGGTCCAACGGTTTTGAAATTCAGACACAACGATCAGTGTAACATGCACACAGACACACACATGCAGCTTCAGCCTTTTCCTCTGGGTATTGCTGATGTGACAGAGAGAACCTGGTCTGATGTAGCAGGATGAAGATTACAATGTCAAGCTTTTACATATGCACACGCACACACACACACACACACACACACACTATGCAGGCCTTGAGCAGATGGATAAAGTAGGAAGGACGTGACCAGAGGAATGATGCATGACAGGGACAGCTGTGCTAAGCTCACTTCATTCAAGATATACCAGCTCAGTCACCGTACACTGACAGCGGGGCAAAGTGTCGAAGCGAGACACAAGTGCAAACACACCAGATGCCTGTTATGCAGACACTAAAGGGGAAAAAAAACATATTGCATATTTCAGAGGAACAAACGGGAATGTATTACACATGGTGAGGCCAAAAGATGTATCCTCTCTGTATTTTTTCCCTTCGTACTTTTCAATATGATTTCACAGAGACTTCAAGGCCATCATCCAAATACAGACAATATATTATGTGGTGCGGTCAAAACTCAGGGACAGATTTCAAAATTTGGATTAATTGAAATATTTGTACTCAATAAAATCTTTTCATCTATTGGACTTTGGAGACAGGATAGGATGAGATGGATAGATGTAATACATGTGGTTTCCGTTTGTTTGTCATCTACACCTAACTTAATGTGTCTGCAGTTAATGCTGTGTTCACATGATGAAGGGAAAATCATTGGAAAACAGAAGCTCAATACAACAATGAAGAAATTACGCTGGATTCAAAGTAATTTGAATGATTGAGTTTCCTTCACATTTAAGCCGCTCCTAACTTGATTGCAGACAACATGTGCACTGAATTATACAGTGGACATTATGGCTATAGTACTTGTGCCCTGTGATTGCATTTTGAAACATCAATTGTATCTGTTTAATTTACATCAACTGAAACAAATATAGGCACTTTATGCAAGTCTACAATCAACACAATGACAACCAAAAGTTAATTTATTTTGTCAAGAGTAATATGAAACTAATGCACTTCATGTAAAACTGGACATAAGTCATGTGCATGTAGGTAATGGGCAGAGAACCTGCCTGTACTCTAGGCACTCTTATCTACACGAGCTACCTGAGTCCATAAGTTTCATAACATGTCAAATCACTTCGATTTTTTGCAGGTCAGATAAAATTAAAAATATCTTAACATATTGAATACTTTACTTCTTTCAACATGCAATACATTTTATGTATCGCATCTCTGATCACATTGTGAGATTTATATCAAAACAGTCCGAGTAGAGATTCACAGATTTAATAAATACTCACAAAAACTGACTTGAGGAAGGCCAGTGAAACATTCCTATTTTAATATTTTATACATACAGCGGAAGAACAGAAGAGCTCTCCATTTTTAATGACCTAAGGGGGGTTTACTACCAAACCTTGAGTGGGTATAGTAAAAACAAAGTTTTACATTTCATGACTATTTATGTTGTTTTCCTCGAGTTCATTTAGAGTTGTGTATATTCTAAGGAACAGCAGAGGAGAAAAGACTAAAAAACAGAGATCCTGTAAGCGATGCTTTGAGCTAAGAAGGCCTGTCTAGCATCTCTTACTAGTTATAAAATACCAGTTTGTGAACAAAGTGTGTTAAGCAATACAAGCTCACAAAAGTTTGAACTACAGTAAGACAGTTTTAAAAGAAAAGATAGTTTAAAGATACATTGGCCATTGAGATCTGTCAGATTTTTCATTTGCTTACGTGGTGTTTTTTAGTGTATGTAAGCTGCTGTGGTGTGTGTAAAAGTGAACTGGGTTTGCAAATCAATACCTTAAGAAACCCTAATATGTTGTTATGTCAGGCACAAAACCTCTTCTCTGGGGAACCTGAAGAGCAATTGAGGACCATTCAGTGAGCTTTGTCATCATCCTCAGCTATTGAGCTGAACCTACAAGTCAATACAGGACATGGTTTTCATTGTGTTTCAACCGTTCCCAGAAGAGTAAAGAAGAGTGTGCAAACAATCCACTTTCAGATGACTGCTGTGCCTTCATGTTCCAGCAAATTCACACATTTTTTTAGAAACCAGCAATCCTCAATAAACAGTGTGCAGCCTTTTGGCATCGAAGCTGATAGCAATGGGTGATACATTTTAACGGGAAAGAAAGATGCCGCAGGGAAAAATGAGATGGCTTTGGATAAGTACCTCTTCTTACCACGGCAGAGGTTTTCTACTGTAGTTAATGCTGTGAACTTCAGGGACAGAGAGACAAAGACTGGGACAGGATTGTAAGCAATACACCAAATATTAATACAATATTGATAGATTAAATTAATATTAATCATCATACAATAAAATGGTGAAGGCAGACTGTAACACACCCCAAACATCTTATCACATGTGTGTGTATTTTGTTTATGGATATTAATGGGATTAATTTGTACCTGTTTAGAAGTTACAATAGCTCTGAGGTAGTCGGGTGTTTGTTGGCTAAATGATTAATTCACCCTTCAACTCAGCAGCAAAACAAACAGCTGTTAACATCATCTTGCTCTTCTGTTCGCACGTTGTTTGACCTTCACTGGCAGCGCTGCTCTTGTCTTCACTTCCTCTCAAGGTCAATTAGAAAACAAAGATGGCGAATAAGTAATGTGCTGATGAATTAACCTTTATTAATGTGAAGCACAGTCACAAAGGGTTGGTAGTTTGTGACTTAAAGTCAATTAAATTGTTGAGTGAAAACACAGTATTGAGTACTGAGGCACAGAAAAGCAAAAGATCCCGGCAGCTTATAAAAACCTCACAGATAATACATCACATTAATCAGAAGATTGAAAACTACCTTACACTGGGGACTTTATCCCAAACATTTGGAGTAATTTAACTGGACACTTGTGAGTCAAGCAGGACTACATCTCCTCAACTCCAGTTTTCCTAAAAGATTTAAGTCTAACATCAATTTCTTGGGAATGCCATCGATGCAATCAGTCATGTTTTAGTTCAAATGGAAACACAGGTAAATGAGAGGGGTGTGGTGTTCCTGTCTACACAAGAGTACGAAAGGTTTAGTTGTAAAGCTATTTTAACCATGCCCATGCCTGACCACAGTGAGTACGAACAATATGAACACAGGACAGGAATGAGATGCAGGCACGCCACACTTTGCACTGAATCCAATAAAAAAGACCACTAGACTAAATAGTAAAACAATCACTGAGAAGCAATTCCCTTTTGGTCTCTATTCATGCCTCTAGCCATTTATTTTCATCGCCAGTGAAAATGAAAATGATCCCACTAATAGATTTTATGCTTAGGTTGAACCTTTTGCTGAAACTATAGCTGAGCTTTTAAAATAAGGATGAAACCACAATAATAGCCCAGGAGCAAAAGGGCCAGCTCTGATTTTGCAATTGCTCTGTTCTAAACAGAAACTGACATGTTTAAATCCTGCTGAACCCTGAACCAGTTCAACATTAAATTGCACCACAACATAAGCACCTCGACAGATTAATGATAATTATTGATAAATCAATACCTTGATTGACGAAGCTGTGTAGTTTAACAGGCCATTTTTTTATGGTCACTGATGCCATAAAAACAACAATAATAAAAATTGGAACTGTAGTTGAGTGTAGGGAAAGAACAGATGTAATTAATACAATGCATGTATTAGTGCTTTTTTTATTCATGACAAATTAAAATGTCTGCAGTGATAAAGGCCTATTGTTTGTCAGAAGCAACCTATTAACACATTCTGAACCTAATTGGTAGCCTTTTCACAGAGGTTGCAGGCTCTATTTACTGTAACCTTAAGTACACTGTCAAGTGTATTTAGGGAGGAAAATGTAGTCATCAGTTTAATGTTATTAAGTCTGTATGATTTAAATATATAACTTAAAGCAATCAGTACAAACTCACCTCACTGCCAAACAGTGTTTTGACTGAGTGAAATACTAAAACCAGGCTTGGCAGGAAGGCACATTAACCTTCGCAGGGCGAGGTGAGCAGGCTTCAGCTTATGTGCGGGTCAATCTCTATAAGTGCAACTTCCATTGTGGAAGTATCTCTTGAAATACTCTCGATGGTGCTTTCCCTAATACATTGTGAATAAATTCCTGCCTCTGGTTTGGTGAAATGTTGTTTGAACTTTCTTTCTCTCTCCTACCGACCTGGGCTATTTACCCTCCTCCTCTCCGCTTCTTGTAGCCTTGGGCTAAAGTGTGAGTATTGTGGTGATTTAGAGACGCGCATAAAACTCTGTCATGCGCACACAACCCAAGACAGGCACAGAAAGACAGAGACAGTGGCAGGGCAGAGGGGTGCTTGTGTCAGTAATTGAAAATGTTTTTTTAGAACCTGTGGTGCCCATACATTATCACAGATTCCTTAATAACCACCAACAAAGCCCAATCTCCATTTCATTTCAACATGTCAATCTGCTCAACCAAAGAGCACCCATTATTATCGCCCGCTGAATTGGGAATGAAAATTCAATTTCCTGAATAATACCTTCACGACTTTGAGAATCCATTGAGGAGAGCTCTTACCACATTTCAATGCAGTCTCTTACTTCCCCATGGGAGACATCATAGAGAGAGGGTTTGGGGATGTGGGGGAGGGGGGACGTGTGTAGCTGTATGCTGCTGTAAATGGGAGAGGTTTATTACCTGTCATATAGGCAAGAGGAAAGGGTCATATGAGGAGTATAGAAATAGAAAAGGAAAGACCGACTGAAAGCGTGGTGAAGTAAGCAGAGAAAGTCGTGGAGGTAGAGATGGGAGTGTGGCACAAAACAGGCGAAGAGGGAGGAGACGGGATGGGACTGGAGAGGGGGAGGACAAGGATGATTTTTAGTGGAAGCCAGTAGTCAGTCTAAAAATAGTCTTGATGATATACATCTCAGAGCATTCAAAAGATTGTGTGAGAGAGTGAATATAAGATGGTCTGGGTTTAAAATATTCTACCGAGGCCAGTCTTCGTGGTATTTTGCCCTATTTTGAGGTTTTTGAGCCAGAGTCAGCACAAATGTCACTATATGGTCATATCAAAATCCGTTATTCAGTGCGTTTGCCCTCTTCCATACATTTTTGAGCGTGTGTGTGCCGCCTATCACAGTAGCATCTCTCACCACACACTATAGCAGCAGAGCGAGAAAAGGAGCACGGGGACATGCAGAGCCGCTATCTTTGCTGACAGGCCGTGTGTGAGAGTGACATGATAAGGGTTTTCTCAGGTGGCACTCTACATACAGGTTACACATATTATATACTGAGAGGAAGATGATAGGAGAGGAAAAAGTGAAAAAGAAATCAGGGGGCAGCAGGTCTAGAGAAAAAGAGAGTTGAGTGTGGGGGGATTTGGAGAAGGAAGGCAAAAACACAGCAATGAACATCAAATATAGCTCCCTTTCTTTCTATGGGTACTATACAGAACACATCTCATTCCAAGATGGTGTACATAATGTCAATATTCATATAAATGCACAAAAATACATAGTAACTAAAGCTTTTCAGATCCAAAAAAGATTACTTTATACTTACAAATGTAATTATCTCATTTTGCAACATAACTATTTAAATAATCAAATAAGGGCAAATGACTTAATATCTGCTTTTAGTAGCATTTGTAATTCATGTGTTCATAATGCCTGAAAGTTAGCGCAAAAGAAAAGAATGAAAGAATTAGTCATGTAGAAAGAGATAAATAAGTGCTGCCTCATTCAATGACAAAAGCTTAGCAATGTAACAATTTTTACTGACAGAACAAACTGCAAAAACAGTGTTGTGTGTGTGTGTGTGTGTGTGTGTGTGTGTGTGTGTGTGTGTGCGTGTTTGTTTGAGACAGAGCCTGCAGTCGAGGTCAGAGTTGCAGGTTGTATGTTGGTGCTATAGTGAGCACACATGTCCTATCCTCCACCAACACTCATTAACACTGCTTGGCCCTTTGGACGGCAGTGTTTAGCATTCTATAATGAGTTTCCCTCCGGAGCAGAAGGCTTGAATGTCACTCACAGTCAACTGCACTTTGGGTTGGGAGGTGGTGATGTGTGTGGGTGGAGCAGCGGGCACCATGTGTGTTTCTGTTTTCTTAAGACTGACGACAAAGTCAACAGACACTAGGCGCTTCTTATGAAATTGAGTGAGGGCAAACGGAAGAGTAGATGGCAGAAAAAGAGGATTTATAGTATTACGGCTATGCGTTTGGGGACATTTTCTCAGCATGCTCTCAGGACAGACAAACTGCCAGAATAAATGTCACAGACAGTGTGTGTTTTTGTGGGCATGGCCTTTTAGGCTAGACAGAGTCTATTATTCAATTAAGAGCAATACAAACCCACTGGCCTTCAAGAAAACCCCAAATTGGATCCAAGTTTGCAAGCCACGTATCGCGCGATGAGAGGGAGTGACATTTTTATTGTAAAACCTTAAGTTGATGAATTTTTGCAACACAACAGCCCCGTCTTGACATTTGTTAGCGATGCTGGTGTGAACAAATGGGGTATACCTATATCCTTAAAAATCCTTGAGAGCCCGTTTGTATACTTCTACAGACTAATTAAATAAGAGATACTGGACGATCGATTTGAGAAAAGGACTTGGACTTTGATTTTATGGCATAATTGTTGCATTATTCTCTTCAGCCAGGCTCAGACTATAGGTGTTTTCAGCCAATTTATCCCAATATTACTTCTCCCTACAGTCTGAAAACAGAGTGAATCTTTGTTGAATTAAAGTAAATGGAGGCCAGAAAAACTATATCAAAAACATCCATTTGCAAATTATCACAACCCGGATGTTTTGATATAGTTTTGTTCTTGTTAAACCGGGTCTCCATTTACTTCAATTGGAAATATTTTGGAAGAGTGATATAGGGTGCAAGATCAGAGAACGCTCATCATTTTGGAAAGCAAAGGCAGATAACCTATTTTTTTCATGTCAGGTACATGTAGTTGTTGGACATACGGCAGGAAAGAATCAGTTATAGAGAGAAAATGCTGATTTGATAGGAGAGGGGGAGTGGCTGGATTAATGAGTAATGGTTAGCTCTTATGTCTACACCTACATGTCTAGAATGATGGCACCATTAAAGGTTCACTGTTTTCCAGTGTCCATTTTATGTTGTCTTTACTTTTAGACTTTGCTTAAAAGCAAAGGTCCTTATTTTAACCTCCATGTAATTTAGCGCTCTCAAGATGGAAAGTGTAAAAGTGAGAAAAAAGAAAGATTTGTTGACTGTGTGTGCACGTTTCTGTGTTTTTGATCTGATTCCCTGTATTGATCACATGTGCTTTATATATGTACGAGTTTGTGTAATGTATACATGCTTGTGTCTATGTTCTACCTACACAAAGTGTGGTCAAGAGTGTGTATCTGTATTGTCGTCAGTAAATGTGGTCAAGCGTGGATTAATTAGCAGTAATGTAATTCACACTGTCACCTCTCATTACTTCCAGAGCGCAGGATCCCGACCCCACTCTCTGTATCGCTCTCACCTCTCTTTTCTCCCTCTCTCACCTTTCTTTTCACTCTTATGGTCCTTTTATGTCACCCCCATCTATATTAACACACTTTCAGTACATCAAAAAAACACATCCTGCCTCTTGTTGTCTCCGCCCCTCTCTGCCTCCTCCAATCCCTTCCTTTCTCCTAATCTTGGTTTTCTGTTACACTGCAACTCTCTCTCTCACCCTCACATCACCTTTCATCACATCAGCTTTTCTGTCTCTCAGCACATTGAGCATCATTGTACCTTTCCCATGGTGGACATTCTCAATTTTCTTGTTTTTACCCCAGGGGTCTGGACACACAGCTAAAATCATTAATTTTCAGCAACATTTCATTTAAATGGCCTCCATCAGTGGATTCACTTGTAAAGCCAACGTACAGTGGGTACGGAAAGTATTCAGACCCCTTTAAATTTTTCACTCTTTGTTTCATTGCAGCTATTTGCTAAAATCAAAAAAGTTCATTTTATTTCTCATTAATGTACACTCAGCACCCCATCTTGACAGAAAAAAACAGAAATGTAGAAATTTTTGCAAATTTATTAAAAAAGAAAAACTGAAATATCACATGGTCATAAGTATTCACACCCTTTGCTCAGTATTGAGTAGAAGCACCCTTTTGAGCTAGTACAGCCATGAGTCTTCTTGGGAATGAGTTTTTCACACCTGGATTTGGGGATCCTCTGCCATTCTTCCTTGCAGATCCTCTCCAGTTCCGTCAGGTTGGATGGTGAACGTTGGTGGACAGCCATTTTCAGGTCTCTCCAGAGATGCTCAATTGGGTTTAGGTCAGGGCTCTGGCTGGGCCAGTCAAGAATGGTCACAGAGTTGTTCCGAAGCCACTCCTTTGTTATTTTAGCTGTGTGCTTCGGGCCATTGTCTTGTTGGAAGGTGAACCTTCGGCCCAGTCTGAGGTCCAGAGCACTCTGGAAGAGGTTTTCTTCCAGGATATCTCTGTACTTGGCCGCATTCATCTTTCCTTCAATTGCAACCAGTCGTCCTGTCCCTACAGCTGAAAAACACCCCCATAGCATGATGCTGCCACCACCATGCTTCACTGTTGGGATTGTATTGGGCAGGTGATGAGCAGTGCCTGGTTTTCTCCACACATACCGCTTAGAATTAACGCTAAAAAGTTCAATCTTGGTCTCATCAGACCAGAGAATCTTATTTGTCATAGTCTGGGAGTCCTTCATGTGTTTTTTGGCAAACTCCATGCGGGCTTTCATATGTCTTGCACTGAGGAGAGGCTTCCGTCGGGCCACTCTGCCATAAAGCCCCGACTGGTGGAGGTCTGCAGTGATAGTTGACCTTGTGGAACTTTCTCCCATCTCCCTACTGCATCTCTGGAGCTCAGCCACAGTGACCTTTGGGTTCTTCTTTACCTCTCTCACCAAGGCTCTTCTTCCACGATTGCTCAGTTTGGCTGGACGGCCAGGTCTAGGAAGAGTTCTGGTCGTCCCAAACTTCTTCCATTTAAGGATTATGGAGGCCACTGTGCTCGTAGGAACCTTGAGTGCTGCAGAAATTCTTTTGTAACCTTGGCCAGATCTGTGCCTTGCCACAATTCTGTCTCTGAGCTCCTTGAGCAGTTCCTTCGACCTCATGATTCTCATTTGCTCTGACATGCACTGTGAGCTGTAAGGTCTTATATAGACAGGTGTGTGCCTTTCCTAATCAAGTCCAATCAGTTTAATTAAACACAGCTGGACTCCAATGAAGGAGTAGAACCATCTCATAGAACCATCTCAAGGAGGATCAGAAGAAATGGACAGCATGTGAGTTAAATATGAGTGTCACAACAAAGGGTCTGAATACTTATGACCATGTGATATTTCAGTTTTTCTTTTTTAATAAATTTGCAAAAATTTCTACATTTCTGTTTTTTTCTGTCAAGATGGGGTGCTGAGTGTACATTAATGAGAAATAAAATGAACTTTTTTGATTTTAGCAAATGGCTGCAATGAAACAAAGAGTGAAAAATTTAAAGGGGTCTGAATACTTTCCGTATCCGTCGATCTGCTTTGGCCAATTGCAAACTGTCTTAACAATGCTGACACCCACAAGAAAGCTGAGAGCCCGAGAGTCCAATAAGAAAACGTATATCTTAATAGCTGTGTTGCACAAACCGATTTTATAGAACCCTGCTTTTCTGGAGTACAAACTGCTCCACAATGGTTTGGCATGGCTACTACTCAGTCATTACACATGAGACAAATAGAGAGCCGGCGTAAAACAGAAATCTGTTACCAAAATAATAAAACGGAATTGAAAGATAAATTGGAATTTCGAACGATGCAAATTACTCAAGATCCCTTGGAACTAGGGATGCACCACACTTTCAGACTTTTACATGGCCCTGATACAGAGACCTATACCTGGGCTTTTAGGTATTCAATGACAGTATATAATGAATAGTACATGTAGAACTGAATACCCATCCCATCGTGACAGATACCTGATCCAGCTATTTGAGTTTGCATCGCCCCAATAATGGTATCAGTGCATCCCTACTTGGACTTCCATTTTCAACAGGGATGGCCATTTTTTTTAATTTGTTTCATTTACTCAGACAGACGGATGAAAGACACTCTCAATAAGACCATTGAGTTACAGAAACTACTTTGAAGTTAGCTGGCGGTTAGCGAACCAGCTAGCTGGCGTGTTATTGCGGCTGGACAGCACTAGCATGTTCCTGGCCAGTTGGCCAGGTATTATTTAGCTTGCCAGCTACAATATCTTGCCAACTTTAACCATAAGTAATCAGCTTCCAGCACTATTCCATGAGGACATGCAAATCATTTTTTTGAGAACTTTCAGTTGCGACCCCACACTAATGTCGGTTAAAACCCTGTTCCTTCTGCTTTTGGCTTTGCTGTTACCCTCTTACAGCCTTATTCTTTCTACCACTTGTTGCCTCCATCATTCTCATTATTTCTAGCACACACTTACTCATCCTATACACATGGTCTGATAGAGCATCTGTGTGTGTGCGTGCTTGAGAGAGAGAAGGAGGGAGTGAGGGTGAAAGGTATGTCAAGGTTGAGTGAGGGCAATCTGTTTCTATTAGTCATAATTCATCAGAGAAAAATGAAAAATGTCTCATAATGGATGCATTATACATGGATAATGTGATATTACATAATTAATTCATATATCAAGGGCGGACAACAAATGATGAGCAGAAAATGGGGCCTGTTTTCATTGTGGATTAAATATATATGCAGCCTTTGTTGTGGAACTTGGCTTCATTTCTACATGTTGTCTGCTCTGATCCAAACCAAATGCTGCATAGTATTCAAGGGTACGGCCCATGAGAAAAGTTAAATGAGAGTGGTACATGGAGAAAAATCTCCTTTTGTGTTTCTTGTCTCTTAATATTGTATAATGAGACATGAAGAGGATCTCCCTCTACCAGCTTCATGCATTATTTCGCCTTCATTAGGATGCGAGTTGGAGATAACTGTAGAACTGTATTGGGCTAAAGATAGGTATCGGAGGGAACAAATAAATTAGCGGATGGGAAAGAGAGATCTTGAGGATGGCACAAATTAGGAGCGACATGCTGTGCATCTTCCTGTCAATGTCTCATCAGATTTGAGAAGAAAGGGAAGTCACTCAAAGGAATGCTGCATTCAAAAGGCAAACAATAGTGTTCAAAATGTTCCACTAGACTGATCGATGGTCTGCCAAACATCAGTCACTGCTCTTTTTTGGCACAGCAATGCTGTGTCCTTTCTGATGGCTAAGGTAGACTGAGGACATGTACGTGAGAGACACTGTAAAGGCAAGTCCAACAATAAGTCATGATTGATTTTGTCCCCTGCCAGTTGGAGGGAGAGACAAACACATTCCCCACAGGGCCTAGTGAGACAGATTGTGTACCGAGAATGCCATTGTTACTGAAAAGCACATTTTCCCCGACAAGGCAGCGCTATTTCTCCTCCTCCTCTCCTCCTTTCTCACAATGACAAATACTCTTAGCCTGATAGATGGTATTGTTTCCAATCACACATCTCTCTTTCTCTTTGTTTCTCTTCATCCCATACCAAACACACAAACACATATACAGTAAGCAAGAGAGTGTTAACAGTGAATTCACATACCTCCCATAATGTTTATCGAAGTCAGCAGGAAAGAAATTTAAGCTCAGCTGGACGGATCCCGAATCGCCCACAGAAGCTTAATATTGAAATTAGGAGATGTTAGTCTTATTAATAAAACAGGGGTGGATGCAAAATAAAATGCCAGTATTTACACAAGGGAAATAGAAAAACATGGTAACAAATGGAGATCCCTGGGCTCTTTGTTAGTGTGTGGACTGTACTATTGAAAGATGTTTCATTGAGTTACAAGTGAAAATGTGTTATATTGAAAATAGATAACTCAATAAAAAGCAGGGGAAAAAAAATCTATTCTGACATGCATCGTGGTTCTCTCTTGAACGATTATGACTTGATGGAGAAAACAATAATCTGAAATTTAAAACTCAAATCTTCTTGTGTCACCGGGCTGTCCTTACCACTGCCCCTGAACGCAACAGATGTAATAGGCATGGATTTTGTTTACTTTCTAAGATAGGCTAAAAACTAACAGAGTTTCGGTGAGGGCGGGCGGAGCTTGAGCAGCCGAATATGGCTGAATCTTGTGTGATCGTGACCGAGCACTTAATCATTGTATGAAAAGTTTAACCACCTGTTCCAGAAAGTGCTTTTTTTGTACAAGAGCTGAATGCTCATTGCCTATAACAAGGGCATTTGGTAGAAGAGAAGACTATATTATTTATAAGTGAATAAGGGCAGCTTGTTATGTCAAATGACTCAGAACATGCTGAAGTCTATGTTTTTACCTAATATTGAATGTAGGAATTCTGTGAGAATAGCACATCAATAAAACTTTCAAACTAACAAGAAAGTGAAATATGCAATACAACTGTAAGGTATTTCGTTCCCTATTCACGGAGCTGGTGTGGTTAGAACAAAGGCTCTGTGGGCCTTCGGAGCCACATTGTCACCATGCAGGACGCTTGCTGTGTTTTCTCATCTGCCAGTCAGCTCCTGTTGATTACAGCTGGCTGCCAGGAAGAGGGGAATTATTCAGTGCTGTCAGATCACTATGCAGATCATCTGATCAGGCACAGAAACACACTCACTGACACCCAATTTTTGCAGAAAATTCACAGAAATGCCATCTATTACATTGCTAGATATGCCTCTTTGGAAAGTTGCTTAACCTTCACAAAGTTACCTTCTGTCGCCAAATGGTGTGTTGACTGAAGCTTAAACTGCAGCCGAGTAAGTGCAGAGCTATCTTTGTCCTGAAAGCACAAAACTGTGTTTGTAGCAAAGACTCCTTCTGGGATATGTTTATTGTGAGTCAATTTAAATAATTTAACAGATTTGCGTTAAACTAAAGTGTTTGTTTTGTGAGGATAACTTTGAGGGAATTCTAAAACCATGTGAGGTTATTATCTCAAACGTAAAGCTGGGTTGCTGACATAACAGGAAATCACTGCAAATCCCCAAGGGCCATTGGGGACCCATGGAGGTCTAGAGCTGTGTAAGTGTGGCAGGGCTCCTGAATTTTAACTGACACTGATTACCGGCTTACGAAACTGCTCTCTTGGATTTTAACTGTTTGAGCTGGCGTTGACAGCGTCTAGAGCAGGGCTGGGCAATTATTTTTCCCAAGGGGCCACATGAGAAACAGGGACTGTTGTGGAGGGCCAGATCAATAGATTGAACTCAATCCTGCTCAATATTATTCCACCTCTTTATAAATAGCAATAAATTGTATGGTTTCGATAAGTTGCGAGTGGTAAGAGTAAATATTATGATCAGCGGTGGAATATAACAGTATATTTGCTTAAGTACTGTACTTATGTACAAATTCAAGGTACTTTACTTGAGTATTGAACAACAGTATAGGAGTTAAAATGAGCTCCACCTTAAACATCTGCAGCAGGATTAATGATCCAAAATATATATATATATATATATATATATATATATATATATATATATATATATAATAGTAAAACACTGACAGGGATCATGTTTCTGCAAAATTGTATTACTTTTGTTTTTAGTCCAATTACCTCATTTTCTGTTTTTCAGTGAGAAATCTAGTCTGTGTTGGGCTTGAACGAGTCCACTGAAGTCAGGTTGAATGTCTGAAGTGGATATGTGAAGGACAGCTGACAGGTGATCATCAGTGAGAGAGGCTCTGGATCTGGATTTGTCCAACTTCATCAAGGAGAAGAGAATGTTTGTTCACATATGTAGGTAGATCCAAAGAGAACCAACATCTTCTGAGCATGTTGCTTTTGCAGCTTAGATAGCAAAGCCTCAGATGTCCGTGCCCGCTCTGCATCGCCAACACATTGCAGTGACCCTGCTGCTCGCACACATTCACGAATGTACTAACGTACGCACATTAAGAAAGAAAAACAGCAACAGTTACCTTGAAAATAAAAGCAATGCAGCTGTATTCCGTGCATGATGTGCACTTATATACGTTTTATTCCTAATTTCCCATTGACGTCCCGTGAGCCGGTCTGCGACAGCCAAAGGGCCGGGTATGGCCCGAGGTCTGTACAATGTCGAGGTCTGGTCTAGAGGAATCTATAAAAGGCAAAAGGTGAGTCTGTGCTGACTGATAACAGATATGATCCACATCTACTATCTTGTCAACTAGAAATTTTGACCAAAAACTGTCGGAACAATTTTCATTGAAAGAAACGTTTTTTGTATTTTCATTACGTTTCTGTACTGCACAGATGTTGTAGGGAGGTGGTTGGGGTGGATGGTGGGCATAAAACGTGCAAGACATTGACACCTGTGACTCCCTGTGGAGTGTTTGGTAACAATAGCAATGTGGTTTAGTTCAGGGGGAAATTGTGATTTATTGTAGATGACAATGGTAGCATGTTGATGTTTAGCAAG
Source organism: Anarrhichthys ocellatus (assembly GCF_004355925.1). Lineage (NCBI taxonomy): Eukaryota > Metazoa > Chordata > Actinopteri > Perciformes > Anarhichadidae > Anarrhichthys > Anarrhichthys ocellatus. The sequence continues at coordinate 12,418,906 of NW_022280032.1, forward strand.
CATAATATTTACTATGTTCACCATCTCAGTTTAATGTGTTAGCATGCTAACATTTGCTAATTAGCAAAACAAAAAAAAATTTAAAAAATTTTGACCAGATGATGGTGCTAGATGAACTATCCGGAGATCGGAGTGCTTACAATTCACTCCCTTGGGACAATGAATGTGATTACCAAATTTCAGAGCAATCCATCCAATAGTTGATATTTAATGAAAAAAAAAAAAGTCAACCCCATGGGGGGGCTGAAGGAAAAGTCAGGGGATCCTCAAATTCAGTAGGGGTCATCCTCTGGAGACCACAAATGTCTGTAGAAAATATTAAGGCAATCCATCAAACTGTCAGGATATTTGAGCCTTGACCAAAGTGGCTTACCGATGGGCAGACCGACATTACCTTTCCTCAAGCTATGCTGCTAAACAAATAATGTCTTCAGAATTCTGCTCCAACCACAATTAATCTATACTATCCATTCAAAAATATTTTGATAATTAAGGTCTGTGAATAATAACATTCTGGTTGTTTTTGGTGTAACAGCATACAACCTCAGATGCTCTGTAGAGCAGCTACGAAAACAAAAGAACATTGTTGATGGGTGTTTTGGAAGTCCCTTTAATGAAATTAGTCTAATGCAAGCTGGCAATGTTATTTTGATCAAGTTATACAATTTCACAGCATCTAGTTGGATAATATCGCTGCAGCACTCCACTATGATCTTTTCTTAATGGGTTATATTGGTCGCACACAATGAAGTGTATTATTTATCAGAGGATGCTAACACAAGGACCTGTGCTTCTCCAAACCACCATATCCATTATCCTGCCACATTTTCTCCAAACTCCAGCTAAATATGGAACATCATTTTTCTTGTTGAAGAAATGTCATGGGAGCACGCCTTTCCCATTCTCTGCCATTACTGGCTTAATTAGAGTTCTGTAATTACTGGGACTGGAATTTCTGGGTTGAGGGGATGGGATGCGTAGTGTCGGTTGCAGTGGAAATCCACTGAGTTTCCACGAAAAGCAATGATAGATACTTTCTCCCTCATGCAATCATGTAGAAAGGCTCCCAACAGTCTAATCTCTAAGTGAAGATAAATTGAGGTTGGTTTGTCCCATTATCTGGGCTCATTTTACCATCTTTAATCCATTTTAATCAATAAGGATGCCGACATTTATAATAACTCAACAGTTTGACCCACAGTACTTCTCCTGATCATAGAGTCATGCCGTTATCTGCCAGAAACACTGGCACTTGGCCTGTATCCAGCCACGCAGCTGGGAACAGGTACAGCTATTTTTGATGCTTTACTTTAAGTGCCTAGAGAGGAGTAGGCCAACTTAGGGAAGATAAGCCGATTGCGTATTATGCTGTCGGGCTCACAATGATGCAATCTCAGGCAGCGAACTCTCCCTCTGTTTTTTTTAATTTCCCTCAAGCATCTGTTTCTAAATGGGGGTTTTATCCTTTAAAGCTGAGGCACGTTGTATCCTTCAGCTGTTTTATTCTTTTCTAAGCGCTAAGCAGGATAGCCAGAGGGAACAAACTGCTGCCAGGACACTGCATACTCCTCAATACGGGTAATTACCGCTACAATCAGCCCATTACTAACTCTGTGCTTAATGGGGAGAGGGAGGAACTTCAGTGAAAACAACAGATTCACTCAGTCAAATGTCAGCTATTGAAAAAAAAATACTGTACATGCATGTGGATTTACAAATCTGTGCCAATATATAGTGAATGCATATCATAATTACTCTTGGCACTGTATGTACTAGACTTCATTTCAATTTAAATGATTCAAATCCAGCATTTTCTTTCTAAGTAGTCTTGTGAATGCCTTCCACTAAGCCCTTTTGCCCACATCCCTTCTGCTGATTGAGATTTGAAAGCCCTCGCAGAAGTTGTCAATTTATAGTCAGATGCTTTAGTCCACTCTCTCTCTCTCGCTCTATGTGTATTATGTGTTGACAGCTCTTTGAACTATAGGGTTTCATATTTGTGAGCTATTCAAACAAGCTAAAAGTGACATGGATCTACTTCACACACACACACACATAGAGAGAGAGAGAGAGAGAGAGAGAGAGAGAGAGAGAGAGAGAACTTTTAAGTTATTCAGGGTTTACAAAGACCCTGAGCAAATGAACAAAGGGAATGCTGAGATAAAACCTAAATATTTCAGATTCAAAACGTTGTTCTTGTCCTTTTTAAATGCATTTAGCATTTTTATTAATTCTCCAAAAGCCTTTGTAACATTTTTACATTTATTGTCCCTATCCATTAACCCTTTTGTTATGTTGAAATTAAACTTTTGTTTAATATACCTTTTTGTTGTTATGATACATATAGATAAATTCTAGTGCTTTTTGCACAAAGTATAATTTTTGTTCATGTTATGAAAGAGTAAATGAGTTGTTGTAAAATGAAATTCACTTTCTATCTATTCAGTTGAAACAAATGACTGTTCACAACTGGCATCAGATTGTCGGGAAATTAATGTCATCTCAGGCAATTAGATTCACTGATCTCATGTCTCAAAGAATATGAGATGACCTGTTATATTAGAAGATGGCAGGATACCGTGTATTTCATAGTAAATCATGATCATGTGTCACCAACTGTAATTGTGAAATTGAAAAATGTTGCAAAACGTATCCAACTGATCTCAAACAGTAGCCGCTTGTTACATTTGAACTGGCCTGTTGAAATAAAGGACTACCATCACATATATATTCACGTGTTGTCACTGTGAATTCTGTAAAAGTCAGAAATTTTAAGAATATGAAGCTTTGTCATATTCCAGACATTCTGCCCCCATGCTGAGGAAATGTTCTTTTCGGCAAACTGAAAGTCGGATCCCTTCCAACTCTTAAATTTCGCTTTCATAGCTGCACATTAAATACACTCCTTGAGGCCAAACATACATACATACATACAGGTAAAGTATTTATTGTTTTCTGAATTTATTGTGTAAACAAAACAAAAGGATACTGACATTGTGCTGACGTTCATAGCTTTCTCTGAACTGTTAATGGCAAGCAATGACCATAAAGCTGACTGAATTTACTGTGGACTCCACTCCACTCGACCCCACAGCTACTCTATGAGTCAGAGGATGGCTAACATTAATAAATGAGCATCAGGTCGACGAGCCATTAAAAAGTGCTTTGAAGCTCCATTTAAGAAAATATGGTCCAATAAGCTGCTCTGTGCAATTTAAAAAAGAAGTAGTCTGTGTCACACGACATTTATAGAAATTAATATAAATGTGGTATTGGAAAATATTTGTCAGAATAAGGCAGTGGCTATAATTACCGTCACAAGCTATAATTTCACATGAACACATGCTTTATCTATATCTATCAATCTCTCTGTCTGATAGATGAGAGGAAGAAGCAATAAGCAGAGAAGTGACGATGAAGGCAGCAAGGCAGGTGTGGAAGAGTAAGAAGTTTGCAAGAATCAGAGAAAGATGAGCTGTCAGAGCTGAAAGCATTGTTTTCTCTTGATGGTGTTTATTTATTCATTTTCCACTCACACAGTTCTGACGGATTTGAGGGATTGAGACAGCACTGGATAGAGGGATCGATGCTGACAAGAAAATAGCTAATGTGTGCTGCACGGTGAAGTCAGAAGAAAAGGAACAGTTAGGCCTCTAATCACATAGAAGCCAACACAAAGGCCCTTCACAGTGCAGCTCAAAAGAAAAAAATAAGGGAAACTCAGGTGGACGCAGAGGGGAAGAGAAAAAAAAAGTAAAGGATTGGAGAGAGGTGATAAAAGGAGAAGGGAGATGTTTCATCTTTCAGGTCTTTGTCTTTAGCTTCAGTGTCATTTTCTTCCGCAGCAGGGCTCAAGGCTTTACATATTCAGGTGTTTATCATATTTACATAGCTATTTACATAATTACCATAATGAAAACCATACCCTGCCAATGCGTTGTGGTATATGAACCCGCAATGAACCCGAAGTTTCAGAACATGTATTGAATGCCTACAGGTGCATGTTTACATAAACATACGTACAATATTCTCTCTCTCTTATCTTTCTTGCCCGTCATCTGTCTTCCTTTTGTCCTCTCTGCCCCCATGCACACCTCACCTCCCACAGCAGCGGTATGAAAGGTGCAGGATGTATTACTACTGTGTGTGTGTGTGTGGGTGCGTGGTTGTGTGTATGACCTATTGTGCCCCCGCTGAAAGCCCCATACACCATAAGGAGCACTCTATCTGATCTGCCCCATCTGCTATCAAGACAGGTAGTGTCTACACCTGGGGGAGAACTGTCTTTCTGTCTCTGTCGATCTGCCTCTCCCTCGTCTGTTTTACACACATGGGCTCACACACACACACATCATTGTTCCAGGATGCAGAGCGCTTGTTATTGAGACATCTGCCACAGTGCAGACTGACTGACATCAGTCATCTGGCTGTAACCGATGATGATGAGGAGCGAGGTCAGGTTTTCAAAATCGGTTACAGGGTGACTTCATTTTCCTTGGTGCCATTTCAGCAGCTAGCAGCAGAGCACATGCTTACACATACACAACACCGGGAGCTTCCCTTTAGTTCAACAACAACAACAACAAAAACACAGTGCAGGATAAACTGTGGTCTCCATAGTTAATCTGAGTTAAAAAGGAGATTAGGATTTGGGTACAGTCCTTATAGTAATATAAATATGTATTTGGAATTATTCTAATGTCACAGAAACAAACTGATTTACAATAAAAAAACAAAGGCAAAGTCAAAGCACTTGTTGATGGAGCCAACATGACTGAAGCATTTCCAGAGCTGTGTAGTCTGCTATATGTGAGTACATGAGTGACATTAATGTGTGTGTGAAATGTGCCTCAAAGTGCATTTCTTAGAAATACAGAGTTGAAATGAGATTTATTCAGCAGATTTCTTTTGAATATCAGAAAACGCACTTAAAAAGCAGTCTGACAGAGACTCCGATTTAAAAGAATGACTCTGCCTCTGGGAATGACAAGTAAAGCTTTTTTATTGGCAGCGACGTTCTGCTGCTAGTTAGTGTGAGAACTGACTTTTATTTGGAAATTCTACCTACGGGGTAAGACGACATTTCGCCACAAACTCAAAGCAAACCAAATCGTAACAATAAAGGTCCTTACAAGCGCAGCAGTAGCACAGGCCAGCACTTAATGTAATTTTTTGACGTATGCGTATAGACTCCAGGCAAAGAAGTAAACATTCAAAGGTGATGGGTTGTATGCACTGTTTTACTGAAGAATGTAAACAAAGCTCTCTGTTGTACACTGAGGTGGATACAAATGTAAAGACAGTGTCCTTGGTGTTGAAACTATGCGTGAAAAGAAAAATGATTGAATGAAAGTCAAAATGTCAAGGTATCCCTAAAGAAAAAATATGATGCGTTGGATCACTGGTTCACATCTCAAATGCATTGAGAAGGAAACAAGGAGAGTGCCTGAGGGACAATGAATACAGGAACATAATATACAACAGATTACAATTCAGAATGTCAAGGCATCCTTTTAACCATTCAACAAGTCTCTCTCTCTCTCTCTCTCTCTCTCTCTCTCTCTCTCTCTCTCTCTCTCTCTCTCTCTCTCTCACTCACTCTCTCTCTCTCTCTCTCTCTGCCAAGGACACCATCCCTGCTGTTGTTACCATGGAGATAAGCCCAGAAGGGCTGTGGGCGAGACATGTGAGGGACTGCGGGTGACTGAGTGTGTGAGCATGAGCATGTTTGTGCAAATCTTTATTTCTTGTTTGTTGTCTCATAAATGTTCTCAAGTTTTCTTCATACCTGCGTCCTTATTTGTTTTCTTCATCAATGCAGTACGCAGCATACGCTTGAGTGGTTTTCACACTATACTTCAACAACTACAACTAAAGTACTGTGAGACATTGGTAGGCAGTATGGGCTATTACACTTCTATCTGGATTATATCATTAGCCTTAATATGTGTCATCCCTTTTTTTTAAATGGTTGATAAAATAAGCCAAATGCATTTGGAATAGTGTGAAATCTTTCCATGTGCAGTTTGGTGACGACTCATATTTGCTGCGGTCCTTGGCACACACGGTTGTAGATCAGCATCATATTGTGGCAAACACAAGACTTCACAAGATTTTGATTTATTTCCCAACATGCAATGCAAGCCTCCAAGGGTATGTGCACGTGTTGGTGTGTGTGTGTGCGTGTGATGGGATGTTGGGTGGGATGGGAGGTGAAGCATGTGTTGACAGCAATAATTCACCCCATTTAGTGAATGAGAGATGAGATAAAGTGTCATCTTCTTGCCCCAGACACTCTCCCCACTAAGAGATGGTAATGTGTCACTTTCACCATTCTTGTCTAAAAAGCCTAATGGCCCAACATCAAAGTCCTCTTTTCCCTGCCAGCAAACGAAGGTTTGCAGCAGTGATACATCTATTATGTGAGAGTTTATGCTGGTGTATTATCAGTTTGAACAGAATGTTGGATGAGGCCTAATTCAAAGACAGATTTATGGACCTGGCTGCAATGTATCATGTATTCATTTGCAGTACATCTCCAGATTTTATTTAAGGTGCTCTGAATGCAGGCAATCTGAAACTTGAGTTCCTTAGTCAAGAAGGAAACACAAAGAAAATGATTGTAATGATATAAAATAGCCCAACACAGCAAAACACCACAGATCAACACACATCTCTCCTCTCCATGCCTCATTAACATCAAAGAGAAAGTTGGTACAGAAACAAGAGCTCCCTCCTCGCGGATGAATTGAGTGATGGTTGAAAGCTTAGAGCTCCGTCTCTACGTGAAATTAATTTAGTAAGGTGTCACTCAAACATCAAGATACATGTGTGCACGAGCACGCGCACAAACACACACACACACAAATGAAAAATAATAAATTCTTACAGTGGATGCAAGTTGAAGTCTTTAGGGACATCATGCAACAGTAAAACACATTACATAAGAGGGGGCAGACTGTTATTCATTACTTATAAATCGTACTTTTGAACCTCCCTTCTGTCGTTCATATTGAGCCAAAAAACTGTTTGTCATTGCATATCTAACACCTTCAACATTTGTAGTTTGTGTATTTTGACTTAACTTTTATTTTTTATTTGTTTCCTGGTTGTGCGGTGTCATGCGCCAGAGGCACAAAGTGATGGGGGGGATCCGGGGGAAGTTTTCTTTTAATTGGTGCATTCTGGTCATGGTTTTTAACCCGATTAAAAAGGTACCAATTAATGCATGAAAATAAAACATTTAACGGCTAAAGGTTTCCAGGTGGAACTCGTACTTGTGAACTTTGGTTCTGCATTACCTGTAAATCCTTTTTTTTTGTTCGTGGTAAAAATAAGCAAACTGTGCCGGAGCAAATAATCCCCTTTTCACGGAAATCCGTCTGTAGACAGAGCTCTGCCACACATGTGATGATTCACTGAACCTGCACGTATAAACATCTCATCACATGTGATACAAACTACTGGTGTAACAGACGACCTGGCATGCTGACGTTGTCTCTCCATTCCACTTCATAAGCTTTGAATGACCTTGTTATTTCCGTCTCATTAACTCCCACATTGTAAAAACGATAACTCTATTAGTGTTGACTTAATTCATTTTGTATTGTTGGACCAACTTTTTAAATTGAATTAGTTGAGACAACACGGTACATTGTGCTCTTAAAATCTTGAAAGGTGTCGTGAATGAACACAGAGACTTTAACTACAGTGTAGCTCTACACTGACTCGTGCTGACTTGCATATAAAGAGAATATAGAGAAATATAAAACCAACAAGACGAGCAAACAAGTAATGTGCTTTTGGTATTGGTAAGTAAATACTGTTTTTAGTATTTTTTTTAAAGCAATAGTTATTTTTAATATATGAAGTTGTATTATTGTTCAGATTATCAGATTATCAACCAGACTAACTGAATTGGTACAAATGCACAACCATGAAACGGCATGCAGACAACCCCAGGGTAAGTATTTGCTGTATACAGAGAGTGAATAGTGGAAGGGACATTGCATCAACAACTTGACCTGGGAGAAGTTAATTAGTTGAGCTTTCTTACATTTTTGAATTAGTTAAAAGTTCTAACAATTTAACATTTTCAACTGTGTGCACATTGTGTCGGCGAAAGGGCTAATAAGAGAGAAATAAAGACGAATATACTGTAGGTAATTACCCTCATTAAACAGCCATATATTCAGGAAGACGGGAGATCATTTTTTATCATGTGTGTGTGTGTGTGTGGGTGTGTGTGTGTGTGTGCTTTATATTGCCTCAGCTCCATCAATGCCCTCTGGCGTTGATGGAGCATCATCATCATCACCTGGGCTGATGGCAAAGTGGCTCCTTGGCTAGACCCGGTCAACAGGCACTGTTCAGTGTCACATTTTGTGTGAATGTGAGTGTGTGTGCATGTCAGTGAATGTATTTTTGCTATTGCAGTTTCAGTAATTCCGTGGCCACACTAACATGGTTTTACTGGCAGGTCCCTTATGCAAACAAATAGCCTTGTCTGGCAGGTTCAGTGAAGGGTGACGGTTGTATCTGGTTGCATCAGGCCAGGGAGTGATGGGCACAGCAGATGGAGAGGAGAAACTATTTCATCTCATGTGGACTCAGACCCACCACGTGCCCCAATAAAACACACAGTGCATAGGTTTGGCCTCAGACATTGTAACGAGGCTTGTTGAATTACTTTATACTTTTAGTTTCCAATGTGACATTGGCTTCAGGAACATTGTTGTCGACGTTTTTTTCTTCTGAAGGTCAGTTAAATAACAGGCTCGTCTCTGCCTGTATCTAGGCAACAGATCTGCATTGATAAAACACTCACTCAGGTTATCATGAGGACAGACAGAATAAAGGAAATGTATAGAATTATTCACACCTGTTAGTATATTACACGTCTATAATCCCTAACATTGATCAGTGATAATAAATCATTTTTTATGTTTCTTCTTAAGCATGGGCAATATTCACTTATATTAGTTCAATAGATAGAAATGAAGAGAGATTAGGGTTAACGTACAGTTCTTTGTCCCACTTCAACGTCTTGCCTTCACTTTCAAATAACTTCCTCACAGTGTATCCTATGCTCTTGGTTTTATTGTAAGGGTGCTCTGATCGTTCAGCCACCAATCATTATATTGGTTTGTTGAGGGTTTGTTTCCCGTTGTTGCTCAGCTTCTTTGACTTTATGACTTATGGTAAAACTCAATAACGGCTGGCTCAGGAACTGTTCTCTATCTGACTCGTGGTGAGACACCACATGATCTCACTATTAGGAACTCAGTAACGAACACCCACAGAACACAAGAGAGATTGGATTTTCTTCAGTTCACGCAGATTTATTGGCATCACAAAGTATTCAAGTAAACCGAGCTGTCCGGAGTCAACTCGCTTCACAATAGCATTGTACATTATTTTATACCTTCATTCTACCCTAAGTCTCTCCCCCCCCCCCTTCAGAGATGTCCTCCTCCTCCTCTGAACTTCCTCCTAGACAAGTTAAACTGTGTACCTCGGACAAGTCATAAGATTAACTACAGTCTCTTTCCCCACTCGTCTTCTCCTGATTTCACCTCTGGCCGCCCATCACAGCGACCGGCTGAGCGACTTGTTTATCTACGTCATCCCCCCTCCATCTTCACCCGGGCTCCAAGGCCACTATACTAGACTCCCTGTCTCAGTGACAGGCCATTATCACAGGATGAATGTGTACATGGATACATTTCAAATTATGGATATGATTGATTTGTCACAAATACATTTGCCACCGCGACCCGACCCCGGATAAGCGGTGGAAAATGGATGGATGGACATTTGTCTCCCACAGGTTCTGAAAAGAAATGCCAATTTTTAATTTTTTTTCTGACGGATAGCCAACCCTCGTTAACCGATCATTACCCAATAATATTATTTGAATGCCTTGCATACAGGGGTGCTGTGGTTGAAGTGCCTGGCTGCAATGATAACCCGATGCACAAACAGGTTTCCTACCTTACACAGCCTGTTCAAAGCTGGACTGATGTGCCATTATTCCACTTCCCTGTTTGGAGTTTTTGTTGCTCCTCCGCTAAGCTGGCAGGGGACATAGTCCCAGAGCCGAATCAACGTCTGTGTAAAAGGGACAGCCAGCACGGTGGGACTATAATACCAATACATTATCAAAGATGTGTGAGGGTTTCATAAGCCCAAAAGGTTGGAGACTCACTGAAGAGTGAAAATGTCTTCATGTGAAGTAAAAACTAAAACAAATCCCCAACGTAGAAGGCTGTTTTTGCATTGTTATACAGATCTCGTCTTAACAGCACAATGAACACATACATTTGTAATGTGGAGCCGACCTTCTTTCTCTGGGTTACATCAGACTACAATTCATCAGACTAGGTCATAACTTCGTAATCATTGCCTTGTTTTCTTACAAACACAAATTCCTTACTTCATACCATTACAGTACATTGACACAAGGACACACACTCTCTCACACACACAGACACGGTTTTTTCCATATTCACCATGAGCAACAGGTGTGACAACAGCCTGCATGAACTCTGTGATTCTCGGCGTGGAGAGTGAGTAGGTGTTTGTGTTTTGATGATTAGTTGAGGATGAGTACACGCCAACATGCATACCTGATGCAGCCAAAACACACACGCAGTTTTGCCAATGTCCCGAGAGGGGTTTAGCAACTTCTCACCTACACCCACCGCCTGTAAAGTAATTGCCTGAATAACATCTATCCACTGTGTCCTATTACACGATGAGGCAAAGCTGAGCCCTTTGATGAAAATATGTGTAAATAAAAAGATACAACCTTGTGTTTAGAAAATGTTATTCTTCTGGCTGAAGGTTACGTCATTGTGCTTGTGCTCAGTTTGAGGAGATTATTCCATGACTGACATGAAACTTCATCTATAGAGGTCACTAACAAATATATATATATATATATATATATATATATATATATATATATATATATATATACACACACACATTCGCCCACTTATGTGTATATGCGTAGCTAGCCAATCAGGACGTGCCTACCCAAATATTTGCAGACCCCACAGTATATATGGCAGCACACATCGCTGCTCGGCACACATCGCTGCTCAGAATCTATTTACAAAGTATAGGCTTATTTAACAGTCAGGTCGAGTAAGTAGTGCACTGCTGAAATAATCTCACAGACCTTTATAGTCAGTCTCTGAGGTGTCCCATGTGTGGGTGCTGTGGGTCATTGGAGCTGTCCTTTCAGTCCCCACAGCCTGCCACTGTTCAGCACCATGGACAGGGATCCTGAGAGCCAAGCAATGCACATGACTGCAGTGCTTGGGAGCTGTTGAGTACATTTCAACCTGACTCAGCGTCACCATTTCACAAAACGAAGCACTGTAACACAGCATGTATAATATATGTTGCCTGCTGAGGAAAAGGAACTGACACACACAGACCTGACAGCCCCAGGGAGTCAAGTGAGTGAAGGAGAAAAGTTGATTATAAGGCTCTAAACGACTCCACTAATTACCATTGATGCTAATTAGCTGGAGCTCCAAGTTAAACTGCACGGAGGGTAATCAGTGTCTGGAACGAGACAGAAGTTGGAGTCAAACTATCATCTCTCAACCCTTCATGGGGCACAGTAAGACATTATGCACTGTGATGTTATGGCCCAGAAATGTTGTAAAAGTGTGTTTTTTGTGCTGACAGGCCCTCGAGATGACAGTGAAAGTTTAAATTTTAAAACAGTGTTAGCACAGCAATGGAGTTAGTTTAAAATGACCTTAATAGCAAAGGTTAATGCGTTGATTTATTTCCCAGTGTGTAATCATACTGATCAATGCACTATTTTTCATAACACACACAAACACGCACACGCACGCGCACACACGCACACACACACACACACATGCACACACACACATGCACACACGCCCATTTAGGTTGACTTATGTGGTCTGTGACTGTTATTTTGTGCAGTAAATCCAGGTTTCTCTTGATGCCGCGATACCAGCTTAATCTTCTCCCAAGCTGTCGACACAACAACCGCTGGGGCTGATTTACTGTGGTCAGCTTCAATTACCAACCCTGGGAGCCAAAGGTGTTCCTCAGGGTCTGGATAGCCATACGTTTCAAGGGCAATTATTTTTTAATGGGACTGCCTCCAATCCATCTGCATGTGGGTCCAGGGACGCTTGACAAATCTGTCCTTCAGAGGGCCTCCTCACTCTGATCTTTAGTTCCGCTTCATTTCCCCTGCCTGTCATGCGCTGTGTAGAGCCGCTATCGGTATGTTTCACCTGGCAAGACGTCTCACCAGTGGAAAGATAGGATGTGTGACTGATATGGCAGTATGGTATTTGTAGTTCTAAAAAATTAGGCCACTCTAATAAACTGTATGATGACGAATGAGACTGAAGGTAGGCGGCATATGGTGGAACATTTTGAATTAACTTTTATCTAACACATATCACAATACGTACAGTGGAGTAAGTGCATCAAATGGTTACACAGGTGGTCCCAGTGTGCATTCCTGATCCAGGCTTTAATTTAACAGATCAAAGATATTCAAAGCTCTCAGCATGGTGATGTGAGAGATCACAGAGAAATTGTATCTTAAAATGGCAACAATCAATATGTTTTGCTATTAACAATGGATCAAAGGACTACCTTCATGTGAGAGGAGTGACTTGTGATGAGCTCACAGACAATATCACCCAGGACCCTAGTAGACAGACACTGTTAGTCATACGCTGGGGACCTTAGTTAGGAATTTAGCGGCTAAAGAGACCTCAGGAGTTAGTAGAGTCCAGAAGTAAAGGATGGCTAAAACAATGTGTAGCAGTAGCCCAAAACTTATTTACAGTGTAAATCCTGTCTAGAACTTGGCAATATAGCTAAATAACCATAAGGATTTAAATAACCAACTTAGAAAAGGCAAGAGAAAACAAAGACAAACAGTAAAATAACTTCCCAAAGTTCACAGGCCGTCTTTCTGGTCTTGACCTACTGTAGTTTCTGTAATTTTCCTGTGCCAGGAGATGGTCCTTGATGATTTCTTATCAACACATCAATTGGACTTGGCATTTCGAGCAGAGGTTGCGTTACCCGAATATTTTCCAATGTTGACAATTTTTTAATTTCAATTTTTTTAAATGTGTAAGCCTTGGAGCGCGGTACCCTGGTGCACGCGCATGCTGCAGAATTTCCTCCCGGTGGAGGAAGGTTTAAGTTCAGGCTGGACTACAGCCTGTCAATTGAGTTCAACTGCTGTAAATGGTTTGTTCATATTTCAATTGTAATAGTCTAATTTTGTGATATTGCATTGTTTATACTTTGCTCTTCAATGGCCGCAGTGTTTTTAGTAGCCTTCGTCACTGCAGAAAAAAAACATGACAGTCAGTCTCTGTTCATCTTTTCTCTCCATGCACTTATAGATGCAGAATCTCTCGGTGTGTTCTGTCTATTAATTATTAAAAAACGCCACCATGTGGTGCTCAGTCGGCATCTCTTCAGTCTCTCAAATTTAAGTCCAAAAGTCTAAAGTTGTTGAAAAGATAGATTAAATAATTTCCAAAATTCACAAGATGTTTATATTTAACGAAATAGTCTTGCCATTAAGCCTTTAAAGATGGAGTCTGTGATTCTAATCCAATACTCTTTGTGGCAAATTTAGCAAATATCTCCTCCCGGCCTTCATTCTGTACAAAAAATATCCGGTGTTCATACACAGCTCTGGTTCCGTTAATGGGAGACAACAAGTGGTTTGGATAGAGCCACCAGGGCCGGACTAACTTTTTTAACATTTGAATATTCTAATGTCTGTTAATGAAGGTGCAGGCCTCCCTTTGTGTGTGTGCTGCACGTGGGAGAGCAGCTTTTGACCCCCTGACAATGTTGTCTTTTAAATAGGCTCGTTTTGTCTTATCAATAAAAAGAAAATTATATTAATAGATTATGAAGGAATTTTTACGACCCTGCCCGTCAAAATGGCGGACGAGGAGGAAGTCTAACGCAACCATTGTTTGTGGACAAGATACAGTAAAAACAATGTCTGTAACATCATGAAATCTGTAGAGAGGCTTACTTAAACCATACTTGTCTCTGAGCTGAAGAAGCAGCTTGGCTTTATTAATCAGATCCAATTTCTCTACCAGGCTTTGATCCTCTGCTGCTACTGAGCGTACATCTCCAAAGGCGCTCTGGCCCGAGGGGAGTGTCTCCTGCTGTGATTGCAAGCAGAGGTCCTGGTTGTTGCGTTGTGGGAGCGCTATGAGCTCGCCAGCGTGCTGGTCGTCCAGGCCTTTCATGTCCCATAGGGGACCGGTATCTACTGGGTTGACGATTAGATTTACCAGCATGACCTTACGACTGTAGGCAGTATTCACAGTATGAGGTTCTTATGGCGTCTGTGTGCTTACATGCATGAATGTCTGTCAGGGAGAACTAAAAAGCACAAGCAAGAAAAGCAAGAGAAAAAACAGTGGATATGATTTGTGGCATGTGCATCAAACTGTGTGTCATAAAAAGTATGTGTGTGTGTATTTGTACTGACAACTGTCTGTTGTGGAGTCCTATCTATGCATGTTTTCTATATTTTGTTTGGCTTCCTGTTTTATCGGATAGACCACTGAATATCACATTCGTATCACTTGTTTCTATGACTCGAGCCTCAAGCTGTTGTGCTGCGTTTGTTTCATGCCTCCAGTTGTGTATCTTGTGGTAATTAGATGCATTGCATGTGTCAAACTGAGTTTGTCTCCTGTTTAACTCTGTGACCAGATAGTGATTGAGTTGTAGCACTCTTATCTTTTCCTTGGTCCTCTGATGAAGAGTTCTCCCTGTGGGCCTAGCACTCTGGCTTAATTTGTTGTGGTAAGAGAGCCTGTAATGTTGCTCTACACGGTAATCACTCAGAGGTGCTTGCAAACACACCATCAGCAGCACGCAGACACACAGCATTAATAGGAGAATAGCAACACTGGGAAAAAAAAACAACTTTGCCAACATCCAAAGAACACAGCACACAACAGATGAAAACCTCAATCTAAATAACAAATCAGCACTCTTGTTGCTCATGGCGATGCTCGTGCCTGCCTTCTGCTGGCCTTTAAATTGCAGAGATAGATCGAATATCGGAGTGAGTGAACTCGGTAACTTAGTTGTTTTTTTGTTTGCCTCCAACCACACACTGTGACTAAAATTGGCAAACAGGCAGACAGGCAAAAGCAGAGATGCCTGTAAGAAGTGGCTGTAGGCAGCTGTGCCTCACATCTGGCCTACCAGCTTCACGGGTGCTGTTCTTTGGCTGAACCTGCACTGTAACCTCCCTAAAAAAGGTGGGTGAGCCGAAAGAGAATTTTCCAACAGTGACCAGGAGAGTCACACAAACAACCTAAAACAAAACCATTTTGAGTTGAGGATATAGCCTTTAGAATAAGTAAATGCATGTATAACACAAGCTATACAGTTTATTATGTAGGATTGCCCCACATGCATTTTGAATGCCCCGAGTCAAAACATTTTTGTGTTTTTCTTTTGTTTTGTTTACTTACATAACTGTGCTCTTCTCTGGCTTCAAAGAACAACACATTTGCGAGATATAAATACAACATATACACACACTTGTAAACATTGGATGTCCCTCTAATCCATGCACAAATAATCTTTTCAGTGGATTGTTTGTGCTAACTATGCCTGTAATCAAGAAATACATATAGCTTTAATATGAAGGGAATGAAAGAATGGCTTGCTAATTGTTTTAATTACTTCAGTCATTTATCATTAGTGAGGCCAATTTTGTGCATTTTCTTGTCCCGACGGATCTGCTCTGCTCTGCTAATACACAGCAGCTTGTTTGCCTGGTGGTGGATGAAAAATGCCTGTCCTCTGAGCATCTGTTCAGTACTACAGGAATGTTGTATCTCCCCAATGCCTCAGACTACTTGTCTTCACAAAATACAACTTGAGAGAGATGTGAGCAAAGCTACTTGCTTAAACCTCATTAGTGTACCAACCACATTGTGATAAATACAAAAAAATGTATTGTATACCTTTGCCCAATTCTCATATTCACTGAAAGGAGCCTGAACGCATCATAAATGTAACCAAACGGAACCTTCGTTCATTGGCCATCAGCAGTGCTGATATCGTTACCAGCTCTCCTTCTGTCAATTTAAACACGGATTGGTTGTTTACAACGTAACAGTATCAGAGATTGGCGACTAGAAAAGCATTAATGCCGATGTCCTGATCGCATATTTTACTGAATATTGGTGGATAACGATTGCCAGTAAAACTTTTTTTCACACGTTAAACGGTGTAATTATTCCGCAGTTCACATGCATGAGAGGGATCCCAACGGATCACGGATTGACAGTGGTCCGTTACACTTCTAGTTATTAACAAAGTCTGATTGTCCAGACTACACCAGACATTGTTTTTGGTAAACCTCCTCGCTCTCTCCTGATTTTACTGTATGTGTTCAACCAGATACTTGTTTGGTTGAACAAACAGAGATATAACACAAATGGCCTCTTCACACATCCCCAATGTAAACACACACACACACACTGTGCCACAGCCACAGCTCAAATGTGACCCACAGTTATGTGTCATATTTCTAATGATATCATTACATAATTGTGAACCAGTTTAATAGCAGGACATCTTCCCAGAATGCATGCCTAACAACTGCAAGGAAATCCCCTTCAGCTGCAACCCTGTCCTCCACACTCTGCTGCTCTCCACTTGCCTGCATACCAACAGTCTTACATTACACAGTAGAGCACACAGAAGCGTCACTCCATTGAACTTGCCTGTTCAGGTTAGCTGCATATATCTAATTGCGTCGTCCGCTTTTGGTATAAAGCAAGCCAATTTTGCTCCTGCTGCTCTGTTTATTGTGTGAAATCATTAGTGCTGCACTACACAGGTACAGAGTGTAAACCATGCACCTCCATACTGCCAACAAGTTTAGAGGTTGTGAAGTCCTGTGGTGCCAAGATACGTAGGTGTGCAACATCTGCTGTTCATGAGATAATCTGAAAACCCACAATATTCAGCAATGTAATGCCAACAGTTAAAAAAGACATTCCAATATGCTTCTCTGAACAGTTAAATTACTTTTACTCATTTAACACACCTGCCTTGTTAAAACTGGGGTCAGCAACACTGGGCAAACTAGCAGAGTAAGCTATAGATTTCTAAAGATAAACAAACGTTCAGATCTTTAAATAACCTAGGCGCGGTCCCCACCCTCGCTGGACAAGCAACAGATGGTTTTTGTTTCTTTTTGTGTTCACCTGACATTTTTGCATCCATTGAAAGATCACAGTGCAACCAGCAATATTAACCCGCCTGCAGAAGGAAGTACACCATTGTTCTTCACATTCATCAACTCTCTCTGTATTTCCTCTGCTGTCATACGAGGATCAGCTGCCGGTAACCCGCTGACGAGCGATACAACGTCCCTGTTATTTTTTCGAGCTTGAGGAAACTCTGCCAGACACACTAACGGACTAAGCGCTGTGCTAAGCGATCCCAAGTAAGAGGCTTTTGTCTCGGCAGGTATAGGTTGATAATTGTGTGTTTATTGTAAGCTTTATTGTCCTGTAAGCTGTACTGTATGTTGTGAATTTAATGGACCGCAGAGTCCTGTTTGCTGTATTGATACTAAAGATGGGTATCAAAACCCGGCACTAACTGGGCCCAGGGGTAAATTATTGAAGACTGGATATTGATAAGCTCCAATGTTATCTGTACTTTTTAAACATTTTGGTGTAGGCTAATTTATTATCACGCTGCAGCACTTATCTTCTCTGTTCTCTGTGTTGGGGCGGAGCTCCTACAACTACACACACAAACATACACAAACACACAAAGCTCAGTGAGTGAACAGAGAGGCAGCGGTGGAGACACTGAAGTGAACCAGGTGAAGTGGAGATTACGCAAGTTAGCAACAACTACACTCATTACTGTACAGTACGTGCAATAAAACATTTGCAGGTAAATGCCAATACTATCAATACACCCGTTCAACAAGCACAGACATGTAAACAAAAGTGATTCCTTTTTTTCAATCTGCTCTGCAGTCTCTCATCCACCGCTGGTATGTCAACACAAACACAGAATGCTAGCTCGGCTAATAGCAACTTGAGGAGACGAGAGAGGAGAAAAGAGGAGAGAAACAAGTGTGACAGTAAATGACAGCAAAACAAAGTTAAGATGCATCAATGCAGAGTCGTTCATATCGGCATTGCGATGCATCTTAGAATCCAGAAATCTCCACAACTCTACCAGGTAGGCAGGTAGAAAGACAGGTAAACAGCCAGAGATAAAGTTTTTTCTTTTTTTTTTGTCAGAGCATTTGATTAAGTGATTGCTATTTCAACAAATACAACAAAAACTGTGAGCGTATTCATCTTCCTTCCGTGTTACCAGCGGCCAGATCAATAAGCCGACAACAGTCTGCCTGAAGAAGCGAAGCGTGGCATTCTGGCGGACCCTTTCCTGCAGATGAGCTGGGAGCTCCGAGCACCAGTCAGACAGAAAGAAGCCAACAACATTCATTTGCACATACCAGCATACCATTTCACTTTCTAACCATTGTGCCAGATGACCGAGGCTCTGCCACACCTCATGAAGGAATAATTGTAACACTTTCCTGAAAAAGATGAGCCTTCATCCATCACAATTCCTCAAGTTAAAGTAAAGAACGTTCACATTTTGTACAGATAAAAGATAACACATCAAGTGTGTAATTTTCCAGACAAAATTGTTGACACACGTCCCCTGTGAAATGGCCTCTGTGTGCTATTTATAAGAGGCTGCATGCCCTGGGTGTCAATCATTCAATCAGTTATGAGCTGACTGGTTGCGTCAGGTCATAATTTAGCTGTGAGTACATCAACTGAAGAGATATCACATCATTTCATCACATCTTTTCATCAGCCAAACAGCCCTTCAGTAATACTCCCGTTGAGGTTTCACCCCAGAAACCACAGTTACACAAGAGCCACCTGCTGAACACAAGTGGATCAAAGTCCAAAACCACAGACCAGATTGAGGATTAGTTTCAATTGCATGGGAACTAATCACGAATGTCTTGCATAACAGCAAAGAATTCTGTGACTTACTGTTTGTTTTAGTTTTGTCAGTAAAGATAGGGTGAACAATATTTTGGCTAAAAACAGATATTTGAACTCTCTTGCAGAGACACAAGCACACACACACACCTTAAAATAAAGCCTCTTATAGTGAATAGGCAAATTTACAAGATGTGTGTCTGTGTCCCAGTAGAGAGTGAGCTGGAGTCATGGAGCTGGATTAGCAGGTAAATATGCAAGTCATTCTTAGTCGGGAGGTTAGGGAGCACTGGAGTCATATCAACAACTGTCACCAGCTGCCATAACATCACATTGAAATTCATGAAGACCGACTCAGTCATAAATATGACAATATAGGATGCGATGCTCATGCATGCGCAAGCTGCACATCAACAAACACACTTAGCACAAAGATACACAACACGCACTCACAAACACGCGCATCAGAGAGAACACCTACTTGTCTCCCAGCGGTCGGGATGTAAATGCATTAAGAACTCAGTGTGTGACGTGAAACAGAAGTAGAAGAGTGCCAGCTGACACAGGTGGCACAGAGCAGAGATACAACTTATTACAGCCAATACAAACCCCCCCCCCCCCCCCCCCCTGCTGAGGAGGCAGCTAAGACAACAAATATGAACAGCACGCAGGCACAGGAGAGCAAAGACAGGAGGCAGGAATGGGTTTGAATAAAGGGAGAGAGGAGAGTTAAACAAAAAGCAAGACGGGCATAAGAATGGGGCGAAGAAATACACAAAGAGAAGACAGTGAGAGAAAGTGTGTTGTGTGTGAGAGAGAGCGAGAGAAACAGAGGGGGATGATAAGAAAAACAGTTTGGCTGGGCCTAAAGTGGCGTGTTGGATTAGCACTGTCTACGGAGCCAGTTTTAAAGGTTGCCCAGCATCACTATTTATCTCACCTGCATCCAAATGATGGCACAGGCTCAAACATACACACACACACACACACACACACACACACACACACACACAGGCATGGATAGCTCTCTCTGCAGCAAGTAAAAGCGCACGTATTCGTAAGAGAAAGACTTATTGTTCTCCACTGCACCTGTGGCAGGTTTCCAGGATTCAGAGGTAGATAAATGGTCTGCTCTTTTAGGCTGGCCTGCAATCTGACCGCGCTGCTGTTTATGAGAGAAGGGAAATGAGAAAGAGACACAGAAAAAGAGAGAGAGAGAGAGAGAGAGAGAGAGAGAGAGAGAGAGAGAGAGAGATGATGATGAGAGGGGTAGGGAGGTGAGGAGTAAGCGATGGGTGGAGGATGAATAGGAAAATGCACAGTGGATGATTTGTAACATGACTACCTTCTATTAATCTCCCCTAATGCCCTTCTCCAATGCAGGGAGGGAAGGGCAGAGAGCAGCGGAAAAAGATGACAGAAGGGGAGAAAATTAGAGACATGTCAGGTGTGTGATTTTCCAGACAAATGCATGTAAAAACTAAGACAAATGATATGTTAAATGCAGACAGGTTTTGAAGTCACACCTTCCTACTTAAAGAAAAAGTCCATTACAGTGCGTTTACACAGTAAGCATTTCAGTCATTCATCTCACACACGTCTGACCTACACTCCTATTTTGACCTGTTCATTATAATAAAAAATAAAATAAAATTCTGGGTTTCTTCCTGTGATTGTAGAAAACCAAGAAAAAAAAAAAACTCATTTTGCCGCCTTTTTTCCCAGCTTTTGATCTTCTCTATGTAAGGCAGCCCTTATTGTGCTCATGAAACTCTGACGAGCTAACTAACTGACAAGCCTGTAGGAGCAAAACACTGCACTGAAGATGTGAAATTAGTAATATATTATAAATAGATCCAATATCTGTGAGGTTACATCATGTAGACAGCATTTCTGAGGAGCATATAATAAACTGTCTGCATCCTGTAGTTGCTTCACTGTTCATAAATGCAACATTGATGTTGGGAGGTGGGGGGGATTGTGGGGCTGCCTGCGTCAAAGCTGTGTGGCGTTCCAAACAGCCTTTCCCTGTAGACTGTTTCCAGGCCAGATACACATTGCTGATTAAGACACTGATCCTAGTATTGATGCGGCTATAAAATACGAGATACTTCAACATATATCGATCCAGCCCTTAACCTAACACAGACACTCATACACACGCAATAATGTGTACACTTTCATACTATATTTGCACACACATATATAAACATACACATCTGCATAAATACATACACTCAAATAACTAAAAAAAAGAACATACAAGAATACCTGGCTAACCCGCTAAAGCACAAGCACACACAACCAGATTGATCTGTGCTGTACCCAGCGTGCATCTCCGGCTGTAGATCGATGAGAGACGAGGCTGGAAGTGACAGTTGTGAGTGAGAAGCCCGAAGGCCAGCTACATTATGGGGGAATCTCCTGTCACAAACTATAGCCTTTACTGTCCATGCACATAATCTTTTGTCTGAGAGCCTGACATGCAAGTGTGCACGATTAAGTGAAGGAATATTTCTGCTCTTGAAGCTTGCATGCCTGTACACGAGTGCATGTGTATTTTGTTATTCAGTTGAAGTGTAGGTCGAGAGGTGGTCAGTGTGTACAGTGTGTGAGCTCAAAGAGACGATGGCGATGTTCAGGTTTTATTTGTGGCTGTGAGGTCTCTGACTGACTGGTCTTCTGTTCCGTCTTCCTCTCATCCTGTGATTCTGTAATTAGTTGATTGACCTCTGCTGTCAGGGCCTAATTAGACATGGTAATTAAGGATTAGATGGGTCAGGAGGGAGGTGTGTGTGTGTGTGTGTGTGTGTTAGGGTTGGAGCTGAGGGTGGGGGTTAGTATGTGTGGTCTGATAAGGAATGTGAAGGTCGATATGTTGCTTTTAGTTTTAGGGGACAGGGAATTGTCCACTCTCCTTGGCAAGTAGCTGCCTTGTTTGCAAGATCAATGCAAGGTGGATACAAGATGAATGTAAACAATGTTAATTAGCTGACTAATGCAATACAGCAAAGAACTGCACTGTGTTTCTGGAGTGGTAACACCAACACTGTTTGGGAAGTGCTCAGCTGGCAGAATAAGTGAGGAAGAAATGATGTCCTGCTTAAGGAATGTTAGGACACCCTTTATGTTTTTCACCAGCACTAAGGACTGTGTACATGGCTGCTAAACACTGCTAAATTATATCTTGAAAGCAGCATTTTTATATACTCTTGTTCTATTCAAATCAAATTAATTAAACTATACTTTACACTAAAGAATCAGGTCACAGACATTGTGGGGAAACAGCTAGCACAATAGAGCAGCAAAGTGATTCAAGTAACAGCAATTACAAAAGCACAATTGAATCCATAAAAAGAGCTACCCATGCATAATGTAAAACCGACAAATGAGGAGGTAATAGAAATAGCATCGTCCAAACAAAACACCTGACAATAGCACAGCATATGCCAGTTAACAATGAATCTGCAGACACACATTGTTAACACAAATCAAAGGATGGGACTGAGAGACAAACAGGAGGAGATTTTGCTAGTGACACTAAGAATGTCACACCAAGCACAGACAGTTTTGCAGCTAATGGAGTGCAAAGATGGACTGTGTTGGCACCAGATAGGTTGCAGTGACAGGCAACCCGAGAACCCCGCTCAGAGGGGGGGCACCCATCGCTCACTGCTGCCCTGTGGGGGGGTTCATACACTTTCTTCTCTTCTCCTTTTCTCTCTCTGTCTCTCGATGCAATGCCGTGTCTTTTTCTTAGAAGTGTGTTATGTTGTCATTCGACACACGACAGGAGACTTTTGGAAGAACAAAAGGGCTTCAGGATGAACACAGATAGGGGAAAGAGAGGGGCAAAGAGAGGAAAGAAAGAAGGAATGTGCTTTTAGTATCGACCAATACGATTAAGATGTATGAAGGGGCAAAGGTTGAGGGGGAGAAGCAAATTAGAAGGGAAGCATGACAGAAAAGGAGAATGAAGAAGAGGAGATTCTGAAAATGAGCTAGAACAGGTGCATCATAGCATTGATGTGGGAAATATATATGGAAAAACTAAGTATGAGGGTGGACTGTGTTTTGCAGATAGTTTTACTTGTGAACATCTGTCACAGAGCTACTCATCACTACTGACTTACTTTCACATAAGCCACAATGCAGCCGGAAGCTGCAAAGAAACACAAAGTTGCAATGGAGCATTGAGTGTGAACCACTAAATACCAAGGAGCAGCTCTTCCTATGAAGCAGAGATGGCGATATGGAGATAGCTGGTGATACAACAGTGTTTTGGAGTGAGGTGGGAATGGGTTGACCTAGTTAGAAAAGAGGGACAGATGAAAACGTGAGTGAGAGAGAACAGAGGACAGCGGCAAACCAGAAGAAATGTCAGATGGAGAAACAATGTTGTATAGTATGTTGAGTTGTTGCATGATGTTGATGTTATCAGACATACATAAAACAAAATCAAATAGGCCTACAACATATTTGCCTAAGTATCAGGCAATGTTTCTTTGTTTTTTCCCTAGAAACTACATGAGAAGAAGACTGCAGCTCTGCAAGGCTGATCGTGGGCACAGTGTTGCTTCGAGGTAAATGCTACAATGCTAATGGTAATGTGGCTAAGTTAGCAAGTTCCTACACGGATGTATTAAGAGAGCTGAACAACATGTTCCAAGATAGCGACCCTTTCAAATTACAGTTGCCACGATTGTGCATATGCCGAATAAGTTGTTCAGAAATGTGTCTCTCAGGAGATATTCCTGGTCCACTGAAGAATGCTCTTTGTACCGTGCCTGCGTGGAGGAGCAGTGCTTCAACATGGCTCCGTGTTTTTGTCATGAAGTGCAAGGTGAAGTAGTTGAAATCATTGAGGAGACACACCACAGACCTGTCAAACCACAACAGCCAGCCAATGAGTCACAAGGGAGCCAGGAAATCTGTCTCTATTCAGTTTTGTGACAGTCCTATGGTGTTCAGTGCACTTAACACTTTTCTGTGTGAACAGGGCCTGAAATTGCAAACTGTTCAACAAAATGTTTATTTTTGAAAAAAAAATATCTTCTAAGAGCTTCATAGTAGTGAGCATGTGACTGAAAAACAAATGTGTGTTTTTAGTGGTTTCTTTTCCGTGGATCAAAGCGGAAAGTAGGAGGCGCAATGCATTATTGGCATTGTCACAAATGTAACTTTATTCTTTCAGCATACTTGTTGATATTTTTAGTGTAGTGTCACCTACAGAAATATACTACTAAGTCAACTGACAAATGTATGCCGCCACTGCAGGTGCAGCGTACACGAGTCGTGTGGCTACTTTCCTGTTGTTTGCACCAAAAAATATGCAATAAGTTTTCACTTCACAGTTAGACTTCAACAAGAAGTTCAAGTAAGGTGAAGGAGAAACAAACATGTCAACAAGAGAGAGGGGAAAAAACTAAACTTCTGTTAAAGCAAGACGGATGAAGACAGAACGTGTCCTTGTGTTTGTGACAGTGTGTGACTGACTTTCTTTTTGTGACAACTCTGTCATTCTTGGCCTTCCTGACACTGACTCTAAAAAACAACCTAACCCAAGAGGCTAGGTTTGATAGCATGCTGTATTGCACAAAGCAGTCAGGCCTGTTTCTAAAGTGAGCATATGTTATATATATATATATATACTTTTTTAGATTAGCTACAATAAAAAGTCCCATGACCTTATTTTCCATGTTTTATTTACATAATCATCAATTCATCTATTTTAAGCTTGAACACACTGTTTGAAAAAAAAAAAAAAGCGTTCCATGAGCTGGACTGAGCTCATACATATAAAATATAAAACATAGAGATTTAACAATGGTACTTCCCTAACACTGTACTGTCCCCTTTGTTCTGTCTTAGGAGATAAGCACTGAATCCCCTTTGTTTGTTTGTGGGTGCACAGAAGATTCTAATGCATGCAAATAAGAGAGCTGTGTGAGCATGGGTTCATCGGGGGAGAAGAAAACTATATTTCACCACATACGCACATGCACAAAAAAGCTCTCACATCCATGCAGCATGAGGGAGGCTTATGGTGGAGAAGAGAATAGTAATGAGGCAAAGCTTTGTAATATTCTAAACTTAGCTGCAGGTCTCCCGACGCAGGTAAGTGTTCACATGGCACCCCCTCTCCCCTGTGCTCCCCGCTGTGCATGGATTAGTGGAGCTGTCTTATGCGAGATATTTCCCCCTTAAGGCTGTTTCCATTTGGGATGCCGGGAATAATGTTACACACTCCATTATTTTTATAGGCCTTAGGCATCTCACTCAAATCCATTCATGAATATATTGACTTTCACTTTGCTGCATGATTGAGGCTTGTTTGCCTTGCTGCCATTAGACGGCTCGGACAAACAGACTGTAAAGGATGAGTAAAGGAAAAACTCCAGCACATACAAAGACATCTTTCGAGCTGTGCAGTTGAAATAGTGATGCTGTTAAAACTGCTGTGATTATCTCAGTCCCCTGCAGCCACTCTCTCTCGCTCTCTCGCTCGCTGTAAGGAAATGGAGGAGACTGATGCTCCACATATGATTAGATTGCGATGGAGAAACTTTTTTTTTCAGTTTGCAAACATCGCCTGGCTCTCCTTTCTATATAAAGAGAGAAGCACCAGAGAGAGTAGAGGGGGACACTGTATGAATTGAATTGAGTTGGGTTGAATTTATTTTAGTTCATGGATAGTTCCAGTGAAAGGCAATATGGTCCATGATGCTTGTTTTCACACTGTCATATCTTGAATACTGACTGTGGGCTCAATGATAATTGACCTGCATAAACATTTGTCAAGAAATGTAAAAAAATATTGCTCCTCTAGCTTCTATCTCCTGCAATATTACATCGTTTCTGCATGTCTCCTTGGTCTGTGTGTGTATTTCAAGTGTGGAGGCAGGAGGAAGAGTTGCCTTAATGTAAATTGCCACTTAGCTTGCACTGTGTGGATTCCTCCCACGAAAAGAGAGAGAGAGAAGAAAGAGACAGATCACCCACCCACACACACACAGCATTCTTCCACATGTTGCTGGTTATCTGGGTCCTGGTTGCAGTGACAGCAAGCTAAGCAGAGTATCCTCCTGCCTAGCCACAGCTTCAAGCTCCTCCTGGGGAATCCCGAGGCACATGCCAGATGGGATATGTAATCCCACCAGCATGTTCTGGGTCTGTCTGAGGTTTCCTCCCAGTTGTACGCTCCCAGAATACCACCACACAAAGGTGTATGAGAAGCATCCTAATCAGATGCATGAGCTAGCTCCTCTCGATTCAGCAGCATTTAACATCCAGCTCCTCGTCTGTCCCTAAAGGCGAGACACACTGCGTAGGAAGCTTATTTCAGCATGCTTGAATCGTCAATATTATGCTTTTGGTCATTTTTGGTTATTTCTTCAGCTTCCACCATCACTCCCAGCCTCAGCAACAGCCTCCTAGCATGGGGTTCCCAGTTGGAGCCCTCTAACCAGTACAACCCAATCAAGGGACTCCAAGTAGGCCAGATGTGTGTTTACATGCCCACACAACATGCTTTTGCATTTGTTTCCACGGCAGTGTCTGTTATTCTTTAAAGTACATGCTCTTAATTATATGGATGTTAACAAGCATGCTACCCCTGCTGTTGAGTGAACGGTCCCTGGACACTTCTATCCTTATGGGGAGCCAAACACAAATATGTCTCTGCTTGTGCACTGTGAAACTGTCATCATTATTCACATTTATTCAATGTGACACCAAAACCTCTGTTACATCAGCTGCCGCGGCCCTTGTACCCTTGGGTAATGGGTAATTCTGCTAATGATGAATGAAAGACACAGACACAGTTAAGTTAATGTGTCTGAAAGTGACACCTTGAATGCCAACTAAGCAGCTGAGAGGAAAAGGAAGCCCTGCTGTTGTATGAATAAATGAATACATTCCATTATGTAGTAGCTAGGTCTCACGTATGATATGGAGACCATGCCTTTTCTTTTGAAGGTTATAGAAACACAAAGCGTTTTGCGTTGTTTAGTAGCGTTCCCACATACCGGCACATAAGCTTGTGATACGTGATGTTCATTATCTAGCTGGTTATCCAGATCTGAGGGATGACAGGAAGTTCCATGTCAGCTCTCAGGCCACCTGGCCATACACCTGGGTCAGCCCCATGGACACCTTCCAAGGAAGATGGCCAGTAAATATTCGTACCAAACACTCTAACAACGTTTCCTAATTTGAAGGAGCGCAACACAAAGCTCCTCTTGAATCAGAATCAAAACACCAGGAACTGGGAGATTACAACCCAAATGTTGCCTACCTGGCTAATTGCACCTAATTACTTTAATTAATGGGATTTGAAGACGTCTTTTTAGCTTACATCCAACATTGTTACAGAACACATGAAAACTCATTAGAAAGAGGAAATTGATACTTAGCATTTATAACTTATCTTGATTTACTCAAAGGGTTTATTTTCTCTCGACTTCCCTCGGCTCCTTCCTCGGGATCCAACTTGTTGGTACTTTTATAACGGCTAATTCAAAGCATTGACATGGAAATATGATGGAATTTATGTGTTTTTCAATCATTTTACGACCATATTAACAATCTGACACTGTTCTGGAGCTCATAACAGAGCGATAAATGCAAAGGATTAGAGCCTGTTCTCATTTATGGCAGGTTCATTTTCTTGATTCATACGATCTCATTCAAACATCTGTGTAGACTCCAGCTGCTTGTGAAATTTGGGTCATGCTCTTGAGAAAGAAAGTTACTCCCCACCAGCTTTAAGGGTGCTGTTGTTGTAGGGTTCCTGCAGAAGCAAAGCAGACTGTGACTGTAAGGACTGCTCCATGTGAGAGCCCTCTCAATACTGTAAGATTACCCTATCAGAACTATTGGAAAGGTTGTGGTTATACTCTGGTGTCATGCTAATGTACAAGATGACTCATCCACAGGTCTCATGTAACCTAATGCCCATCATCCTCTTAGGGAACATTCTGGTCATGAATGAATGAACCTGGTGTGCTCTAATGATAAAATGTGCTCTGGCATCATTTGGCAACAAATACAGATAATTAATGGAGCAATGAAATTGGTCACTGAAGCCCACGACCATATTAGTAACTTGCGTCTAAAGTCCAGTAACTGTGTGGCCTTATGGTGCTCAAACACCTTTTTAAAAGTCTACTAGATCATTTTACAAAGTGATTGCTTCTTTTTATATCCTACATTATATAAAAACAAATCATCTCCCTATTAACATCGTTCACCTTGAGACCGGACCGAGATGAGCTGATGTGTGAACTGTAATGTAATACAGCGTCCTTCCGTACTGCAGGGCCTCTTATTCAGAGCAGCCGCCTCCTGAGAATACCAGGCAAACGGAGCATGAAGGGAAGGCGAGGTCTGGACCAGGGGAAGATAGCATGACTGTCTGACAGGATGTGCTTAGTTACACACTCTGTTTCTACTAGAGCCCAGACAGCCCACCAAGGCCACACATGGGAGACGAGAGGAGGGAGGAGACTGTGCATGTGTGTGTGTATGTGTGTGAGGTGCAAGAAGAGATATATTGTCCCCTTTTTTTGGCCTGGAGAGACTCTGGGACGCATCCAAGATGCCAACAACAGTGACAGCATCATCAACAAAATGTAGCTGTGGCACATACACACACACGCAGACACACACACACACATACACACACAGACACACACAGACACACACACGCACGTACACAGATTGCTGCTGAGCCACTTGAGAGAAACACTCCAAATGTGTTTAGGAAACTGCTCTGCCCCGGGAGGGAAAATCACTTTTTTTTTCCCTGTTGGTCCCAATCAAACAAACAGCTACACATTATCCATCCACACACCACCAAGTGAAGATTCCCTCTTGGTAGAGCAGCATGCCCAGCATGAACAAGTCTGTTTTAGGAGGAAACTTTTCCACTCCGTCATGTCTACTGGCTATTAAGCCAATTACACCCAAATGAGACTAAGTGGGGAGGCTTAACAGAGTGTCAGATTGCTCCTGAAGGTCAAACAGCACTCGGAGTGAATGGCTTCTGTCTATAAATCCCTCAGGTCAAGTTGTTGCTTGTTGGCATTCTACATCAGCGCACCTGTTTATCTGATGAAGCTATTTCCCTGTAAAGGAAGACTTTAAATGCCTGGCTGTTTGCCCAGTTTACCTTTATGGGCCATCTCTTGTTCTCATCTCTCTTTCTCTCTCTCATCTTTTTTTCATTTCCCAAGTGGGTGATTCAGTACCCCGAAGCAGCATACATTTTTCACTCTTGGAACCACCTGAAAAAAAACAAGCCAGCATGGATAAGGACCCAATAAGAAGACCAAAGATGTGAGGACAGCAATAGACACGCTGATGGGAGGAAACAATGATGAGAGATCTAATGAAGTCGCGCAAAAGTCTAAAGTCAGCTTGGTTCAGCTTGTAGTAATTAGAGACCCTAATTATTATATCGGCTTTTGGGTTTCTAATATTTCAAACTATCAAGAACATCACATTAAAAAATCCCTTCTGCATGAATATGAAGTAATTAGCAGCACATATTAAAATACATGAAGGCACGTTTATGGGGGGGGTGGTATTGCTGGCCAAGGCTTAATGGTGCCAAATAGATCTCAAGTGAATAACGGGCCACAACAATACCCTTTAAGAGACATGGAGTAATTGTAAGGTGAAAGACCTATTTTCGGTTTGGAATGAATGAGTGAATGACTGAGAGAAGTGTGAATGAGTATGGAAATAAATTTGACACCACAAGTGGGTGGAATAGTAACAAAGGAAGCAGCTAAAGTAGAAAAAGAGAGTGAACCAGAGATGAGAGCAACATATGCTGACGATGAGGACTTCCCAAGAAGGATTTTAATATTTCATGTGTCCTAGATTCCCCCTCCTCCCCCTACATTTTCCCCCCAGGACCAAAAAATGACTGAGGATCCATGGGGCAGAGAGATAGATGGAGGAGGGAGGGAAAGAAAGAAAGAGTGAGCGATTTCCAAAATGGGAACACGAACACACAGTTGGTGTACCCTCAGAGGATTAAAATAATACTACACCAGGTCATTTGTTTTGTAACACCTATGGGAACAGACCACTAAGCACTGAACTGAAGCTCACACCCTGTGTGGCGATAGAGACGATAAAGTGAGTTTTTACTGTGACATTTGCAGTTTACACTAAGGTGGTCTCGTACTGTACGTGCAAAAAAAACTGTATTGTCAATTTTAAACATTGAATGTTTTTTCTTCATGGATAACACACAGAAACAACACCCTTCTACCTGACCGCTATCAGTTTTTGGAGTAGTTCAACATTTTGGTAAACACTCTTATTCACTGCCTTGCCGAGAGTTAGTTTAAGATATTGATGCTTCTCTCATGTCTGTCCAGTAAATATGAAGCTACGTGGTTAGTTTAGCTTAGCACACAAACTGGAAACAAGGTGAAACTGCTAGCCGGCCTCTGTTCAAAGGTTACAAAATCCACCAGCACGTCTAAAGCTCAGTCATTAACATGTTATATCTTATTTGTTGAATCCAAGCAAAAACCAAAGAGTAAAAAGAGACACATTGGATGTCTCTCAAGGGCTGAATTTCAAGGATGCTACGTCAGCCAATACTGCCGAAGGACTGTTCCAGTGTTAAGGATCCTTCAAATTCAACCGGCGTTTTTCGTGCAGAGGATTATGAAAGACGCATCTCAATGCTCTTAAAAACACCCACAAACCAGCATTTTCTTAAATATCTAACGTGGTGAATTAAGGCTTTATTTCGACCAAACCAGAGTGGGTGTTTGTTGGAACAGTGGAAAGAGCTAACAAAGACAGTGTGAGTTTCATTTACTTTGTGTTTGTTTCTGTGTGTTTTACAAACGGAGGTAGAATTGCTGTGTTTTTCGTTGTTGTCTGGTGACTCTAAAGGAGAGCATCTTGAAAATCTCAGTTGATTTTATATGTTCTTTAATTGGCCTTCATTTTTTTGAATCAGTGTAATCAGTCCCCAAACTATTCTTTAACAGTAATTAAATAACATAGCGATGAGGTGCCATCAAACTTAAGATAAGGTGGGAGGTAGAAAGAAGAATAGAATATCCCTGACTGACCTTGACTTTGTTTTTTTTAAATGTTGGTTAAAACTGTGCTGAGAACAAAAAGCATCAGCATTTCACACAGCACATAAAACATCATTAGTTGTTTAAAGAAGAATGAGAGTGCACTGCATATTGTGATTCACCAAGAAAGAGCCAAAAGTATAGCCTGCCACCTATATTTGTCTCTGCCACTTGATCAGACAGCTAATTAGCATGACAAGTAATGTTTGTTCCATCCCCTCAGAGTATATTTATGTGTCTGTCAGCCTGTCTGTCCACACACCTGTCCGCCTGTGTTAGTGTCTCTATCTGTCTGTCTCTGTTCATAACCATATGTGTGTTTGTGTGTGTGTCTGTGTGCGTGTGGTTGCTGAACTTTGTGTCTTGCTGGTCTGCTGCTTTGCCAACAGCGTCTAGTTCAGTAGAGCCGGGGTGCCTGAAGCTTCTGACCCTGCTAATCAGCTCAACCCACAATAACCCTCCAACTGGCATCTTAATTAATCATGTTACGGTGGTGGGATGTAGCCTTGCATCTCAATGTTCAGCACTACAATGACATGTTAAGATAATCATAATTGCCTCTGCCCATTGTCGTGTTATTCGTTGCTCTCTTGCCAGTGTGAGCTTGAGTCTGTTTGTGTTAGTGTAGATACTGCACTCGTGTTCACCTGCAGCCTGCGAAACAAGACCATAAAAAATGATTTAAAGGTGATGAGGAGCCTAGCACCTCTCTGCTGGCTGTCACTCGGTGTTATCTTTAGGATTGCCTCGCAACTCACTTCACCATTTCATTTATTTTAGAGATAACATTTGCCGCCAGTACCGACACTCTCACACATTGAGGCAAGCACACACACACACACACACACACAAACCCTTACCTTACTGTAACTGGAATGATGACAGAAACCATTGCTGAATGCTACAACAGTGAAACCAAATAATTAACACTAATAATTGTGTGTCCTGTTAGACAACCTGTCCCCTGTCACTGTGTGTGTGGGTAATTCAAAATGTGTATCCAACTGAGACTTACAACAGATACACACACACATCCACAGACATTTTTGACTGTAAATAGTAGATTCTATGTTTGTCACAGAAGGCTTTCAGATTAAATATGACACAAACCACCAGAAAATTATTATTCTCCTCATGGAGCTCTGTTTGCTAAATCTGCATGTTTTACACTACGCTGTCATCCCTTTATGGGACGGAATAATGATGAAGATACTGTTTAGATATTATCGTATTATCTCCCAGGCTCAGCTTGCAGACAAGTTAAGGCGTCCTGTGCTAACTGGAAAACTGCAAATATCTCAGGCTGCCTTTTCTCTTTCTATCACTGGACAATTACAATATTTATGAGAGGGAACCTGTAGTGGAAAAACACAGTTTTATTCTCCAGCTATTTCTTTTCCCTCCTTGTACTTTGGACATTTTTTTTCTTTTTTTTTTAATGAAACATCAGCCAAGAAAATCACTCAAGCATTTGTCAGTGTAATTGTACAACACAATGCCATGAATGGATATGAGCCTGCTGTTTCAAACTGCTGACAGGTACAGAATAAAACACCTCACACTGAGCAGGAGGGGATTAGGGCAGAGAAGTAGAGAGAGCTAGAAAGATGATGAGTGTGTGTGTGTGTGTGTGTGTGTGTGTGTGTGTGTGTGTGTGTGTG
>NW_022280032.1:12451768-12456907 GCF_004355925.1 Anarrhichthys ocellatus
ATTTTCATATTTCTATTATTCCCTTCAAGCATTTGGAAAAGAAGAACTATTTTAATTGAGTGGGAATAAAACGATGATTACTCTGACCTTTTTACACGCGACATGAAAACATTTAAAGGAAGAGCAACAGCTGGTCTGTAACACGCGTTCACCCTAATGGGAAACTTTGAAGTATAAGCTTACGATTCAAGTTGGTATGGTGTCGCCTGGTCGCATAGATGCCGGTGTTTTTGATACTATAAGGACCACAGTGGAAATATATTGAACTTTATGGTGTTCACATTCGTTCACCTTTTTGTAGTAGTGTGTGATTCGATGTCTGCAAAAGATGATGGTGATATATTTTAGTCAGTGACTCATCGCAAGTTGTGACTTAACTACATGCAACAACTGTTTCTCTGCTAATGTCAATAGGAGCAGTAAGGAGAGTAATGATGTGTGTTTAATGTGTTTTAGGCTATCAATAGACTATACAGTATATATATATATATATATACAGATTAAGGAATATATATATATATATATATATATATGGCTGAAAATCAGACCTCAAGTTCACAACAATGTCTCAGTCAAGCTTTTCTTTAACTCCAGGTAATTTTCTTACAGCCCATTGCTCCAGTTTTGTGTTATCACCAGCAAAAGGACAAGTTTACTGTGTAATGTGTGTGTTTAATCTACTTCACTTTGCACATGGAGTCTTATGTGGGAAGACAGAGAATTCAGCATCACCTGCCCAGGAGCTTATTGCTCCTGATTCCTATTTGCATTGTGAAACGCGAGGGATCAAAACACATTAACAGACTCTGGAATGGGAAAGCATTCTCAGTGAGAGTTGTATATGTGCAGAGTAACTGAATATAAATCTGCCATTTTTATGAAAGCATGTTTTGCAGCCAGACTGGGGTTTGATTTTAATCAAGTGAGACTTCCTCTACTCTGCTCGATAACTCTGGGATTAAATAGACTGCAACCTGGACTACATGCTTCACATCACATGGTCTATTCTATCTCGACCCACAAAGTTCCTCATATATCCTGTGGTGGGTTTTAAAGTTTATGTACACGTGCGTAATAGCCATTTATTTTGTGTAACTGGATGTGTCGCATTGAATTAAGCACCTTCTTTAATTTCATCCCCTTCCCATCAGGGTTCCCTAAGCACACTGCAATTTCCTTTTGTTCACTTGCCTGTGACACTGCAGATCTGCAAAAATGTGTGTGTGTGTGTGTGTGTGTGTCTATACAGTAATAGTATTTGTGCGTGCATACTGTATGTACTTGCATTTTGTGTGTGTGTGTGTGTATTCATGGTGCACAGACTTCCTTCTCAGGGACCAGTTCTGACAACCTCCTATCTCCATCATTGTCCCATAAAAAGAAAGGCACATCACACACAATTCACATTCCTTAATCTGTGCCCGAGTAAATGATGGATTGCACCCATGTTTAAAGTGTAAAGTGAACATGAAGCCTGTTCTCTTCGACCTCTCCTACCTCTTGTTGTACAAGCACAAGCACCATTTACCTCAGCCTGCCACCCAGAAAATCTAATTTTGCATCTGTCAATAGCAGCCACAAGCAGACGGATTCATTGCTCAAGAGACATTTGTATTTTAATGTAGACATAAATATTTCAGTGACATATCTTTGAATTATAGTTTTTGAGTCAGTCTGTAAATAACTCATGCAATCACCTTTCTCCCCAAGATGCTAAAATCTTGCCAGACTGTCCTTGTAAATATGATTTTTTTTTTTCATTTGTGACCTGCCTGGAAAATAAAATCTTAATATCGGTGGCTGTAACATTTAAAATGTAGCAAGGGCTGAGGCAGACAGTATGTTCAGTTTTTTTAACCTTGACATCAATCATCCATCCATAAAGGAGTCATCCTCAGCAATACCTTTTATGACATGAGATACATTTTATTGGCCTCGCAAAGCCAGACCACTTGCTTCAATCATTGTGTCTTGGCAACACTCAACAAGAATTTCCTTTTGACAGACTTTGAGAAAGAGAGAGAGCCACATTCACTGCATCAGGAATGTTTTTACCGCAGTAGCGGATGATTGAGATGCTCAGTTACAGTTACAGCACTAGAATTGTTATATTTGAGTTCATGAGTTAAATGTTAGAGGAGAACAAGTTTGGTTCACCCTCCTTCACTCCTTCACTCAGAAATCAAATATTAATCTGTGCCATTTTTTCTTTCTATTCACCATTCAAAATAAAGGGTTCTGTGGTTCTGTCAAGGTACACTGACTGCAGCCATTTCATCAGAGATCTCTTTCGAGACCCACGAGAACTGTCAAGTGAGAGGCTAATTCTCCATACATGAATCATGTCACTCCACATGCGTGTGCAAATGGGGATTGGAGCTGTAGAAATTAAGATGCCAGGGTGATTATTCAGTGTTTAGAGGGATAAAGCATCCATTGCATATTTGACACAGCTTTCTTTAATCACAGCCCTTATCGCCTTCTTGGCAAAAGTAGGAATCATGTTGCTGATATTTGATGAAGATGCTACCCCTTAGAGTGTTCTTCTTGGTAATCCGTCTCTTGCTTTCGACAATAGTGGGTCACCATCTTGAATCCCAAGGCTCGAAGCATAAGTTAGACTGCTGATGACAGCGACTGGGCTTTCATGGGATTTTAAGGGGAAGCTGGTAAGCCACTTAACATCCCACAAGTCAGAACATGAGGCGGGCTGCCAGTGGCTCTCCATTTAGATTTCCAAGAGCTGATTGTTGAGCTGTGTGGTGTCACACGTTACAGTTTAAAAGTGCTAAACACACATGTGAGACACATATATACACACAACGGACAAACAAATACAAACCACCTGGCAAACTTCCACTTTCACAATGTAATTGCCCGAATATGTGACTTTTCCATCACACAAACCAACTGGATGTTTCTCCTTTTTGTGTTTTCAGACTGTCACAGTGGTTAGCAAAGGTTTCTCTGGGTGTAAATGTACAGTGATGGAGCAGCCTATTGAAACCCAATGCAATCCTGTTTATGTTTACTTCAATAATCTTGTCAGTATTGCAGTAGGTTGCTTCATTTGAAGGACACAGAACAATAGAAAAGCAGCTTCATTTACACAAACTAATAGTCTGCGGTTAGCTTTTTCTTGGACAATAGGACATTTTTACTGAAGACATTTAGAGTAGGATGAGTACTTGTGTATATAATAAAATGTATAATTGTTAAATTCCATTTAGCTGCCTCAGTTTCAGGATCCTGGTATTGTGCATGCTGGCTCACTGACCTTCTGTGACATTGGGAAGGGAATGTTATAAGTCACACCTGAGCTTTTCCTACTTTGACAAGTCAAAACATCTGCGTTTTTAAAAAAAAGGCCAAGAGGTTGTAAGTTAAACCAGTGAGGGTTAATACAGGTGATGAAATGTGAAGTAAGAAGAAAACATGGTGAGAAAACGTGTGAGCAGAGGTGTGTGTACATTGTGTGCTGGCTGGGTCGAGCCCCTGTAGTAAGCCACAGCACAACAAGATGCCCTCTGAACACTGTGGTCATTAATCAGCCACTCATTATTGAGCTGTGCTGTGAGATTTACACACACACACACACACACACACGTATGCGCAAACACACACCACATGGTTCAGTTCTATTTCAGCCTCTGACCTCCCCAAGCCCCTCCACTAACACATAAAGCATTCGTCGGTATCTGGGACAGTGGGGGAGAGGGACACAGAGGGCGGAGGTAAGTAATAGAAATAGCAGATATACAATATGTCTACCCTTTAATGATCACCAAAAGGTAGATCTCATTATTTTTCCACACACCATCTTCACCATTGAGTGATTTTTCAGCGGACCTTGAGTGGGCCACTCATGAATCTATTTATGAGTTTCACTGTTAAAACATTTGCCGCTTCCGCAATTAGCATGCTGCATATTTAGCATATCCAAATTACCATTTAATATTTATAATTTTTGTGTCAACTGTCAAGGCTGCAGGTGTTCTTGATTACATGCCTTAAGTTTGTGTGTATGTGTGTGTGTGTATGTGGCCACATCATTATGCACCACCTGTTGGGGCATGAGATAGTAGCGTGTGGCCTGTCACTCATCCCAAGGGCCGAAGAGAATGGCTCTAAAATGAAGTGAAAATGTCTCGACAGTCAATCATTCTGTGATAAGTGCTTTGAAGAAATGCTCGGTGTATGACTGATTTCACAGAATGGCTTCCATTCTCCCCATTACATGAGGACACTATCATATTCTGCAGCTCTTTCCCTTTCCTCCTCACGGACAGCATTGTATTTATCCTTTAAGTTGAGTTTCAGGAAGGAGAGTGTTCCATGCCCACTCTGTCTTGCCTCAATGCATTCCTAGCCCTATTTCCAATTCTTCAAGCTAAATATTACCATCAATCAACCGCACACACATCTATCCCCGCTGTCGTACAAAGGTGTCACAAACAGCCTTCGTCTGCTGGTGTGGGATGAAATCTCTTTGTTCCATACAAGACAAAGATTTATAACAATTCCCAGTCCGTCACCACCAACTCCTCCTCCCTGTCCACATACTTTACACACCATCGCCATCTGTGTCAGTTTGGAATGAAGAGACTTGACTAGCCAGTGATGTACCGTGTCCAGTCTAAATCTGTGTCCGGCATGTTGGCCCCAGTGAGTGTCTCAGTGTGTGCCCATATGTGTGTGCGCATGTTATTATTATGTGTGGCAGTGCTGCGGCAGTGCCAGTCATCACCGTGCTATCGTGGAGGAACAGAGGGCTGTATCTCTGCTGCCTCACACAGGACAACGGTTGCAACTGCGGGCAGATTTGTGTCCTCCAGCACATCTAACACATGTGGAATGAATCTTACACAAGCAGTTTCTCCAGTGTCCTTCCCCCGTCCCTCAGGAGGGCTGATAACAGTGGTAGGACTCCAGCTGCTTCTTCACTTACGCGCGGCATGCATGAACACTCAGAGAGGCATCCATCCATACACACACACACACACAGACTCCCTGCTGAGAAGTTGGAGAATGAGTGGATCACACTGACATTTTCTCCCCAGGCAGTTCCAGCCAGGTGACTGCTGTATTGTTTTGTGTGTGTGTGTGTGTGTGTGTGTGTGTGTGTGTGTGTGTGTGTGT
>NW_022280032.1:12456917-12463180 GCF_004355925.1 Anarrhichthys ocellatus
GTGTGTGTGTGTGTGTGTGTGTGTGTGTGTGTGTGTGTGTGTGTGTGAGTGTGTGGATGGATGAAAAGCCAGATAAAGAGAAGCTAAGTAAAAAGAAAGGAGTAGGAAAGGTAGCAAAAGGCTTAATTAAGGTGCGAGTGTATTTTCCCCTCTTGGATAGACATGAAACTCTCTTGAATCATCAGTCAACAACATGAACAACTGTGTCACAAAAGTGTGGTTTATTGATGGTCAAAGGTACAAAAGCCTGTACAAAAATCTTAAGGATTGACGACAACTACGCGTCTAAAGAAGGGCTGCGGTAAGAAACATCCAATCGTCAAGCTTAAAAATTCTGTTGCCCATGCAGCTAGTGGTCCGCTGACAGTAGAGGCTGAACTTTGTAGACTTTAATAATTACATTCAGCAGCTTGAATCATTTGGGATTCTGAATCAATTTTGGATCAATTCAGCACATGGTGCTGTGTTTTGCTCCCCATTGCAATGATGAAGGGTTCAAGGGCTTCCACCTGGTCTCTTGCCCAGCGCAGCGACTGCTAAGGTTCATGAACAGTAGTGTTCAGCACCATCCAACGTCATACACTGATGGAAAAACTTTATTTTTCAGAAATTAAGTTCAAATATTTCTAGCCAATAGGCCTTTTTTTACACAAAAGTTGTGAACTATAGGACATACTTTTCACATAAATCTGCACTTAAACTGTTTCTTCTAAA
Organism: Anarrhichthys ocellatus; assembly: GCF_004355925.1. Classification (NCBI taxonomy): domain Eukaryota; kingdom Metazoa; phylum Chordata; class Actinopteri; order Perciformes; family Anarhichadidae; genus Anarrhichthys; species Anarrhichthys ocellatus. The sequence continues at coordinate 12,457,632 of NW_022280032.1, forward strand.
AAGTATTGTATTTTTGATGTTGTCTGTGATGGATTACAGAACTAAAGCAAGTTTATTGACTCTGCTTTAAACCGATTTTCACATCATGTGGGATTAAATATAATGGCTGTTTGAAACAGTAGACCCAGACTATATATACTCAAAGAAATACAAAGAAATCTGTATCCATTTGAAGATCACATAATCAAAGAGCTATAATTTACAGATGGGGGAAAATACTTCCAAGCCTTGTGACTCTGCCAACTTTGCAACTCGATATGGGACGTATTCCTCTCAGACTTGAGTGGTATATATCATGTGCTCGCTCTAACGTATTGATAGTAATATTACATATACCAAAGCAAGGACAAATACGTACAAATATTTGATCTTCACTAAACAAAGTAGGAATGGTTTCTGAGGAGCAATACCGCAGACAGATGTCTTCAAGAAAAACACAGCTCATATAGAGTTTTCCTTCTATTAATATCTGTGGGCATATTCTCAATAGATTCACAGAAAAACAAACAAACTCAGTTGATAGAATATCAATCTCCTATTTCCTTCTCTAGTGACTGTCCTTTGGGTATTCCAGCAGAGTTTGCTGTTGTGTTTGTTCACTTTTGTTTTTTAGGCCAGCATTTCATCATCCATCACACTGCAAGTGTAAAATCATTCCATTCGCTGCTTGACAAAGAGCTTCATTTTTTTTCCTCTGAATGACGAAACTTTATCAATATTTGCCAAACAGTGGGACACCAAATGCTTATACAAGCGATGATAAATGATATTGTTTTAAAATTGCTGAGAAGTGAATTACGCTCCCTCAGTGGGTGCAGTTTTCTCGTCCTACTCAGCGGGTAAACAATGCAAATAATTCAGGTAGAACTCGGAAGACAAACCCTGACTGTAGCTTTCTCTCAGTTTTACCATCCTGTAGCTTGTGTCTCGTAATTACTGGAGCGATGCTGTTAGAGCTCCACGTTCTGCACCAGTCAATAGCTTTTCTGCTAATTCACTCCCTAAACAATCAACTCATTTAAACTCCTCTCTCAACGAAATGAATGGAACTTGGCACTGATATAGATTTTCCTGGGCTGACCCACTCATAGCTGCTTCATAGATGTGGTACCAAAATAAAGTCCAATAGTGTGTCACACCAAACTCTAAAGATGTGAATTCACCAGATTTTGCAAATTGTGAAATGTGAGAATTTTTACTACACACCCAAATTATGTAACAAGTTTACAGCCATGCTAGCGGCTCTGTGAGGCACAGTGGTGGTTTGAGCTACGATGACAATGCTAACATGCTGATGTTAAGCAGGTATAATATTGACGATGTTCACCGCGTATTGGCCAAATTGTATTGTTGACCTGATGAGGCTAGATGAAAACCAAAGTAATTATAACTCATCTTGTCATGGACGTAAACGTGTGTACCAAATTTTATTGCAATCCGTCTGATAGTTAAATTGTTTAGATAGTTGTCCGGACATTTCAAGCAAAATCTCATGGTGGCACTAGAGAAAAGGTCAGAAGGTCACCAGAGTCATTAGGCTTCACTCCCTAGTAACAATGGGTGTCTGTACCAATTTGGTGCCAATCCATCTAGTAGATGTTCAGATATTTCAGTAACAGGAGTAAAAACGTTGACCTGCTGGTGGCGCTACAGGACACTTCAAGATATCACCAAAGTTATTTGGATTCATCCCTTGGGCATCAAAAATGTCATTAAAATCCATCAAATAGTCGAGCTATTTCAGTGTGGACCACAGTGATGTGCCGCCATTGCCTTCCATAGGCTCATGTTGTTAACATGGCTAAAAACACTCACATGCACATGTCAATTCAATTGTCTTGACATTCAGGGGCCGCTACTTTGAGTGCTCCAGATGCTGTTCCGTTGTTTATGGGGTTAGCTATGAAGAACAAGGAATAAAAATAACATCAACCTCTCAGTGGGTTTCTCGGTTTCCCTATCTTACTTGACCACAGGGACATTCAATTCTTTATAAGGCTCAGTGGCATTCCCATCTGGACGGCGGAACGACAGTAGTTACACATGCATAAGTATGACACATGAAACGAGATACGACCAGGGATTACTTAGAATGGTATAGATAATTTAGAAAATGCATGAATTATGCATTAAAGATGTATGAATTATATACAGTGCATGCGGGGCATGTGCAGACTCAAAACGTTTTAATCCACTTAGTGAAGCTCAGGCTGGACACGAGTTATGTTCACCGCATAAGATGATCTCTGACCAAATGGCCACCAAGTGCATTCTGACATTTCAAGCAGGTTGCTCATTTAAACTGCCATCTTTTCACTGTTCCCTGCAGCTTCTCCTGCTGCTGTTCTCCGTCCACCATCCCAACTTCCTTCATGTTGGGATTGTCAGGCTCTACGGGGGTTGTCTGTTGAATTTATGTTTTCAGTATCTCGCATGTGAATCTGCTGGGTGCTCTTCTACTGTATTAATGCTGTGGGGGTTTGATGGCGCTCCCCATGGAATCTGCAGTGTGCAGCCTGGAAATCTGCAGGGAGCAGCCAAGTGAGCAAAACATGTATCACTAAATGCAACTGTAAAGCCATTTCCCCCATAAATGACTCTGACTGCATTACAAGTGTGTCCCTTACTGAATATACAGTGGGGAATGCTTTTTTGAGCTTCATTAAGTGTGTTTGTGGGTTGGTGTGTGTGTTTGCAGCTGTGTATCGTGTGTACACAATGCAGGCTCAGCAGATTCCAGCCTTCACAGACTATTGGCTTGTACAACAGCATTACTCTCCTCTTTAATATCTTCAGTTAATGCGAGTCTCTGGCTAATTGAAAATGAACTAGTCTAAGTCTCCCTGCAGTGCCTTTATGAAGCTGTTAAAGAGACACACGCACCTTTTCGATGCAGGACAAACATCTGAAACCTCCTACTGTAGGCAAAGAATAGCTTGCTCTGGTGAATAAATCAATACATTCTTTAGTGCAGAGGCGCTATAGGTGAAGCTGTGGTACTTTTATTCCTTGCCAAAAAGGAATGGCTGATAAATCAGGAATATGTGGAGATAAAACCACACATAAAGCCAGTGCAGAGCACACGTCTCCAGTGGCAATGATTTACAGCAGGCTGAGCTAAACTGCTTACCTTCAGGAGCTGTAATGGATGCCAGCGTCTGCTCTTAATTTCTGTGGCTGGGGATAGATATTGCTGCTGTTATTTTCTCCCAAGGCAATTTCACTGATGTCTCCCAAAGTACCCTACTGTGTTATATTTGAACCATATGGGCACAAAATGGTGCAATTAAAAACACGCTGAAAGCCTCTGAAATGTATCACTAAGACGGGCAATTTTGGTTTCAATAAGCAGTGTGATATACAAAATGTCTACTGTGTCTTCTACTGTGGATATCATATGCTGATCACGCGCTGAGAGAAGAAGATAAAAAAAAATGTGTAAGAGATAAGCTGGAAAATTTAGAATAGAAAAAAATAGATATAAACTGGAAAGGTGCACTCAGTAGAGTGCAGCCCCTGCCAGGTGTGTCTGCAACCACCATTGCTGTATTGTGTGATTGAATAATTACAACCCACAATTGGGTAACCCCCCCCCCCTAAACTCTTATCAGCTGTAAGGAGTAGTAAAACACTCTTCATTCAAACTCAAAAACAAGCAAACACATCTTGTAAAAATCTAAATTAAACCCATCAAGTGGTCTGCCCGCTTAGACGAGATACAGCAGTGTACAATAACAGTTCTGTTACCTGTTAGCAGTTAGCCAAACACACTGTCTAAAAGAACAAAAGTGAGCCGCAGAGCAGCAAACGAGAGGTACTTGAGCATGCAGCAACAACCTGCACCCAAAATAGTATGCAGGTTGCTGCAGGAAAATGCTAGATTAGCCGTGGACAGACACACAGGTGCACACCCACTCACTCACTCACTTGCTTGCTTGCTTGCTCATGGACGCGCGCATCTCCTGCTGGCAGAGATAATAGAAGTTGTAATTAGACTGTTGGGCTAAAGGATGTGGGCTCTTAAATATGCGATGTGCAAAGTAAGGGAGTAAGGGACTATCACTATCTTACACACGCAATCAAACATCTTCTTTATGTCTGACGTCCTCTGGTATCAGTGCTACTGTGAGCATGCATATTGAGGAACAGAGTTATTTACAACTTGCAGAGGCTTTGGCAAGTCATCAGAAAAAGAGGCTTACATAAGCTGCACTATACTTTATGGATGTGCTGCAACAGGTTTGCCTCCAGATAGTGTTCCCTCCTGCCACCTGCTGTTTATGGAGCCCATTGCAGCTTCTTGAATGTCACTTGTCCTCAGACTGGTTCAGCTCTTTCCTGCTCTGATTGAGTGCAGATCTTTGCTTGTCAGAAGAAACCAAACATGCATCCATCTGCAGCAGAGGATAATGCATGTTAATTGTCAACAAAAAAAGGGGTCAAGCTGGCCGTTAATCAATTTCCCATTTTCAGTGGGACAAGAGAGAGAAAGAAAGCAGACCATGTCTCCACCCCACCATTTCCAAATGCTGTACTACCAAAAACCAGTGTAATACCAAACTACACCACAAGGTGAGGGCGTGAGAGAGCCGTTATCACCTGTGCATGTGTAAAGGATGATGCAAGAGTTTCTATGATATGCAGGTCTCTTATATAACCAGTAGATGGCATCAGCAGTTTAAGATTAACACTTGTGGTCACAAAGCTCGCTATCAACATAGAGAATATGAATAGCTGTTAGATTAGATATTGCAATTGTAAATACATCAAGACTAAAATAATGACATTCACCTGGCTTGCCATTTGAACATCAATGGCTAAAGGAAAATGTGATGTCATTATTTTGATTGGAAAGGAATGGTTTGTATTTTATAGAAATTGCAGGTGTCTTATGACGCAAGAGGAAACGAAAGAATGCTGGTATATCACATGAGCCTGAAAAAAAGTGAGAAACACTCTTATGACGCCAAAGACAACTCAATGCACAGATTGCAATGGAAAACAATTTCAAAAACAGTCCATGTGAGTGGCTTTGTGTCATACCTCCCCTCTGTATGAGTGAGTAATCAGGGCCTTAATTGGACAAACAAGATGAGGAAGTTTCAGTGGCCAGCTGGCATATTCAACTCAACATGGCCGAGGTAGAGGCTGACATGGCCTTGCAGTGAAATCAGTTTCTCTGATGATACATCACCCTGGTTTCTTGACTGGGCTTCAATGAATGAATGAACAGCTTTATGGCCGTGTGTTTCTGTAAAATGAATGAATGGCTGTGGAGGCTATCTCACTGTGTGACAGGCCCGTCCACTGTGACCGATGGCCGTTAACTAGGTTTAGGGTCCTGCCTCTCCTCCCACGCCCCACTGCTGGCTGGGCTGGTTGACCGCTCTTTCGCTATTTTTATTCCCGTGGTGCTGTTCCTGTTTTTCAGTCAGCCAGAGGAGAGCAGAGGTGCGGGCGTCTCTCATCACACCCACCTCTCTCTCTCTCTCTCTCTCTCTCTCTCTCTCTCTCTCTCTCTCTCTCTCTCTCTCTCTCTCTCTCTCTCT
>NW_022280032.1:12463190-12523190 GCF_004355925.1 Anarrhichthys ocellatus
TCTCTCTCTCTCTCTCTCTCTCTCTCTCTCTCTCTCTCTCTCTCTCTTTCCAAAAATAGCCGTGAGTCGTGATCAGCTCGTCCTTGAGAGAGAAAGAGAGAGAGAGAGAAAGAGAGGGAGGACTGTATTATTGCTTAGAATCAGAGGAGGGGTTATGGATTGATACAAATAGTCACCCCCGCCAAGCCAACCCCAGCGCAGGCTGAATTAATGTGTTGCTATTTTTGGGAGCCCCGTGTTTCCAGGGGAGACCTAATGACGCAATGACGTCAATGCGGGTCAATCGCAGACTGGAGGAATTGAGTGGCTTCCATTTGGGGCTTTTGCAGTATTTCCTACAGAAAGGATGGAAACGAGTACAAAATGGAAGTGTATTTCCTCCAAAATGCATCGAAAATAGAGGTGAATCAAAATGCAGAAGTGAAAATGATCACAGTGGCACCACGTCGCCCCAACCCTTCGAGCATCAGCGATAGTAAGGGAGGTGTGTATATAAGGATGCTTTTTTTTCTCCTCCTCGTCCACAGCGCATCTGTGCGATGATACCTGCCAGTGACTAGCCTTATGGAATTACATTTTCGAGAACATTTTTGTGGTGTTGATTTGGTTTGATGTAGTACACAGCCCCGGCTGTTTGTTCTTCGTATGATCTTTGTGTGTATTCTATGTATTGTAATGTTTCCCTGCGTAACGCTGTGTGCTGTCTATCTCTCTGCCATTATACCTACATGTGATTATACTCTGTGTTATTTGCATTTTCTGACTCTTTCTTTCTCCCAAGGGCTTTACACAATCCCGACCTATTCCAAGCGCTTGCATCTAGACGCACAGAGGTAACGAGCACCTTCTCCCTCATCTCATGAATTAATACAGCTGTTGACCAGTTATTCTTGGATTGTACATGATGTTGTTCGTGTGCCGGCCTTTGTCTTTAAATTGCTGAGTAGAATTTGCATTGTAGTAAGAGGGATGTCAGTTTAGTGTAGCTCAAGATTGTGCGCGTTATGGTTGCTCGCAGCTCGGCGACCTGCCGAAGCGCACAGACAAACGCTGGTGATGCGTGGAAATTTGGTCTTTTCCAAAACTTTGTATTCGCCTGTGGATAATCTCCCCACAGTCGAAGTTCAGAGTGTTTGTCAAGTGTTCTTGCTGCCATATCTGTGTGTTTATGTCCCACTGATTGCGATCACACGCATCATTAGAGGAGGGGTATTTTTTCAGTGGGTTGTAAGTAGGCTTGCGGCCAGGTGACGTGAGTAAAGGCAGGATGAAATGACAGTTCAACCTATTTTCTACAAGAAAAGAACAAAACAAGAGGGATGCATGTTGCATGTAGCAAGACGATCCTGCTTAAACACGCACACACTTTGTCGGACACATTCAGACAGACATACGCACAAACAGACATACACACACTTGCACACATGCACAATGTCGTGAGAGGAGGGGTGTGTGTGTGTGTGTGTGTGTGTGTGTGTGTGTGTGTGTGTGTGTGTGTGTGTTGGGGGGTTTGGGCGTTTACCGGCGGGGCTGGTGTGAGTCTTTCAGAACCATGGACAGCTCACATGAAGATCATCCAGTGTGGTCTACTCTCTTTTGTCCGCACTGACAGGAGCATCTTTGTTTTTTGGCAAAAGCACTTCATTAAACAGCCCATCTCTGTCAGTCATTTTTACTGGAACACTAATACAGATATTTCACTTCATGACCAATGATAAGGCCCCAGACATGATATGTTTTACCTTTTCCTGCAGCCATCTCAGTTTTACAATATGGCACCTGTGTGAAATAGTAAATAGCGGTCCACTATTTGGGTAATAGGTGTATTGAAAACAGAACATTTGTATAATATTCAGTTGGTTAAAAAATATCTGAAGATTTGTGTTGATGCACCATCTCACTTTACACAAACCTTTGGCTCCACATTTAACATCTGAGCACCCGAAAACCACATTTTGCCTCTCTGGCTTTGTTCCGAATCATAATTTGAAACAGCATTTCACATAAAATGTACTCACACTCTCAACATTTTGACTTTTTTTCTCTTCTTTTCTAATTCCCAAACAATATGTCGTTCTCTTTTTTTTCAATTGGAAAGTCACAAAGTGCTCCAGCATGCTCTTGGACATTTCAGTGTTATTCACAGTGCTCCAGTTTTACTGAATTCCCATTGTTCACAAACAAGCAAAATATCTCAAATGCTTTGTCAGTTTATATTGTGCCAATTGACATTACACCCCATTGGGGTGTCTGATGTGTAAGGTGTGATGAAAGTAAAACACAAAGCGGAATTTAGGAAGCTGGCTAGAAACCAATATTTCAAACATTTTGGAACTATAATTCCTTGCATTTAGTTAAAGGGATTTGTGGTTTGTTTTATTGATATGCTCGGTGATGATACATGTACATGTGTATTGGGTTGGGTGTACGGCAGCTCACAATATTTTGATTCACTTCTGCCATTCGCAGTTTGTTGTATTTTGAATCAATCTGTGATAATCAATACTGATAATGCTCCTACAATGATCAGTGACTGACTGTATTCATGTTAGGATATGATCAGATATAATCAATGGAAAATACGGCATTATTAGTAATTGTTTATTTCAAATGTGGAATTTTATAGTTTGTCTAATCCATCAGTTTTAATATATTAACAACTTTTCAAACAAAAGCCATTTTGACTTAAAAAGGAAGAGGCAGCACAACAAACATTAACTGTATAAACAGTGGGATGTTGAATGCAGAAGCTGGTGTTGACCTGTTAACAATAACCTTTTTCTTTTAAAAAAAAAGAGAGATTCATTGATTATTCATGAATACAAATGGACTTGAAATATCATAATGTATTACCTATTTTACACTTATGTTATTGTGTCCTATGTCCCATAGTAAAATATTCAGCCAATGGTACAGGTGTTTATGGGACTGAGACCTACTGGAATAGGTCACACTGAACATGTGTTCACATGTTTGTAAATGTCAATTTTTCCAGCTTTAATGGAATTCTTTTTCATATTTTTGTTTTAGTGAATGTTCACCCATACACACTAAACTAGCCAAGGTCGTAGATAGTAAAAATCAAGTGCTGAACATTATCGCTATTCTTCTTCAAAGCTTGACGTTTGGATCAGATTTTCACTCTATCCGAGGTGTTTTAGTCCAACAGGAGGCATAGAAAAAAATGTGAAATCCAAAAGGGAATTGATATATACATGACTCCTTTTATTTCGAAAATGCGTTCAGTCTCATAGATCTGTAACTGTGTGTTTCAGATGCTGGACCAACTGCGTATGATCATCGGCCATGATATCAGCTGAGAAGTCTTGCTTTTTTCAGGTCTTTTTGCGGTCTGGGCTTGCTGTCACATGACTATCCAGGAAGCCCTTACCCCAAAAAGCATCTGCAAGGGGCCCTAACATCAAGGAAGATTTGCATATAATTGCGTTTTGACACCCAGAGCTCAATTTATATATTGTGAAGGCTTAATTTATCAATTGTTACTTCAGTTAAGTGTGACTATACACATTTGTGAAATAGCGTATTTGACTTTCCTTTTCCTTTTGTGGTTTAAACTGTGAAAATTAAAGTAATCATACCTCTCGTAGACTGGTTTGAAGAGATGTAAATCATTCCCTGATTTAGTTGGTTTCACTTAAAACCAGCAGGTTTCTGTTACTGGGTATAAGAACTGGGACCCATTAGTCCAATTCTAAATGTGTCCGAAGCAACACATAATTCCTCCAGAGGGTGGCAGTGTGGCTCTGAGAAGCTTCTGTCTCTTAGCTACTTCTTTAGCAGCTCTCACAGCATTGCATTGCTGAAGGGAGTGAATAATGAGCTCACCTCTCGACTCAATAAATCATTTCTGCAGAAATTTGCCATTTCTTGTGTATTACTCATTTCCACAGCAACATTGCGGGTCCATTTCTGCAAAGCAGTGATGCGGATTTGCTTCCAGTGAAACGGATTTGCTTCCAGTGAAATGGATTTGCTTCCAGTGAAACGGATTTGCTTCCAGTGAAACACACGCAATCACTTTATTAAACCATTCCTTATCCATTGACTCCAGAACTGTCCCACGATGCTTTGAGAAAGAAAGCTTTCTGCCAGCTTTCTGTCTTCTGGTGTGAAATAACTTCTGGCATTGTTTGATCCATTACCTGTGTCTCAAACAACAAAAGCAAAAAAAAAATCAATTTCTCATTTCTCATTTTGAGAAAAACATCTGGTTTCAATATCCTAATGACAGTGGACTTTTTTTTTTTTCTTCAACCTGCTTCCGTCAGTGCAGTCAGATGTTTTTTCTGAGCTAATGTGAAACTGTTTAAGTCCCCTCCGCTCCAAAATGCATTGTTACTTCTACTGCTGCTTATTGTTACCTCGCTTGGATGCTTGACCCTCACAGTGCACAATGATGCATGTGCAGCGTTCGACACTTCAAGATGTTTTTTTATTTGCTGAAGGGGGGGGAAAGTTTATCTGCTCACCTTAAATATCAGTTTAAGCCAGATCCCTCGTCCATGGGCTTGATTCTCAGTCAGGACTCATTTGAAGGAGTTCATCCATTGAGTTTTGGAAAGAAAAAAACAAAAGTGCTGGCATTTTACCTCACAATCAACAACAACGCACAATATGCAACTTATTTTACTTTGCAGAGAGCAATTTTTTCAGTACTTTGTCAAGATTTAGCAATGGGACAACCACTGGGATCAGCGTTATCCGCCTGCCTGGTGGTCAGATTTGGAAAGAGATTGAGTTTGAGTATGACACTACAGGAAGCTTGAATGCCATGGGGGGTTTTGTGGAAAATTTCAGCATCATTATTTTCTTTTACAGATTACAGATCTTTTACAAAAGATATTTTAAAGCATTGCGTCCTATGATTTGGCTTCATCCATCAAACACCTGGTCACAGTTAAGAAACAATCCAGATTTGATGTAATGGAAGGATGAATCAGTTCAAGTACCAGTGATGCTATGATGAGCCATATGAGACGAATTCTGGGAGTGACAAACTTGTACAGAACTACGTATCTTGACGGAGATTGCTGCCAGTTTTAATTGGAAACAAGATTAGGAACCCAGCAGATAATGATGTGTGGCAACTTGTCTTACAGCATCGACAGATGGTGGGGTTCATTCGTGCACCTGCCATTACTTTTAGATAGATTGCCTACGTAAAGTTAATGATGAAGGACTACTTGTAATTCCTAATCATCCTCTGAGGCCAAAGCACTGTTACATCACTCACTACAGCTAACAGTCCAGTTATGGAGACTCATTTGTCTGTGGACACTCACATTTTATATTGACGGATGGAAGTATTCCCTCTCGTACTTTCTTGTGTTTTTTTATTTTTACTGCGCAGTACAAGCTTTTCAGACATCACACATTCAAAGTGTTGCAAAGGATTTGCATAATCTCTTATATGAATATACATTATCTCCACTGACGATTTCTTTGCTTGGTATTGTGTAATGATAAATAAAATTAAAATCTAAAGGAAGCAATGTCTTATTTCCGGTAAGTCTCTTTCAGGCGCTTGGCTAAAACTTCTACATTGCAGGGATCTGACTGGCTGGAACAGAACAGGGATTACTGTAAAGGTGCTACAAATGTATTATTCAACGTCAACAGAAATGGTGGGAAAGGGCATCAACCACATAAACCCTAAAATATCTTGGCCCTTGCATAACATGTCACTAGTTATAGTCTTCACAAGTTCACTCAAGTGTTTTAACACTTTTACTCGTTTGATCCTTTGTGATAGGGTGCTTTTTATTTATTTTTTGCATTTGCAACATATACTGTAACTGTAACATAACCTAACATGTTATTTTGTTAAAGGTATTGCTTGCTGTGACTGGACTTAGGGTTTGGACTCATTCTAAAGCACTGCCTCAATGAAAAGCTGATTCAGGTGTTTTCAGACCAGCTTTATGGTGTTAACGGCACCCAAGTGCCTGTAATGAAATCAACACATATTCCTGAACGGCAGCACATGCAGGATCAATGAATCTCAATTCCAATCATTCCTGTGACTCATGCAGGCAGATTCTGCCGAGTGGAATTCCTGGTTTCCATGCTGCTTCTGGAAAAGTAATCTGATACTGTGCAAGGCCTATGACCATGGCTCAGCTACATATGGGGCAGGTCAGCAGGTTTAACATTTTGGTCTGCATATTATCCCACGTCATTCACTGTTAAAGTAATTACCTCCATTCTGCTGACCCTAAAGGGTTTTAATGGACACTGCACATGCAGTTTTACTGTGTGGGCAAGAGTGTATAGTTAGATAAAAGAGGGGCACACACTTCTTCTGAGGGTATGACTCATAAGCTCCCATAAGTCATGTGACACAAAGTCCTCATGAATTATTAATAAAGACTTGCAGCATCCTTCTGTCATTCTCCTGGAGGTGACTTCATGTCCTGCAGGGATGCAAGGGAAATCCAAACATAACACTCTGGACCCACAAAGCTGTTTGCTGCAGTTGTGGTTTCTAATGTAGCCACAAAAGGACAAATGTGTATCTTTGGTGTTTGGAACTAATTTGAGTATGCTGAGAACCGTGGCCTAAATGAACAGATTCATAAAATAACACTCTGGCAAAGAGGAAATGCCTTTGACTCACCCCTTTTAGGAGTCTTCTTTTGCTGAATCAACTGATTAAAAAAAGGTATAAACATTTTTGATTAACCCTTTGAGGTAAAATCGGTACCACCACAGATATGACGGCCCTGTTTGTTCACAGATAAGCAATCAATGAGGGGTGGAATGAATAAATGATGTCATAACTGAGTCAAGACTACATGATGTTAAAACATGTCCTGTTTACTGATCCGTTAAATATTGGAAGGCTAAATCTTGGTTTAAAAATAGTTTTAGCAACAGGCAGCTTTTATTCATCACAGATGTCAGGATTTTTCCATGCGATGAAATCTGCTCTGTTGCAAGAGAGCCCCTTAAACCCTCAGTGGACAGCGCTGTAAAAACTTTAAAAGATATTTTGAAACTATTTATCCAATTGCATTTCTTCATTCCTTAATGTTTTTTCTTTATGAATAATACACTATTCCTGTTAAAAGTACAAGTGGGATACTGTCACCCATTTACTTCCCAGAAACATATTATTTCGTGTGTTTTTTTCCAGACAGCGTTCACATCATATCTCAGATCTGTTTTTTCTGCTGAAAGTGTGACGATGACCATGTGTTAATAGTCTTATGAGACCTCTGTGTGTGAGAGTGAGTCTGTGCCCTGCATGAGGCATTTAACAGTTCACAGGACTTACTGTAAGTTACCTTGAGAGAAAACTAAAATGACCATAATGGTTTGGGTCCCTGTGGACACACGCGAGTATTGGCCTCTCTGACGTCTTTTGCTTTGAAGAAACAGAGAGTTGCTGATCAGTCATTCCTCCTCCTCCATGGAGTAACAACTAACATCTGCTTCCCAAAAATATCCACTCTGTTGGAAAAACACATAGATTTAAAAAAAACTTTTCCAAGAAGAGCATTCAATTTGAGAAAAAGATTAAAATAAATCCGCTGGTAGAGAAAGATGTGCTTGAAATTTGACGGAGACATAAAGACAGGAGGCTCACATTAGAACTATCTGGGATCTTGATATGACATAAAAATGCTATTGTTGTTCATTGTGAATAACATTTTGATGTGTGGTTAGGTATTGTTGTCAAAAATAATACATAAATAATAAAATGTATTACCAGGTATTCATCACAAGCATTTCATGGACATGTATCACGAACAAAGTACTGTACAATAAGAAGTTACTATTTTGCTTTGCTGAAGACTTTTGGAGGAAATATAACTGCTGTTTGGACAAAGTTCAGAACATAACACTCCTAATCTGCTAAACTGAGCTGGAAAAGATCATGCATGATGATCAACTTTTGAAATATACAGATGCTCAGACAAACATCAACTTACGTTTATGTGTGTAACTAAGACAGCGTTAGACTGCATGAACTTTGTTTTGTGTGGTGTAAAGAATAAAGATATGAAGACATGAAAGAAATGCGTATATTTTAGATTCAAAGACCTGATCGGGCAGGCAATCTCCATCCATGAGATGCAGCTCATTAATATATTCCAAGAATTAACAGATGAGTTGTGTCAATATAATTCATATCACTGCTGTTGTTTTATTATTGTTTCGGTTCTTTATCTTCTGCTTCTGTATGCTACGTGCAACTCGGCATTCATAGCGTTAGAACATCCTAAATAAATAGTGACATAACTGGCGGCATTGGGCAATGTTTAGAGCGAGCAGTGGATAGATAAGAGGGTGTGAGCACAGGTTGTAACATATATGGCATGTCAAACTCCCAAAGTCACAGAATTACAAACATTGTCATTTCTATTTGTAAACATTGCGGTATCACTATTCAGAATTTTGATGACTAGTGTTGTCAATGTATTGCCCAGTGACTCAAATATGTCACAAAACTGTACTTTCATATTCAAACTTGCCAGCAGTCGCCTGTATGGGATGGGGAAAGGTTACAGTGAGTGGGTGGATGAGGGGGAGAACGGGGGTCAGAGAGACGTGAGTAAGAGATGAGTCAACAGCCGTCCTCTATAAGATGTCCTGATGGAGCCCAACAGTGGCACAGCACAGACTTCCAGCCAAGGTAAGGTCAACTCAGGCTTCAACTCTTCCATCTTCGTTTCACTGTCACGTTTGGTCTTTCATTACTTACCAGACGTAACTTACCAGCATCTGTTTGTTTGACAGCTTTTAGAAGTACAGTATGTTTGAATTTTAGATACATTTGTAAAAGATGCATATTTCTATAAGAGGGACAGTTGTCACCGTTGTTTTTAGAGAAATTCTTGTTGCTTATAGATTAGGTCTCGTAGCTGAAGGTTTTAATGAGCTCATAGCCCCCCCCGTCTACTCTTCTCAGAACATGTAGCGGAGGTTTAGAAATCAGGGGGTTGACAATAATAGTTATAGCCAAGAGCAGTGATCTTTGTACTTGTTACACAGTCAGGAATTCACAGGTTTCTATCACAAATATTTGCTGTCATAATCAAACATATTGAGTAATTATTGGAAGGAAGCATTTGTGTGTGTATAGTATGATTACATACAGATAGGCCTGCTGTCTTAGCGAGCTAACACAATGTTGAAACAAGTGAGAAATAAATACACATTAAAGAGAATAACATTTTTCTCCTAGGAATACCGGTGCTATCCTCAACTTGGTACATCCAGAGAAAAAAGATGGACTACACTTTGGCCCTCCTGTTTTCTCTGCTGCACGTTTTAAGTGTGTGCTCGGCTGCTCCTCTGCCAGTGGAAGTAGTGACGATGAAATTAAAAGTGAAATGGATGGCCGAACAGCTGGTGGTGAGGCTGAACAAAGACTTCCAGGTAATATATATGGTTCTGTTTGTGGGGAACGCAAATCTGAAGTGTTTACAAAAGTTTGTGTATTTTTTGGACTGAATCGTGATCTCTCTCTCTCTCTCATGCTGCAGGCCCCCGCTGGTCTCACTCTCAGTCCGCCTGCTGATGATTTGGAAGGACCTTCCTCCGTCGTGGTGGCCTTGGAGGGCTACAACAGCCTGATCTGCGACACCCTGAACGGGGTCGCTCAGGTCAAGTTTGACATCTCTTCGCTCACCGGTTACCTGGATCAGTGGAGGCAGGGGCACTGCAGTGAGCAGCGGCCAAAGCCCTCAGTGCCGGGGCCGCTGCAAAGGCTACAGAGTCGAAAGGAGTTTATTCACACGGTGAGCATCGAGGCGCTCATGAGAGTGAAGGAGTACCTCAGTCTGCTGCTGAACAATCTGGATCATCTTGAGACTTGCTGACAGACGGACAGTAGGACCAATATCTGTAAATTGTAGTTTTGGACACTATTTGTCAGGTCTGCATCAGGGATGTCTGACTTCCCACCTGGCCATGTTGAACATTTGCAATGTCTTTTGAAGGAAACGTATTCTTGAACATGCACTTATTTATATAAATTTGTATTTATTTAAATCGTATATTCAGAAAACATTTTGTAACATTTTGTAATATTTGCAGCTTGTGTAGTTTCTGCAGGATTGATATATATGACCACTGATCTATGAATGGCACACAAAGCGTTTGTATAATGACACTAGCGGTGCTCTCAGTAGTAAACATGGAGCTGTATAGTGCAGCCAAAGGAAACATCACAATTAGTGATTTAATCCCTGAAAACTAGGCTGAAACTTGCCAACAATAACAGCTGTGTTTGCATGAGAACTACAAGGACAGGAAGGGCAAAGGCTCCATTTCTGTGCAATACCATCCACTCCTCCGAAAATGGTTATTTATATTTGTAGATGACTTTTTGATATCTTGTCTTTTTTCTATTGGATTAAAACTTAATAAATCTTTAACAAACTTATTGTGATATGCAAGTTTGTCAGTGTTGTGTAATAAGTGAATAAAAGAGATCAGAATGAAGTGAATTGGCACACCGACCAGGTTCAAATTCAATGTCATTAGTGGGTGTTCATCTCTTGCTACACTTGTATTCAAGGTTCATGAGTGGGAAGTGTTTATCAGGAACTATCGGCTTATGATTATCTCCTTTTTAAGACCAGCATCAAAAACTGAATGTAACTACTTCTGTGAATCAAATAAATATAGATTACATTTTTTTTTTTTACAGACAATATAACACAAATTTGTGTCTTTTTAATATAATTTCATAAAAAGCCAAGTACAAGAATTATTCGGTTTGTTTTAGTCGTAAAAAACATGGATGAGCATGGATTACAGAAAAGCAGGAGGAGGATGAAGGACGTTAGGGAACCGTACAGTTTCACACATGAAGCTTCATATACTGTACAATTAGCCACAAAATGACTTTGTGAGAACCACTGTACTTATTTTAAAACCTCAGGATGCCAATTGTAGAGGAGTTCTGTCGTGGTAGCCTTAAACACTAAAGATCCAAACACATTGTCTCTCTCTCTCTTAAACAAACAAACAAACAAACAAACAAACAAACAAACAAACAAACAAACACTGCATTAACTATCAAACCACTTGTTTCTTCTGACATTGGTGCTGTTGTCACTGTTGCCCATCAGTTTCTTCTTGTACTGCTCCACCAGGCTGTCAAAACGGTCCCCGCCCCCTCTCTTGAAATTCTTCTTTGTGGGTTTAACCTTCAGGAGCAACAAACAACAACATAGTCATGAGGCGTTAATGGAACAACTCTGATAAAGTGTCACCAAACTTGCATGCTATTGCTTCAAAACCTGAAAGAAAATAGTGCTGCTGGCCGAGAACAGTGTCCAAAGTAAGATGTGTGATCGCAATTATGCAAAGATCAACTTTAAAAAGCAAAAACAATACCAGAAAAAAAACTCTACTCCTATAGAGCACTTCTTTTATTTTCTGGTGCTTTTTCGCCCCAAACTTTTCGGTGTTTGCTTGTTAGCTTCTGGCTTCTGGTGGAAGCTAGTTAAGCTAACAGTCTGCACAGATAAAAGCCTGGTTCATCAAAACAATAAACATCTTCTACTTGCTGAAGTGCAAGATCCTGAAAAATATGACGTACTAAAACAGTGTTACCCAAACTGTTTTCTGGGAGTCCACTTTTGAAAAATGTCGAACCATTGCGATCCAATTCCCCAATCGGCCTCGTCTATAAATCCTGAGAAGAGCCGATCTGTGCCTGAATAAGCGTTCCTGACCATTTTTACTGCCATTTCCCATCACCTTCTATTACTATAAACATGTCAACAATCCATTTCAAAGAGATGTACGTTTGATCAATCACAACTTGGTTTCATGCACGGATTATTGTAACACATACATGTTAAATGCTTTTTAAACGAGACCAAATAAATGCATTCAGGCAGAATGTATCGGTCCTCGTTATGTTCCTCTCATCGGTAAGGCTGAAAGAATTTACACGAGCCACAGTCTACGGATGAGTGTTAAAAGGATGGCAGAAAATCTGAAAATGTATTTGGCGACTCTAATAAAATGTCCTCGGATCCACCTATGGGTCCGACACAGTCTTTGGGAATGACTGTTGTAAAATAATATTACGACAATTTCACTTGGCAGCAAAGCATTCAACTTCATAAAGACTAAACTATTGGAAAACACCATTTATTTTTCTTTGAGATAAAGTGATGCATGTTTTTAAATCCTAACATCGTTACAGCTTTCTTTCCTTTAAGGATCGTCTTGATTTGGTTTTGGCAAGGTGCTGAACTGTATCTTGAGGAGTTATAACATGAGAAGTGACAAAGACATTGTTTTCAGTACTTCCTGATAAACCAGTGCGTCAGCAGCTTTTCTTCACTGTAAGATGTGAATATGACCAAAGACTGCAAATAAGCATATAAAACATATTTATGAACCTGGTTGGCGCGTTGTGTGGGCTTTTCCATCTGTTGTCGTTGACGGTCCTTCCTGTTGGATCCAGGCTTTGCTTTTTTGGGAGGCGGAGCCTGTTGCTTTCCCTTGTCACGCATTCTGTTAAGGACATGATATGATATTTTTACATCACTTTTTTTTTTTTTTTTTTTTAGATAGAAAATGATTACATCCGTTTTTTGCACTTCATTTTGTGATTGCTCCAATATTATCAATATGTTTTACTTTTACACATATCCTCAAAATGTACGTGTTGTGAATTTCTGCTGTCTTAATTTAGCTGCTTAAGCACTGAGTGACACATGGTGCTTTGTAAGCAGGAGAATAGTAAAGGTAAAAAGAAGTGTACCTGATCTTAGGCCCCCGATGGGAGGGAAAGTTTAGAGTCTTCCTTCGTTTCTGTCCGTTCTGCAGATCTACGTGCTCGACCTCGGGGTTGGTCTGGAAGCCTAAATGGCCTCCGGGTTGCTTCTCGGTTTGAACAGGAGCTGATGACGAGAAAATCAAATTAATGTGAAGAAGAAAAGAGATGGAAATGTTAGGAGCAAAAGTAAAAAGGCCACAGCTGAGTTTAACTCGGTGTGTCAAGCGTAATATGGTTTCTCCACCGTAATATGGTTCTCACTCCATCTGTGCTGTATCTGTGCTGTGGCAAACCAGAGCTCATCTGCATTAAACCTATGTTCTCTATACTGGAAAAAGGCAAAAAAAATGGAAAAACTGAAATAATATTTTCATACCTCTCTCGTTTCCACCTTTCCTCGGCCCTTTTCCATCTCCGGCTGTCTGCGGTTGAGGCTTTGGTCCTCTTTTAAAAGTCAGATGTTGTTCCTGCAAAGATATCCACAGAGGGTTAATTTACATTTAGAAGAAGAAATAATCTGTCAGTTTGAACAAAGACACTAAAGTGTGACTATCACACAAGTTGGTACAAACGCACCTTGTTTTTTTGATGACGCATTTCTTTTATTTTGAGTTTCCTTGAATCCTCCAGGGAGAACTCAACAATAGGTCTCTGCAGGATGAAATAACAAAATAATCACCACAATGTGACGTCTAAAAGGGTAAATACTAGTGCTGGGCAAGTTAACACGTTAATTTCGTGTTAACGCATTCATTAATTAACGCCGACAATTATTTTATCGCGCGTTAACACATTTTTAAAATTTATTATAATTTTTTTTATTGAAAGACAAGAGACAATACATAGACATAACAACAAGAGGATGACAAGAACAGTGGAATAAAAGCCAGCAAACATCCTATAGTCAGTAATTTTAGTGCACCTATATGCTGAAATTCACGGTAAACGCATTTAAACGGCACAGATCGGGAGCGAGCGAAGGACTTTGAAAGTTAGCGGAAAGATTAACGTGAGACAACATCCGGTTTCTTCAGATGAACATCCGGTTTTCAGAATAAGATGCCAACAAAGTATGAATTATATTCACATTAAGTATAAAACATGCTACCTGCATCTCGTGAACCAAATGTTATTGCCCTTTTGTTCATATAGCAGTACTTTTAAAATAAAAGTGCGCAATACACTACTTTTGAATTCATTATTGAACTTTGCCATAACAATGCGATTAATCGCAAAAAATCCATGCGATTAATCGCGATTAAATATTTTAATCGTTGCCCAGCACTAGTAAATACATACAGTGGCAACAAAGCAAAAGCAAAACATGCTGGTAAGGATTTCAACACTTAGTGTACTCTGTAACAATGTACCTTGTGTGAGCCGAAGATGTCAGGGTTGTTGTTCAGGTAACGAAGTGTGCTGAGAGCATGTTCATGGGTCTGGAACTGGACAAAGCCATAACCCAACGACTGTCCCACCACCTGACCCTTCTCTGGCCTCTTGTCATACATCACCCGGCACTAAAAGGAGAAACAGGAGGTACACACAAACACACACAGTGTGAATATGAATGACAACACCCACCCCCTGCTGGGCACACAGACACAGTGTTCTATGACAGCCAACATTCATAAATACTACTCACACAAAACTGTGTTTTTACAAAGCTGCACATGAATGATACCGGCTATAATAACACTGCTACATTTCATGAACCAGAATGCCATATTGGCTCTCACCTCTGTGATGCGGACTCCCTTGCCTCCTTTTACTGCTTGGAGGCAGAGGGCCTTTAGTTTTGTATTGTCCACTGACTTGGGCAGGTTATGGACACACAGGCGAGTCTTTGACACAAACACATTTATGGCCCGAAGCTTGGTCCTCTTTATTTCTTCAAACTAAAGGAAATAGACGACACCAAATACATGCGTCAACATAGAAGGAATTTGAGATTGTACCTGCGAGATAAACAAGTGTGCATGAAATTCACTCTGCAAGTAAGAAGCGTCTTGAATGGTAAGTGAAACATGAACTCACTCTGGTTCTTTTGGTCATGTCTGCTTCAGGTACACCCTCTGCAGCTTTGGTTCCAGCCCGGATCACTGCGTGTGGAGGTCAGAAGATAATAGCATGCATTATAAAAACAGCAAAGAAATGTGACAAGGAAACCTATTTCAATACACAAGACAGACATCGCTTTCCTAAGTCTTTAATATTGACAGTAAATCAAGTAACGGTATAAGGTGAAAGGGTCATTGGTAGAGCTGAGTGACAAAGCTGACAAGTGGCAAAGAAGAAGAAGAAGAAGAAGAAGAAGAGAATGAAATGTGTTTACTCACATCCCTCTCTGGCCAGATACAGGTTCCTGGTGCCCGTTTCCACTTTCACCTTGTCCACTTTCAGCTTGGAAGCATCGTCTCTGGTCACGGCTGTCACGATCAACAGCTTCCTGCCGTCTAGACGGATGCCACCGTTCTGCATCAAATAGCCCAATGTTACAACGAGGCAGCATTAAAACTCATTGCAAAGAAACGGATGATGCCGTGTCATACAAGGGCAGATTCAGGGAATACCTCTTGTTAATTATTCAGAATGCATTACCTCCGCCTCATCCTCTGCTGCTAATAAGCATTTGTCTGCAGCCTCTTTAGTCTTGAACTGAACAAATGCACAACCTGGTAAGATGACAAACCCAAGATGTGTTAACGAACCTGTTCTCTCAAACAACAAAGAGAAGAGTGCTCATTCAAGCACAGCTGACTGACCTTTTGAATGTCCCGTGTCTGCGTGGATAACAATCTTAATGTAGTGAGTCTCTCCGTACTTCAGCAGAACTTCCTCCAGACTGTCTTCCTCCGTATCAAAGGAGAGGTTCCTAAAGCAGCCGGGAGTAAGGTGAACAAAGATGGGGATAACATGGTGAGTTGCGTGGATAATTTGAGGGTGAAAAGAATGGAGCACAATAAACGAAAGGCGGTTTAAGATGAAGAAGTGAAAAGATTTGTAAACCTGATGAAAATTGTTCTGCCCTCTTTCACATCTGAAGGGAGAAGTTTATTTGAGGCTTTCTTCTTAGCTAGAGATAAAAGTAGCAGACGAGCACCGTCAAAACAACATTCACATGAAGATTTGTACTTGCATGAAAAACATAAGCAGGGAACTGATACCTGATTTATCTTCTTCTTCATCTTCATCTTCATCTTCATCCTCATCCTCTGAATCAAGGCTACTCTTATCGTCGTCACTGCCGTCATCCTGTTCCTGGGACACAGCATCGTCCTCTTTCTCGTCTTCATCCTCGTCATCCTCGTCATCCTCCTCCTCCTCCTCCTCCTCCTCCTCACTGTCTTGTTCCTCGCTAGCATCATCATCATCATCATCATCATCATCATCTGACTGGGATTCTTCCACCTGCTTCACAGATGGTTTGGAAGGGACTCTGAGGAAAAATTTCAAAATAAATGACCCGGTAAAGTGAACCCGTTTCTAACACCTGGTGTCACACTAACACAGGTGTAAAACATCGAGGTTCGTACCTTTTCCTTTCAGGTGCTGCTTGTGGCTTTTCTTCATCCTCGTCTTCAGTGTCACTCTTTGTGTCCGACTTTTTTGTAGTTGCTTCTGTAATCTTATTTCCTACTATGTAAATGAAACAGCGGTAATCATCACTATATTAATTATAATGTCTACTAAGACACATTTTTCTGTCATTGTTAATGTGAAGTGGATAATAAAATGATACGCATTTGTCTTGCAGAAGAAAAATGTGGAATAGTACCTGCACTGGGTGGCGGCTGTGTGGCAATATACTTGTCCTTAGGCACAGCCCAGTCAATTGCTACCTGCCGACCTGTGAATGAAACAATGACATTGAAAATGTAGTCACGTGACACAAACTGAATAAAAGTAAATTAACCGTTGTTCTCAAAGTAAGTGTCTCGCTCACTCACCTTTTATCTCCTTGAGGTTCAGAGCAGTAAGCGCTTTCCCTGCCTCAGACACATTTTTGAAAAGGACAAATGCAAATCCGCGCATCTTTCCATCTACAGAAACATAAGAATGTAACCAGTCAACGTGTTGTTTGGCTTATCTGTGCATCCAGTAGGGATAAAAAAACATTTTTTACCTGGTTTGAGGGGAATTTTGGCCTCAAGAACTGTTCCAAACTTAGATAAAATTTGTTTCAGGTCATCTTCTGAGCACTGTAACACAATGTCATATGTTACAGGTTAACCAGCAGATGTGCAACTGAAGTTCAGATAATGAATCAGCGTGCGCTCGTCAGTTGAAGCCCTTCACAAGCATTCAGTGCACTGTACCTTAAAACTCAAGTTTCTTATGATGAGTCGAGCTTTCAGACTGTTTTTCCTGAAGCCTTTGTTTTTCTGCTCGTTTTCTTTTGGTGCTGCAGCAGCAGCAGGCGCTTCAGGTGCTTAATGGAAGACACGAACAAGGTTATCACGTAGACATGGCGTGGGAGCTCTCCCAGTTGCTCGTTTTTTTTTTGGACATGCCTTTATACACACCTGTTTTCCTTTTGTCTTTAACGTTAATTTTCTTCTTCGCTACCGTCACAGAAAGCTTTCGTCCGTCGTATTCCTTTACTTCTTTCAATGCTCGCTGTGCATCTTCCTCCATGGCATATGTGACATAGCCAAATCCTCGACATTTTTCTGTGCCTGGTTTATAAATAAAAAGGTTGTTAATGTTTCCACTGTACTGCAACTATTAAGTAACGTGTCTTTATAAATACAGGCCCAAACAGGTAAGTCAACGCATCTCCAGTTGGAGTAAACGTTCTCGTTAAATTAGTAAGTAAAGAATGAAAGACAGTGACAACATCACCTTTCTCGCTGACCACGAAGCATTGCTTTACTGGACCAATTTCAGAGAATATTTGCTCGAGCCCTTCATTTGAAGCCGAAGCTGGCAGGGAGCTAACGAATAAGGTCCGTGCAGGCATGGCTTTCTGCTGCATGGCTAACGTTAGCTGTTAGCGCGCTAAGTATCGCCTTTCTGGCTCGGTTATAACTCACACACGGATGTCTGTAAGTCAACAATCCCGCATTGGGTGTTAATATCCAAGCATTCGGTATCACACGAATCGGCTGGATGAATACATGCTACAGAACTGCTAAACTTTAACACCAACAGCTAGCGGATTATATCGCATGTTTACATATGTGGGCAGCCATCTTGGAATCTAAACGGAAATGGTCTCGAGCCTTCGCTTCTCGCGGTTTACGCCGCCTACCGCCCGGAGGTTCACACGTGTTGTTCTTCTTCTTCTTTTCACTTTATTGGCGGACTACAAACGAACGTTTACGGTGAATGACGCCACTTACTGTACCGGAGTGTGTAACATCATGACTTTATGACAATTGTCATTTAAACACAATCATATTTTTATTATAACTAAATAAAAATATTTAAAAAAGACTTTGTCCCCTAGTATCAATTCTTTTCATAATGTACTATTATTTACTGTCCAAAAACAACCAAATATCCACTTCCTCCCTTGAACACTGTCTTTTAACGTTTCTTGTTTTTCCCGTGTACATTTCCTGTATGATATAAAGATATGTTTAACTTTATGACCCTCATGACATAAATCACAAAAATCTTTTTGATGTTTTCCTCTGATGGAAGCATGCTGTTACGGTTGCTATGTCTAATTCTCAACCCGCTTATTATTTACTCTTTCCGTTTTGAACATCCCTACTCGGTTATGTTTACAAGTTGCGTTTACATTTTTTTATTCTGATTCATGTATGTACATAGCTAGTAGCTTTAATACCAAAGGGAAATTGCAGATTCTGCAAACTAACCTCAAAAAAATGAGGTATGTGAGAAGCAAGTACAAAGGAAAAGGACATATTATATACATTAACTCAAATAAAATGAAAAATAGAGAAAGTTGAAAAATAATTTTTACTGAACAAATAAGAAATGTTAAAATGTTCAAGTTACAAGACACATTCTTAGAATATTATAGGCACACGATCAATAACAGACAGCTCAGACATTTCATTAATTTGTAAAAGGTTAGAATAATTCTAACTCGCCACGTACTGCTTTGGTAGTTTGGGAAAGCACCGTCACTTATACAGGTTTACCACAGAGGCTTACTGTGCCGTCTCTGTCAAAAGGTCATGTGGTGTTTTGTTCAGTACTGTCGACACTCACCAACATGGTTTTTGGTGTGGAAAAAAATACATTCTTCTAAGCAGTGGTACAACATTTGTGTATTTATGAGGTTGTGTAGTGACAACATTATGTTTTGACTTCGGGAAAGTAGAGTGCATGTAGAGCACGAAGGCTTCTGGAAACAACTATTGAAGAGAAGGTTCCATAAATCTCGTTACTGACTCATGTATGTGATCACTGTCACAAAAACAACTGCACACCTTTAAAGTGCAACTTCCTCAAAGCAGCAATTTGGTATGGTTACTTCGGGAGATGAGCGCACACTCAATCAGTAAAGTTTAAGGTAAATATGTTGCAACAATTCATAAACACAAACAACACTGTCCTTGAAATAAAGGGCAAACAAGGACATATCAGAGTGTCCTTGCAAAGACACACCCACAGAAACAGCAAATGCACAATCCTTCATTGTATGCTATACTGTACAATTCACATCATGGAGCTGATGTAGTTGATAATGAGATCCAGCATCTTGGCAATAGTCTGTGCTAAAAATACAGTGCCTTAAAACTGGATTTTTTTCCAGTTGGAGCGTCTGTGTTCTCACTTCAAGATAACAAGCAGGGTTTTAGATCTACAGTAAAGCAAAGTGAATTTGACAGCACAAGTGGTTTATTCAAAGTCAATGGATGAATGTTCTGACGGAAGTTTTCTGACACAAGACTCTGGCTGCGGTCGAAAAGTCAAAACATTACCTCCTACGGTCTATTCCTAACCACTTTTCCTTGACGTCAAGGAAAGATGTGAAGGAGAATTCGTGAGTTAGGCAAAGACCACCGTGGTGCTTCGAGAATCGGACTCCACTTTCACTAAACTACGTAATTATGATGCGCCGGCGGATGTCACTGACGTAGGTCTGCCATGGCGAAACTACAACGAAGAAGGACTACAAAAAAAGCACATTGAAAACATGACCTAATGAAATCTATTGTTCTTGTGCATGCAGGCTATTTAAAGAGCTTCTTTTGTTAGAGGCTGCTTCCCTCGTGGTGTGTGAAGGAGAGAAACCGGAGCTCCTTTATTCCTTCCTGCTGCTGCTGCTGTGAGTCATACAACTCAAAAATATATATAGTTATATACATAATAATACACTCAACATATTTTTAAACCGATGTGTGTTCGGCTTAGTTAGTTGAAATAAAATCTCATGACTTTACCGGTAGGAAAATGTGAAACATAAAATTGAATTGAATATCCATTCCGATAATCGTAACACATCGTACGCTACTAAGTATTTTAAACAAAGAAAACAAGCAAAGTCAAGCTATTGTGGTTTGTGTTGTACTGAAATCATCTCACAGCTTGGCCTTCAGCGGGGTGCCGCGGAGTGAGTGGAGGAACATGTCTAGGGTGGTCAGATACTCTTGCTGGTGCCTCTTTAGGTGACCTGCATGTGTCGAGTCCTCCCACTTCTTTGCCGTGACGTCTATCCCACGCTTCCGCCAGTGATCGATCAACTGCTCTATGGCTCGTGCTTCGCTCAACGCATCGTTCTCGCAAAAGAAGAACAGTGCAGGAGCAGTGATGGGAGTGCTCCAAAAAGCATCAATGCTCATGTTAAAGTAGTCTACTGTCTGGCGTCTGAACAGGTCAAAGTATAACAGGCTTACTTTTTTTACCACCGGCTCCCATCGTGGAAATACAGTCTTAGCCAGACCTGGGCAGAGAGGAGAAACACAGTATTCATTTCCACTAAAAAGCCTTCACTTCTACTCAATGTATAAATAAAACGAATGGATCAAAGTTAAATCAAGTCATTACTGAACTGACCTGTGGCCATTGTCTCCACCGAGCCCATCACAAGGCTATCATAGACCAGGCCTTTGATCCTCTGTGTGAGCGCCTGGTATTTCTGTGTGTCCCGGGACATGTGTACCACCAGCTGAGCAAATGTGTAGCCACCAATAGAGAAGGCATGGACAAGCAGTGGGCGGGACACAAAGCGTTCACTGTGGAGCAACTCCAGCAACCGCTTTCCATGATCGAGGCCCCAGCGAGGCCACAGGAACTCTTGAACCTTGAGTTAAAAAAAAACAGTTGGGGTTGAGGCAGTCTCAGTTCAGGGCCCATGCTTTTATGGACTACTTAAGTCAACAATCACAGAGGTTAGACATCCTCGTCTCTGTCCTTACATTGATGACTGATCATAAAAGTGGTAATGTAAAAAGATAGTTGCTGCGTAGACCTGATATTCAACCACGACTTTGACGTTCTTCTCCAGACATAAACTTCTGCAAACGAATAAGCTCCGATATACCCTTTGACGTCGACTGCATGAATAAAGAAATAAAAGGGCGTGTCTAACAGCTCCTTCAGGCTCAGCAGGAGACGAAGAAAAACTCAGGGTTTGTTGAAGAACACCTGCAAGCGAGCAGGAGAGGTTCACATGCATGCAACTATGAATAGAGCCTTAAGTTCAAGAGGTTTACCACATATTGATCTAGCTTAACTCAAAAGCAAGAGCAAGGTTGAATACTGTCTCTTCATCATGTTTACACCAACAGCTAATAGCTTACCTATAAAGTTAGATTGATTTCAGCTGGAACAAGGAGTTCTTTTGGTTTCGATAAATGCACCGAATAAGTTTAGTATCAGCTTTATTGCATAATTTGGTAAATCTCTTTGTCGCTGAATTACAATATGCTTTGTCCTTACCTCACTCGCCACTACAAGCACATCATAGCCGGTGCGGAAGTAGATTTCACAGTATTTAGCCACAGCTTTAGGATGTGAACCCAACCAGGGCAGCATGAGCATAAAGGGTTTATCTTCAGGGGCTTTGGTCTGACATCCTGAGACTGCAGGTGCCAATTCATTCACATAGATGGTTACATTCTTACTGAGGCGATGGGCAGTGATGCCCAACATAGTAGCTGCTGCCAGGCTCCCCATGAGATGAAATGTGACTCGCTCTGAGAGAAAAAAAAAAAAGAGGAAACAAAGAGGAAAACGTTTTTTGCATTTACTGAGTTCAGGGAGTCAGTGAAGGTCTCATGACACGTGCAGCTGTTGAACCTGTCAATCATCCCAGTAGTTTCTGTTGATTTTGGCTACCGACCACAGTTCTGTCAACTAATAAAGTCCAACAAGCGAGATAACGTATAGTAGCTTTCCTTATCGAGGGTTGCTACAATAATAGCACGACCTGTTATAAACTCATCATAAGACATATTAACATATTAACAACAGAAGCTCTGAAAACGTTAATAAACGTCAGAGTTAGCAAAACCACTGAGATTAACGATAGTTTCTTAATTTCGTAATTTAGCTTAAATTGTGTCTTCTCAAATGAAAGTTATCTTACAGATTATACCGTACGTTTAGTTACAATAAATCAACCTTTCACGAAAATAGTTGTACTAACATAATTTACATTTATAAGACCTAAACACGCCTTAGCCAAGTTAGCTGGTTAGCTTAAGTTTACGTCAACGTGACAACAGTTTGTGACTTTATCCCGTCTGCTGGCTAATTTACTAACCTGGGTCTATTTGTGTGCCAGAGATGCTGATGCTCTAAAGTTATCTCATGTTGAGGGCTCTTCCACCGCTTATCATTACCCGCAGTTTGAGGTCACCTCGCTCTGCACGCGACTGTGATCAGTGTTTTTCCATTTAAATGATCCGGCACGTTTCCCAGCTTCCTCGCCTCTCCGACTTCTTCATCTGATGCGTGTTTTCTTCAGTCGGCTGTCGGTCGCAGTTTAAGCAGACTGCTGCCCTCCTTCGGGCATAACGTGCTCGGCAAACAAACTCAAAGAGGGCGGTCCAGTTTAACCAGTATATACCGATCCCTACTCTCTGACGTGGCGCTATACCGCATTTATAAGGCACTTGTTGTTCTTTAGGCTTACCTATCCATCCAAAATAGTACTCTCCGACGACTAAAATAAAAGGACAGAAAATCACCGAGAACCTACGGTGAAAAAAGGATAAATAAAGCTATATTATAGGGGCCACTCTTGATATTTGTCCTGGTCACTCAAGACTTCAGTATTCCTAATCCTAAAATGTCCATAAAATAGTCCTAAAAAGCCCAGTATCTTATATTTAAGTAGAGTATATTAGTTATAGTTTACATTTTTATTTTAATGAAAAATGTGTCATATCACAGTATGAATGGTACGTGTAGTATAGAGTGTTCAGTGAGTTTCAGTGTCATAGATGTTTGTTAAAGTCTTATTGTATTAATCCGCTATAAACCAGCTCAAGTGGTCACGGTTCCACAGGAGAAGGGCCCAAATGCAGAAGGATGATACACGGAGATTGTATTAAAGAAAATATACAAAACAAAACTTACACAGCAGGGAGTCCAAAAATGAGGAATGAGAAACTGAAAATCCAACAGGCAAACCAGAACGGGCAAAACGACACAAATTAGGACCAGGTAACCGGACATGTGCACAAGCAATACTAACAGGGAGCATCGCAGCCGAACCACCAGAGACACAGGAACATGGTTTATTAAAAACACTGAGAGGTGTAGGTGAGTAGACTCAGGAGGACTGAATCAGGGGCGGGGCTGACAATTACAAAGGTAGGAGGAAGTGAAATGAACACAAACGGGACCAAAGCCAACACTTGTAGCACTGAGGCAAAAATTCCTTTCAGTGTTGCATTAGCTTTAATTTCCCAATATTCAATGATTTTCCTTCTTCCAAATTATATCCAAAATCATCAATGTGTATTTGTGAATGTGGTTGTGATTGTGTTAATTAACCTCTTAACCCTGAAAAAGAATAAACGTCTATAAAATCTGTACATTTGGAATAACATTTACAAATGCACAAAGATTAGAAATATTGAAGAGGAAGTGTAACACACTGTGATTAAATAATCAAATCAGCCAGATCTAAAACATCAGTCCGGCAAACGATAAAAGGGACAAAGCGTAACGGTCAAATCAAATAGAGGGCTTTCTCTGCTCACATGGACATACACAACATATAACGTTATTTTATCCATGACTTGTTTTTGTCCTCTTCTTCTTTGCTTGTGCAGCTTTGTTCCCGTGTCTTGTCCTGACTGTCCACATTCCCAGCTGGACCCTAATCTCTGCTGACTTTGTCTTGTTGTAGGATGACTTGTCTAAACAGAAACCAGTTGCCCAATGAATTAGGATAGCAAGTGTGAGGCGGCAATAATTTGGCCATGTCCCTCACTGAGCTCATATGTTTGGCCTGTCATTGTTCCTATCCAGTCCCTTTAGTTACGGCTGGGTTGGTGCTTTCCTGTGTCCTCATCAGACAGCGGGTTGATCACACCCCTTGGGAAGTTCCTATCTTCATCACTGACTTTCTATCTAAATGATCTACCAAAGCCCTCACTGCCTTTCAATTCTTTTTAATCTGAATCCCACTGTTGTGAGTGGAGGCGTTTTCATCCTGCAAGCAGAACCTTTTGCAGAGGCAAAATTAAACTTTGGATCATAATGCTGCTGTAGCGAACAAATTTCCCCTTGCAGGATTAATAAAGTATCTATCTATCTATCTAAACTGCTCTCTTTATTATTGGCTGTGGTGTTAACTGTCACAGCCAACTCCAGTATAAGAATCAGCCTTTAAGTCTTTGTGTTTTGTGGTAAATATATGTAAGAGACGGCACAGATGTGCGACTATGCTTTAAACTCTCTGACTCTAAATGCATCCAAAGGTATGTGGGTCACTGTCTATTTTAGGACCACCCTTGGGAATTAAATTAGGCCATGAGGCTACTGGATTTCCCCCACTGGGTTAAAACTACACACATGAACAAGAAAATAAAGAAAGTGAGTAACATGGCATCATCAGAGAGAGAGATCATTCGAGTCAAAAGCTCTTCCCACAATAATGGCATGGCAACAAGGTCACGAGTGGTAATTACAGAATTTAGGTTAGCAATTCTCTGTTTAAATGTGCATCCTCTTGGTTCAGAAGTACTGTGTGTACAGTACATATGCACACAAGTAACCACTATTATGCATTATGCATGTCTGCCATTCAAAGAGAATTTCCTGCTTCATTTAACTAATGTTCGTGACACAAATTGAGTGATGGCCACTTTAAGAGGAAGGGTGCAGCATCAGTTGTAAATTAAAGTCAATAGCGGGTATTGATCTGTAGCACTGGTTAGGTCAGTGCAGGGCAACTGCATGTTTTGGTCCCTATGACATATTTATGACTTTTTCCTTTTTTCTGTCCTTCACAGTACTTCTCTTCTCTTCTCACACCAGAGGGATACGATGAACAGAAACAGCAGTCAGAGAGGATGCTGTGTGTGGTGTGGATGATGGCTCATATTTAGGAGAACGGGATCGTGCAAACAGTCAATCTGACTGTCAGATCAGTGCAGCAGCAGAGAGTGGGACAGCGGGGGTTGTCTCCAGGAGGTGGGGTCTGACCCATGTGTCGACTGATGGAGAGAAGAGGAGCACAGCACAGTGAGTATGAAAGGACACAGAGAGCTACGCAGAGAGAGAGACTGCAGGCATGCAGCGACGCTAAGGAGCATACATGTTTAAAGAGGCTGCTGCAGAGTGGGCTAATGATGAGGTAAGAAAGCTAAACTGGGACCATCTAGAAGAACGCAGTCGTGTACTGAATATCTTTTAATGTGCTGTTATAATGAATGAACATTTGCACCCTGACGTGTGTACTGTGTGTATGTTGTGGGAGTATATAGGTGAAAGGGTATGAGGTTTTGAACGCTTTCATATTTGCATTTTAGTATTCGCCTATGCAGAAATTCAAGTTTTTTATTGCAAATATCCTAGCAATGCACAAGTTTTTGTGAGTGGTTGCACAGATTGTGTCTTGAATGTAATTTACCTTTCCCCCCCTAGGTGTATTAAGCATGAGATCCCCCAGAGACCTGAGCTAAAAGATCTGTCAACCTTGTGACCGGACGATAACCGTCAAAACCTTCAGCATGTGACTTTGCGGTGGAGTTTGCAGACCCTCGCCATGCACTCTCTGTGGAATCTTTATCTTCTTCTCCCCCTCTCCTTGCCTCTATCACTTCATGTCATAGCCTTCACTGGAGAAAATGTCAAGGATGCACAACAGCCAGACACCGACACAGCAATACGGCGTCTCACACAGCCACCACAGAGACCACATGGATCTGGTTTAGCACCGGGGAATCCCATGTTTGGGACTGAGAATGTTGACTTCCCAGGTCTGCCTGTGAGTTGGCCCCTATCATCATCTGAGGATTCCGATAGACAAGGTGTGATTGGTGAATACGTTGATATACAGGAGAGCACAGAGACATCTCGTTTGTATCCTAATGAGAAGGGACTTATCATATCCAGACCTTCAGATATAGAAGATGAGACTTCCAAGGAGCGCACACAACCAGCAAGGTCTTCATCAGAAGGAGCACCACCTCGAGCCACCCAGGAACAAACATTAAAGTATCAGCCAGCCGAGACAAATACTCGATCCATATTGCATTCTACACAGACAGGAGAGAATCAGCCAACTTTCCCAGCCTCTCAGAAGGAGACGACTGATGGACAGTTTCCTTATCTTCGGGCTGGCTCACTTCCATCAGTTCCGGACTCCACTTCACCGCTGTCTGCTGGACCTGGGCCCAGCCCTGAGCGGCCCACTCCACCAGTAACCATTTGGGGACGGACCACAGGCCGTTCTCTTGTCATGCAGGAAGGGACACAGGAGCGGACAGTCCCAGTGAAAGAGGCCGGAGATGGATTAATTGATATTACAGGTGATATTTTACACAGAGGAGCTGTAAGCATGGAGGCAGATAAAGGTAAGGCTTGAATGAAATTTAATTTATTTGGAGCATCCATCATTCAGTAAACTTGACACCAATCACAGTTAACACCTGTCGCTTATGGCCTATATTAATAGTAGCATTTATAGTGTTGCCCTCATTAAATACCTAAAATAAAATCTACAAGACTCCAAGTATATATGTGTGACTGCAGTGTCTCTGATAGGTATTCTGCTGGCAGACACATTACACTCACAGAAGGCTTTGCATCCCTTCACTCCCCCAAACTTTCACCCTCCTCAAAAATCTCTCTCTAACTCTTCCAAAACCCTCTCTCCCCTCTCCTTCTCAATCATTGTATCACAGATTCTCAATCCTCCACTGTCTTGTTGATGTCGAAACATTTCATTTAGTCAGAGTACATTACCCACACCCAAAGGTTACTGGATAATGTGGTGCACACCTGCACATGCAGTATTTACTGTACACACACACACATGATGGCACTCACTTGTCAAAGTAAATGATGTGTTGTGTCCACAAACATAGAGGGAGGAGGGCTTTGACATTACTATGTGAGAACTTACTCTTCCTCAAGCTGCCTATGCATTTGCAGTTTTGAAATTGCTAAAACACAATTTCTGAAACTCTACACACATAAACCATAAACATATACACAAAATACTAAATATTTTACCAGTCTTGCAGTTATAACCAGTAGGTTCCCTGAATCTGGTCGCATACAGCTTACTCTGAACGTTATTTCACCAAGAGAATGAGATGCTTACATTATTTATTGGTTACACAATCATAGTCAGATATGCAATTTGAATATCTCTGCATGTTGTTAGAGAAAGGATGCAACATTAATGACAGCCCAACACCTCTTGACCATGCTTAATAATAGCCACACAGAATGAGAGCATCAATGAGGTCAATACTGGCTAATCAACACACATTTTTCTCTCTACACTACTTCCTCATTCTCCCACTCTCTCTGTGACCCAGTTAGAGATGCCCAAGCCTGCTCTGTTTTATTATGGATTAACTTCACACATGGCAGATACTCCCCTTCTCTCTTTTTGGACAAAAATACTGTGCATATAATCACTTTGGCCTGTATTCATTGAAACATATTATGATGGCGTACTCTGAAAATTAATGTCACCATTATTACAATCATCATCAGCATGCTAACATGCTAATTACTAAGCTAGTGTTGATGTTCCACAGGATAAGTTTAGCATGTTCATCATCCTGTTTTAGTGCGTTAGCATACTCTCTCCACTTTCACACTTAAAACGATCAGTTGTGTCTGCATTTAAAATGTCTACCCTTTGGGCTCTGTTGACACAACACATGAGTTGGTAATGTTTCAATTCATCGTACTTGCTTTTTTAGATAACTCCAAGGATGATGACCCACATCTCCCAAAGACCAGTGGCGCACTGTTGCTTGATGGTAACACAGACACACCTGCCACACCCTGCAAAACATCAAACCAGTCCTGGACTCCCACCTACCCAGATGACTTTACCCCCAACGAGTCCATGCGCCCCGATCTGACTCTCAGCTCTGCCCTTTTCGTCCCTCTGTATTCGGACTGGAACTCTGCCCTCGCCACATGGGGATTTGCATGGGAAGCACACGTCTATGGCCTGGGGTCTGTCTTTACTGTATTTGGCCTAATCTCTGTGGTCTGCCTGTTAGGCCTGCCCCTGCGGTGTCCCCCGGGTAGCCCCTACTTCACCCTGCTGCACTTGTTCCTTCTAGCGTTTGCAGGGATCCAAGCTTTCTGTTTGCTCTACGATGCTTACAATCATCAAGATCGTCTTCCCCCTCTGGGCTCTCTGCTGCTCTCTGAACTGCCCTTTCCCTGCTTGATTTCAGCCTTCTCCCTTTCCTTCATCCTTCTTTCCTTACGCTCACGCATGTATCTTTCATTCCCACTTGCTAATTCCACCATCTTCTCAGCCTTGCCCAAACCCTGCCTGTTACTGTGTATGTCCATGCTGTATTCTGGGGTCTCTCTAGGGTGTGTTGGCATGCTCCAGCTCTTCCACAGCCTCCCCTCAGTGATCCTGCTATTCCCTCAGGGGGTGTTTGTATGTCTCACCATCTTTCTCTCATGCTCCTACCTCATCTTCTACTGTTTGATGCAATTCAACACTAAACACATCTACCGGCTGAATGACAATGGAGAGAGTGGAGGATCTCCTGCAGTGATGCCACCTGCACGTTGCCCCTTTGCCAAAGTGGAGGACTGGGGTAGGGCAGCAGGAGCTGGAGTATGGGCTTCGTTGTGTTTGTTAGGGTGTGGAGGCCTCCAGTTTTATGGGATCCTGCATGCCCTTGGTTTGGGTGGGGTTGATGGCTATGGGTTCCAGCCCTGGCCCTGGTGGGGATACCAGGTAGGCTGCAGGCTCTGTGAGATTGGGGTGTGTCTAGGTTTGTCTCTCATTGGTTCACACCCTATATTCTGTCAAAACAACTCCTCTATCAAGACCATAACTAATCCCCGGCCAGGATCTTGGTCCCGTCTCTCCTGTAGCTCCCCTTTACGAGGGTTCACCCTGCCCTCTCAGGGAGGTGCAGATTCTCCTGTCCTCTCCTCTCACTATTCTTGGTCCCAGGGTAAGCAAGAAAAGCTGGTGGTCTGTGATGTCATAACGAAGGGACAGACAGAAACTCTTCCTCTTTTCTCAATGGTGGATCCTCCTGGGAATGGGCTTATCCCCAAGTCCAGCCAAACCCAGAGCACTGTACTACCTCTCCCTACACCCCCAAGCCCACCGCACAAGCCTAAAAATGCAATTGAGTCTCAGATATTGTCACTGGATAGCCTAGGAATGGATACTGACTCAACTGGGGATCTACGGCCCCCGTCTCCCATAGACCTGTCCCGCAGCATTGACCAGGCTCTGTTCAGTGAATCCCTATTCTCTCACAGTATTTTTGGTTTGCCAAGACTCTTAAATGGTTCTTCCAGCCTCTCTTTGAGCTCTCCTAGCCAGGGTGCATCACAGCAAGGGCCTAGCTCTATGGAAATTGCCCTGTACCGAACCTCTTCTTGTGGTGACATGGAGCAAGACAACACTCTGTCCAGTTCAAGACCTTCCCAGCCACATAGCTCTTTGACATCTCACAGCAAGCCACCAGTGCCACCAGAGCAATGGGATTGGAAAGAGAGCGTATCTGGTTCAACACACGGCCTGTGCAGCAATCCCAAGGACTCAGGAAAGCTGCGCTCACATTCCTGGGCCAACAGAGGTCAAAACTTTGCTCAGAGCAGCCTCCCCCAAGCAATACACCTGTCATACCACCGGCGTTACAGAACCCTGAGCTTAGCCTCCCAGGACAGTCGCGGATCTGGCCGGCTGGCAGGTACTAAACACCTGAGTGAGAGCAAACAGCTGGAATGGGATCTGGCTGTGCAGGCAGAGTTTGTCAACGTGTGCAGACAAATTGACACTCTGAGTGTTTGCAGTGACACCATTGAATTGTAGAAAGTTATACAAGTTCAGTTAGGATTGAAATGCACATGACATTGTACAGAAACAGCACTCATAACAGGTTAGATGACATCAGATCATAAAAGTTATACACATCAAAATAATTACCTGAACTAATAAAAGGAATTAACATTATTGATACAACATGTAGCCCTAAATTATTTTCTATAAATACTGTACTGTTGATATTATGTATGTTGAAAACTTGATGTTAAAGACTGTCTTTATGACAGCTCATCTCAGTTTTAATATTTGTACAACTGACATCTTGAGCTTCATGATATTTGAAGCTGCAGAGAGAAATGTAAAGGGATTTACAGCTAATGGAGGGCCTTATTTAATAGTGACAAACAAAGTTTATTTCTACACAGTTGATGTACTGTTGTGTTTTCAATAGTGGAAAAAGTTTGACATGCGCAGAAGGACTCTTCCCCATTGGGATTGTATGGACACAGTTTAACAGTGTTAAACAATAACAATACAAATCCATGACATGTGATCAGCTCCTTGCTGGCTATTAAGTTGTGTACAAAGTTGGCAAACATACTTCATCATGGGAACAACAGACATTTTGGCATGAAATGCTTTCCTCACAGGATTATCATAAATTATTTCAGTGTGGTGTAATAAATTTGGAAATTCAAGGAAATTTCATAAATACACAGGATTAGTTTATCCTTCTTTTTTTGTACTGCCTCCTAAATCAACCATTTGAGAGGTATCTTTGAAATATTAGTAGTACTACAGTCAAAGGTGCAATAATCTTACACTTGTGAAAGAGTTCAAGTGAAAATTGAAGTGGTTACATTTTAAATATATTTCGCAGAACATGTTCTTCATACAGACTTCTGGAGACTTGACAGAATTCCTAAAACAATATCAAAACGCCGTTTTCAAAATTATCTTTATTCGTGCAAGACTATTAACATAGACATCATTTTGAAACCAGTGGGTGATGAAAGAAAATATTTATATTTTCTGTAACCTTTAAATAAGAAACTATAAAGAACTGTAAAATAACTTCATCAACCAGTACACTAGCTCATTTATTTGATTGCATGTTATTGCATGATTAACATCAACTGTTTATCATAAAACAACACGTTATACCAAAGATGTTGAATTCCACCCATAAAACTAAGAAATCACACTTAAAACTGATAAATCAACTTGAAATAACTTTTTGTCTACAACTCCATAAAGAAATTAATCTATCCTGGGCAACTGTTTTGTTACAACCCTTCTGCACTGACTTTATCGCTCTATTTCATTGACTCCTAAATTAATGTTTTTAACCTGAAAAAGAGAATAACTACCTTTATTATGTATTATGTACAGTCAATAGCCATGTAATTAATACTGTGTTTTTGCTAAATGAAATGATCGAAGATCACAACATGTCAAGCCAATGTGACTCAGACTTATTTGCAGTATGAATATAAAATGAGCAGTGTTTGGAATTATAATCAGATAATCAAAAATGTAAAGTGTGTATAGTCTTCTGTCTTGTCACTCAAACATTTTGTTAGCGAGTATTTTCTGCATCAAATAAGGTGAGCAGACGAAAATCCAGGAAGAGATTACACATGATCGCTCCTTTAAAGCCCTCCTTGATTAAAATATGTGAATTAAGGCTGATGCTACGTTTTGGTCCCTTCTGCAACAGCAGCAGCACATTGAAAGAGCTCACAATCTGGAGGTGAGAATACATACAGGGTGATCTGAGCAGAGAATCCATTATGTAAAAGCTAAATATTCATCTGTTAGAGAAATTAAAACTAACAGGTGTTGTTAGAAGATAATGAGAACACAATTGTACTATATGTAGATGTTTCCTCCTGGTTAAGTAAGCTTTATACACAAGTTACCGTGCCAGAGCTTGTAATGTGGCTGTGTAACTTTACTGTTTACTTTACTCTTTTTCTGAAATTAAATGGTAAACAATTATTGCCAGAATTATGTGTCTTTTATTTTGTAAATAAAGTATCTGACAGCTTAATGTCGTCTAAAAGTTTATGCACGCTCCACTACACATACATTGTGTAGTGAAACTAATACTGCACCTCTGCAAGCTGTGTTGTTTTGCCTACTCGCCTGTATCAAGGTGCAAATTCAGAGGCCAACCAGGAGCTGGGCCTCCCGTTAGATCAGCAATGATAAGCTTGTCCTAAAGAAGCTACATCAGTTTGCTTGTTGAAAGGGATCAGGTAATTACATCACCTCCACTGCACCTTGGCCACAGTGGAAGAAAGACAGATAAAGAGTTCAAATGTGGACGTGACTGCATGTGGAGTTTGAACTTTTAATTCAAGTTCAAGTGTGTTGTTTTGTCCACCTTTGAAGGGGTCAGAGACGGGAGAGACAAGAACAATTTGGGAGAACACAGAAAAGCAGTCTCAGGTTTTAGAGGGTGTATGTTGTACAGCTTTCTGTTTGTAGTTTGATTACATGCGCCCGGTGCATCTGCTCATAGCTGCTGGGGTCGGGACATTTGGTCCTGCTCGAGTGTTTCCTCTTCCTCCTGCCTCAGTAAAGTCGTTTCTCGTAACTAAGCATGAAACAGAAAAAGAAGAGTGTTCGTGTCGCCTGTGTTTAGATAACATTTCCATGCTATAAAAGCAATATTGGACAGAGATGAATGAATGACAAAAGAAGATGGAGGTGTGATAACCACATTGATGTACTTACATGGCACAAAAGAATATCTAATGTGACAGCATGGGTAAGAAAAGAGGAAGAGAGAAGACACAGACAAATTCCAATTAAAAGGTTTCTGACAAAGGTTTCTGAATACAAGTGAAGCCGACACGCATCATTAGTACCTTTACTATCGTAAAGTAAATATTCAGAGAGGAAACACATGATGACAGACTTCACTGAACTACCACTGCCACTGAAATATTCAAACAGTAGAAAGAGGAATACAGTAAAGAGACACATAGAATAAGAAGGGTTGCAGAGGGGGAAAGGTCAGAAACCGGGGATGAGGGGTCAGAGGTCAGACTTACGAGTGGAGGCCGTGGACTCCTCCCTCGATCTGAGCAGACATGGTTCTCTTCTCAAACTTCAGCTCTCCAGAGTACATCATCGACCTGGTGCAAAGACATGCAGCTCATATCTAAAGGCCCTTACACAATACAAACTTGCACACACACACACACACACACACACACACACACACACACACACACACCATTTCACACTTACCGTAAAATGGATAAACTCTTGGCTCCTATGTCCTGACAGCCATGTTGGATACCAGCAATGAGATAGGGAACAAACTTGTGAATGGAGCCTTTATCTTGCACTGATCCTGAGACGCCTTGAGCCACCTTCAGCTTATCTCCCTCACTGGATACACCAACAGAATATAAGCAGAGTAAGAGATAAAGAGGTCATTGCGACATCCTTTGAGTATATATTTTCCTAAGGACCTCTGTAACCCCACTCCCTCACCTGAAGTAACGTTTCTGACTGTTATCTTTCTCCATGGCATCCAAGGAGCCCATTCCTCTGTACTTTTTCAGACGGACGCCATCTGAAAAGAAATACTCTCCTGGAGCTTCAGTAGTTGCCGCGAGCAATGACCCCATCATCACTGAGGGCAGAAATATGAGGACAAAAATATCGGATGCGGTTATGCATATTGCCAAGCACAACAGGCAAAGACAGAAAGAGTGCACTGCTGTCTTTTGGTTAAAAAACTAACAGTGACAGCACCTTCAGACCTTCTGACTCAAAATATTACACCGAATGTCCACTGGGTGATCCAAATGTAATTCACAAAGATGTAAGACTTGAGGAAACAGTAGTACACGGGAGGAATCAACGTTTCTCTACCCGTTGATGCTCCCAGGGACAGAGCCTTCACCACATGTCCAACAGTCTGAATGCCCCCATCAGCAATAACTGGCACTCCAAAACGTCGGGCATACTCTGCAACCTTGTACACCGATGTACCTTGGGGCCGTCCACATGCCATCACTGTGAAACGAGAGGATAATATTGTGTATTACAAAACTATATTAGGTTTATCACACATAATCTAAGTTTTCAGTTTTGTTGGCTATTTTGACTACACAAGTTTGTATCTTAAACCAACTGTTATTTACAGTACTGCACTTTTCAACATACCTTCCTGTGTGATACAGATAGAGCCACAACCCATGCCCACCCTCAGGGCATCCACACCAGCATCTATGAGGTTTTTGGCCTGAGCAGCTGTCACCACTAGAGGGGCACAGACAAACAGATAAGAGCTCAGAGTGGGAGACAGAGGTATGAAGGTTTACACAAATATAAGGTTATAGGGTGTTTACACAGCACAAATGCAGAAAAAGACGAGCAGAGCTTACCATTTCCTCCAACTACCTGTAGTTCAGGATATTTCTGTTTGATGTAGTTTATCATATTGATTTGATACACTGAGTTTCCTTGGGAGGAATCCTGTTAAAATTAAACAGTTTCAATGAGAGATGAAGCACCTACTCTATCTCTGATTAAAAAAGAATCGATAGGTAAATTAGAGCGTTTAACAAAATCATCAAGAAACCCCAAAGCTACTACATTCATCCCATCTGTATCAACAAGCTGATCATTTTTCTGACTGGCATGGGATATGCCATCAGAATCAAATCACAAATTAACCAAAAGCTGAATCCGACCCCATTTAAAACCTACCAGGACTACCACGTCCACCCCAGCCTGCATGAGTAGGTCCAGTCTGTACTTGTCGTCCTCCCTTGTACCGATTGCAGCTCCACACAGCAGCTGTTTGCGGGAGTCCTTGGAGGCCAGAGGATAATCTCTGTTCTTCTTCAAGTCAGTCCTCGCAATGATGGCAACCAGCTCATCGCTGTCATTTACTATGGGGAGTTTTCCTTGGAGAGTCAAAGTGTTAAATGAGTGACAGAAGAAAGAGAAAAGCCCAAGCGGGTCCAAGTGCTGGTTACTTGTGCTCTACTGTAGCGTGACCTACTTCACAGATTTACCTTTTTTGCTACGTTGCAGTATCTCATTAGCCTCTTTTAGTGTGACTCCAGCGGGTGCAACAACTAAATCTTCTCTTTTCGTCATTGCCTGAATCAGAACAGTAAAGTGCATGTATATTAATATACCACCCATTCATTCAACAGCATATGAATGATGCATATATCGTGTTCTCACACACATAAACAGATAAGCTATACACACACACCTCCTCCAGGGGTCTGTCATGGTCCTTCTCAGACAGAAAGTCTATGTCTCTGGAGGTGACAATGCCGACCAGCTTGCTGCCCATCTTGCCGGTCTCTGTTACAGGGATCCCAGAGAAACCATGGCGTGTCTTTGCCTCAAACACGTCCCCCACTGTGTGTCGGGGACTCATCACCACCGGATCTGTAATAAAGCCCTGCTCAAATTTCTGGCAAGAACAAAAACACAAGCGTTGAATGATTAGAGGCCATTCAGTGTACACTGTTTTCATCTTATTGTGAAAGAGGGTTGTAGTAGGTGCTGCAGTGTCACAGATACATTTCTCAGTGAACTGTAAGTTCATGTCTGTGTCGACTTGGTCCGTCATACCTTGACTTTGCGCACCTCGTTGGCCTGGAACTCAGCAGTACAGTTATGATGAATTA
Source organism: Anarrhichthys ocellatus (assembly GCF_004355925.1). NCBI lineage: Eukaryota > Metazoa > Chordata > Actinopteri > Perciformes > Anarhichadidae > Anarrhichthys > Anarrhichthys ocellatus. The sequence continues at coordinate 12,499,018 of NW_022280032.1, forward strand.
TTCCAATCCCACCCATCAACTGGAACCCGCCAAACAGAGACACGAGAGGAAATAATTCATTGATGAAATAACACTGAAAAGTATCCGGGGGTCCTCAATGTTCTTCTGCACTTGGAGCAGGATGATGCGAAACTGAATGAGCAATCGGTTGTGGTGTGTGTGTGTGTGTGTGTGTGTGTGTGTGTGTGTGTAGTGCTGCAGTGCTTGTACTCACTGCCATGGCGATGGCCATGAATGACTCTGTGACCGTATCCATGGGAGAAGAAATAAGAGGTGTCTTCAGGGTTATCTTCCTCGTCAACGCAGAGGTTAGATCCTTAAAAAAAATTGGGGTGCATTTGGAAACAGAAATCATTTTATGATCTTAAAAAACACTTGGAACAAAGTCAATCTAAAATATAATCTCAAATGTTTCGCTGTGACCTACAGATGACATGATTTTCTACAAACAACGTCCCCACAGTGTTGCAGCTGCAACACATTTGTTAACCAAATGTTAAGGCTGGTTTTTAATTTGCATCGAAATAACCTATAAAGCAGTTTAGACAGATTAGAGGTTGACTTGTTGAATTCACCTGCTGAGTGTTAGATGACGCAAGTGTGTGTCTGTTTTGAACACCTGCTATCCAGCAATAACCCATGTGACCCAGGCATGAAATTAATTTAATGTCCCAGCAGAGCTTGCAAAGACGAAAACAAAGCAAGCCAAACAAACAACCTTGTGCTCCACGGAACACAAGGAAGAGTTAGGGATTAATTACAAGGGTTACAGCAAAACATGTAAACATAAATACCAGTAAACATTTGTTTTATTGAGGTCAAGGTCAAGAACATATGTTTGTCCAAAGAAATAAAAAAAATGCATACTGTGAACCAGTGAACAATATCGAGTCTGTGGCTTGTGATATGCTGAACAGCGTAATGATACGTACCACCTCATCAGAAGTAAAATCTATGAAACCAGGGAGGATCAAGAAGTCACTGAAAAGGGAGACGAAACGGACACATGTGAACACATCTCACTTTGGAACTGGGAGAGTTAGACGTCTTTATGAATAATCAATATTACTCGAAACAATCACCATAAACAAGGATTATTCAGCTTTAGTTGTGTATGTGAACTGTACAGCGCAAATCATATTCCTGCAAAGCAGCATTTTATTAAACTTAGCTGACAGTGAGCAAACATAATCTGTCAGCCTTTCAGCCCATTGCATTTATCCTCTGCACTCTGATAAACCCTGCATATAGCTTCCATTAAGGAAACCACACCGACACTCATTAACACACTGATAAGTGCACAAACACTCACACACTGCTTTTAGTATCTGTGACCCCACTCAGAGTCATCCTTGAAAGTAGTATTACTCATTATAATCCTCCATATAAAGACCAAGCAGATGTGTTATCACTGATATTACTAAACATTTAATGGAAGACATTGCATAACTCTAACGTGTGTTTCTATATGTGTTCTACCTGTGTCAATGTGTTAATAGTGTGTCATATCATGAAATGAGCCAGCAAATGTATCTCTGTTGTTTTTTCTGTTTTGTTTAGCATATGTCTTACTTGTATGTAAGTCCATCGCCGATAGAAAAGAGTTGTTGTGCTGTTAATCCATCCTCTGGAACATAACCCGTGCCTCCACTGATCAGGTAGTCTGCCATGCTAAAATAGAAAAAGGCACACGTGCACACAAGATGTAACTGAATATATGAAGTACCAGTTCTGAATATTTGGAGGGAGTGTAAAGATACGACAATGAATAGACACCTGTTTTTATCATGTACATCACAGCGTCATAGAATGAATTGTTCATAAATCTAATGTGACAAAAAGAATGCATGTTTGTCTGGATGCGTTCATCCCTTGTGCAAGACATGCATGCTGTTTTGCCCGTCTCTTTCTTGACCTCTGTTTCTCACACACATGCTGGAGCCAGATCCTATTAGAAATAATGGAGCGGAGACAGGAAATGCTAACAAAAGCAATCCGTTCTTGTCTCTGGAAACACTTTCAATAAACCTGTGACGGCAGTGAAGTAGGTAAGAGGATTTGGTTGGCCGCAGTTAGCTGATAAACAGGCCTGTAAAAGCACACAACCAACTCTGCTAGAAAGCGAAAACATCTCAGTGGCTGCTGGAGATACACGTTATAAAGCTTCACCCCATCACAATCACTATCATCAGAGAAGGGCATGACCTTACAGCATTATGCAGTGCAAGAGTAGAGACTGACCTCTCTGGTTCATATCCAGCTTGGATACGTGTAGCACTGTAACGCTGGGCTGCAGTCTCATGCCCATGTCCATGTGACATCGGGTGGGCAAAGGACCCGTAGGACTGAGTTTGTTCCCCATCTCTGTTTGGGATGCGCGGCCGTGCTGGTTCCGTGTCCCCCACGATCCTCCGGTAGTCGATTTGGTAAGTGTCCCTCTCCCCATCTCCAGACCGGTCATAACCATGACCCTCCATCTCTAAGAAATCCAGGGCTACGACCTCCACAGGGCCCCACCACCTCACTAACACACACACACACACACACACACACACACACACACACACACACACACACACACACACACACACACACTCTTCAAGCACTTCTGATGTGTTTAATTCACACAGACGAAGTCACACTCTCACAAAATAAACAGTTGTCCCAGCCACTCCCACACACAGCAACAAATTGCTGTTCAGTTATAAGCCCTAATAAACAGCCAATGCTTTGAGTACATGTCCACACAAACACCTTTCAGACACACCTGACATTGGAGGAAGCTGTCTTGCCATCTGTTTTGTGGCCGGTGCAGCAGTTAAACCATAACAGCCAGTATTACAAGATTTCACAAATTAACCTTCTCAAAAATCTGAAAACTGCAGAAGCAACGGCAATAAAAAGCATTTAAAACTGGGTTGTTTGCCCTGAGAAGAGTTTGCATTCCAGTTTGTCAGCTCTCATCCCTGGAGTTTGAAGCCAGTTCGGCCCTCACACAGAGTTTTTAGCTAACCTGTTGATGAAGTCGACTATCTTGGCACACCAAATTTAGAAATCCATGACAACCCCCAGCTGGAGGCATGAGGAGCCGCTGGAGAGGAGAGTCAGGTCTTACTTAGGTGGCAGAGATTCGTCCCCCCGGAGGCCCAGAACGCAGTGCTGCTTGGTTATCTGTGGAGCTTCTCTCCACTCCGTTCTCCCAGTGCCTGCTGAGCTTAACTCTGTTTCTGACAGTAGCAGACGTCACTCTCCCACAAAGAGGATTGGGAGCGTTAATACAGCGGGGTGGGGTGAGACGGGTGTGTAGGGTGGAGTGAGGCAGTAGGACTGAGGAAGAGAAGGATAACGCTTGAACACACTTTCCCCTCGGAGGATTACCAGAGTCTAGAGGTGTGGGGTTTTTTTCTTTTTTTTTCTCGCATAGCTCAAGGAGACACGGCTGTGAATGAGACAAAAGGTCAAATCCCAGAATACTACTCCTCTGCCAGCTTTGCTCATTTGAGACAGAGAGGACGGACAGACAGACAGACAGAAACAGAGACATATACAAGTGTCTGTGTGTGCATGAAGACAGGCAGAACATGTTGCAATTGATTCTTCGGGACTGAAGATAAGAGTGGCTTTGGTTGTCTAGTTTACCACCGCAAGCCAGAAAACAAATGAAGGCAAGGAAACTTTACACAACTCTGTCTTGTGTTTATTTTTTATTTTTTGTCTTTTTCAGTGCACTGTTTGGCCCAGTATTCAGTGTGAGTGTAGTGAACAACAAACCTATCAACTGAGACAGGAGAGCGACTTTGTTGATGGGATGCCCTCGACTCCATCATCTGCAGGTGACTGACAGACTGCTTGTGACAGTTACTGAGGGATTGAACCAGAAAAGCCTCTTACCCAGTCTCTTTCTCTCTCTCTCTCTCTCTCTCTCTCTCTCTCTCTCTCTCTCTCTCTCTCCCTCTCCCCCTCCCACCCACTGGGAAACAAGCAACATCCCCTCTTCATAATATTAATGGCATGATAATTAAGCCACATCCCCGTCACAACACACCATGTTACTTTCTGAATGAAAAGAAGTAGAGCAGGTGAAGACACATTTTGAAAAAACATGTTTATTAAGATATTCTTATTTGACAGGGTCAGTGCACAGCTTCTTAGCTGTACCAGAGTTAGCTTTAAGCTAATTTACAGCAGTAGACTCTGGGCAGGAAACAGAAAATAACATCTCTGTTGAAAATGAACACAGGATAAAAAAGACAGTTACAAGATAGTTAATATCCACTAAAACAATAACAACAAGATTTGACTCATCGCGTTTATGCGTGATGAGTACACGATTGGGTTGCTTTTAGCCATGATTTCATCTTGAATTTAAAATTAGGAAAGCTGCAGCACTCTGTTATATAACTTGGTACTGAGCTACAAAAGTCTTTTTCTCAAATAGAGAAGGCTGATCTACCAACCTCAGTAGATATATGCTGTATCGCACAGTCGCCTCTGTTGGTCGTCCTTGCTTCTCTTATCTGTGATATGAACTCTTTCAACAGGGGAGAAACCAGATCATTGATCACCTAGTACAATAAACTAGCATCATCATTTATCCATGACTTGTTGTATAACAAGTAAAATGTAGAATCTCAAAATCTCAGAAAATGATATACATGCAAATGAATAAAGAAAGATTTTTTCACAAAAGATGAAAGTGTAGGAGGAGAGGCAGGGAAAGTCTTTGACACCTGCAGAAAATTCAGCAAGGCCACCGTTTCTTTTGAATTAGCCACCTGAGGGAAAAGAAAGTGAAATTAAAAAATGTGATTAAAATGTCATAACTCTCATGTTTGGTTATTCTAGCAGGAGGAAATCCTACCGAGTCTCAACACTAGGTCGCGTTGATGTTTGTTGAGGGCGTCGTAGAAGGCTGCTTTGACCTTTTCTCCTCCTGAACGTAATGCCGTTTGATAAAGCTCTCTCATTTGTTTCTGGGTTGTTGCTTTAGAATCAATCAATGAGTAGACTTCAGGGTGGACCATGTCTCCAAGCTCCTCTATTATTGTCATTACCATGGTAGCGTCTTGAATCAACGTTGCCCTGTTGTCGTCGACAAACTTTGCTGTTTTAAAATACAAAAAAAGGAAAGCGTGCACATGAAACACATTAATTCAATCATTAATGAGACTCCATGTGACTCCATGTGATTGAAGTGATACATGTCACTATCATGCTCATTTTAGATATTTTTCTATACACACAGGAAACAAAGAGACATCACTGCAGTGACAGAAATACTCACCTTTGTCTCTACTACTCATTCTTCGAGAAATTCTGGCACAATCCTGTTGGCAGAAATAAAAAGCTCTTTCAGTCTATATTGTGTATCTATTTGAATGTATCATACACTTGTTTCATAATCCCAATCCAAAACAGCAGGTTTGTTTTTGTTTTTTTCTTTATGAGTAACTGACGTGTGGTATAATATTAATAAACTGTCCATTCGCGTCAAAATAATATTTATTTAAATTAATTATTAAAAAAAATAAAGTTAAAACTCAGCAATAGTTCTATTATCTCTCTTAAGTCTCTTGATTGTATTTTAGGTCTGACTGTAGGCTAAATGTTTTTGTTTTCTCCTCTCAAGACTACCTGGTTAAATAAAGTTACTTATTACTCATGGACTTGTTTTCAACTTTCTGTGAGGCAATGGTCAAATAGCATTTAGCATACCTGTGATGAAGACCTTTCAGTTTTTGCGAATGGGCCATTGTCCACAGTATCATTTGGCATTGACTGTTCTGAAAAAGAGAAGAAAATATCATATTTCAATCAGGAAAGTGAGAAATAATTTATAAGATTAAAACTCCCTCGACTCACTATTGAACAATCCACCTGGTGTCTGGAGAGGAACACTGGAAGCCACACTTGTGTTTGATTGATTACTGGTTGGTGAGTTCTGAAGTAAAACAAGGAGAAAATACTATGTATTAGAGAAATCAATAAACCAAATCATGATTAATCTGCACTATATTTCATTTTGTGAAACGAAATTTAATGAATTGTACCAGTCGTGCCAAGACTTGACCGACCACATCACGAATTCCGTTCTCGTGCTTTGAAAACACATTCTCAGTGACTTCAAGGCAACCTGAAACAGAATTTTAATTTTAAATATGCATCTGTCAAGCTAGTCTACAAAAGGTTCATTTGAATTAAGCATATTGTTCAGACTATAAAATATTGTAATATGGTGATAATGATGAACATTTACCTTTAAAGGGAGGCCTCTTGGAGGGACTGCCATCCCAGCACCTCTTCATGAGGTCCACCAGTTCTTTCAACCCTTCCCTTTCCCTCATCAGGTCAATTTGCTTACAGCAAGGTCTGTCTCCTTCAGGGATCTTCAGTTTCACATGATCGTAATCAGCAAATGAACTAGGATAAGGCTCTTTACCAGTGATAATGGACCAGAGCAGGATACCATAGCTAATCAAGAGAGAGGAAGAGATTTTTAGAAACATGTTAATGCTGTTAAAGTTTTTACCATATAGAGTAGAATTAGGTGTTTATGTTATGTCTAACCTGTATATGTCAAAAGCGCGGACGGGTTCATATGATACTTCAAAAGCCTCAGGAGGCATGTACTTGTATGAACCTCCGATCATGACGCTTTTTTCTCTGTTGCTGTTCAAAGCACTGGTGGAAACTCTGGACAGACCAAAGTCTGCTAGCTGCAGAGAAAGAAGGGACACATAACATCAAACAAACAATGAAATCAGCCTCATAGTTGACTCAAACATAGGAGTTCAGGTCGAAGGCACTCTACCATGGCGTTGAGATCGTCATTCAGCAGTACATTACTTGGCTTTAGGTCGTGGTGCATAATTTTCTGTGAATGGAGGAAGTTCATGCCTAAAGCCACTTGATGGGCCAAGCGGCAGACCAGGGGCCATTGTGGAGGGCCAGAGAGGTGCTCCAACAGGGACTGAACAGATCCTCTGCCTATGAACTCCATCACTAGTCCCTGTTGCGGGGATGTTACTCCAGGCGGACGTCCATGATAGGTTCCATGAAGTCCCACCACAAACTTACAGGAACCCTTATCCATGTGATAAGCCTCTTTGGACAGTGACATGCTGCAATGAGGCAGGGGATTGTTGAAAGGAGTAGAGAGAAAGCAAAAGAGCTCCTTAACATGTGCATGACTTTATCATTTAAAAGTTAAAGTTACAGAAAAATTGCAGATATTTCTACATGTACCCAACGCCATCATGAAGTATCTTAATGGCCACATCAAAGCACCAGTCCTTGTGCCTGGCCTTGTAGACATGACCAAATCCCCCAGATCCAACTAGCTTCCATTTCTCCAAGGTTTCGTCACCAACTGGTTCAGTCTTGCGGCTCAGCGGCTCCATCTCCTGCTGGATTCAGGTAGAACAACTGCAACCTCAAATCTATCACAAAGAATGGAAATAATTATAGAAAAACCTGCTAAATATAAAAAAGTGGTTCAATGCCTAGATATTTGCGTTTATACACTATGTTATAATTACAGTAACATAGTTTTTAGAGCAACGACAGCTTTTGGTTGTAAAGACACCGACAAACATGTTCCACTAACATGTCCCTTAGGTTTTGTTCTGGGTACTTTATCAAAAAGCTGGTTTCTACTCACCATGTATCTCCTCAACTGTTGTCCACATAAAGATTCAAGAGTTAGTTCATACCAAAGCTGTGTCAAAACAGATATGAGTTTCAGTTTCCTGTCTCAGACTGAATCTGTATTTGAGGGGAGGAGTTTAAATTGAAAAGAGTTTGAGTTGACAAACCTGTTGAAAGTAGTGTAACATTTGTAACATGATGACAGAAAATTATGTATTTAATGAATAAAATTGGGGAAAAGCTGCATAATAATGCCCACAAAGTTTGATTGTAATTTCATTTCAGGGAATGGTTAGAATGTGCTTCTCATATCACAGCCAGAAAAGAGTAATTATATTAAATAGACTCAGATAACACACATCAGCATTCAATCTGGCATCATTAGAATACTGATTTTTCTGAAATATAAACTGGATTATAGTTCCTTTATTTTACTATTATTACAGCATCTATAAAAATCCTGTGACACACCTTTGGACTTCCTTATGATAAATAGCAAGCATGCACTGTGAGGAAGAGGAAGTTACAGAGGGCACAGTTCAGCCTTATGTGCTGTCTGAATGGGGTGGAGCTGTGGAAAGAAAGATTCTATATATTGCAAATCTGGCCACCTCTTATCTTTATGGTGTGATGTAGCAAGCTTTGCTGAGACTGACACAGCATCATTTATATTAGTCAATGAATGTGATCTTGTGAGTAAATGGGAATTATTCTTTGGCAGTTGTTTTATCTACAATCTGAATAGTATCTTCCATTTGCTTTTGTTGGACAATTCTTTAAGTGAGACATTTAAAACAAGGATAACAGGCATATAGATCAACTAGTTCTTAACCTGCCGGTTCTTTTAAGAAAAATGAACAAAAGGTATATTACGTGATTAACTATTATAAAAAAAATCTTTGTTAAAATGCTTTATTCAAGCATAATGCTTGGATTATGTACCCAGCTGATAAACCAATACATTTCTTTACAATATTTTAATCTGAGCTGGTGGTACTTGATTGCCCTGAGATAGGTACCGAGTGGTATGCTGTTCAGCGGTATAGGCACCTATCCCTAGAGTGGTATGCCACTGAACCAAAGTGGCATACCACTCTATGATTGTATTTGTTTTCTTCTAAACATACAGTACATTGTGAGTTTTGTGATGTAATACAAATGTCTCTTTGTTGTTTGTCTTGAGAACTGCAACAATTATGTATTGAAAGTTTATTGTTATTTTTTGTTAGGAATTAAATGCAAAAGTATTGGGTTGTATTACCCTTTGTAAATAAACGGTAACATTCTGGCATATATCTTAAAATCACCGTAAAACCCAGTTATCCTACTATCACGAACCGTAATCCAGTATACGGTAAGATACCGTAAAAGTAAATTACGTTTGGTTCACCGTAAAAAAACAGTCCCTGCTCCCAGTAAGTTACCGTTATTTTACAGTAAAGCTGCTTATAGTGCACGCTGTGACTGTTTTCAGTCTAAATTATTTATGCCAAACTCCGCTCCAAAAAAAATCCCAGTCTGTAGCCCAGGTGTCTGTGAACATGACAGCTACCATGAATCTAAATAATATGTGCACAAGCAAACATGCACACTCTGTTCATTAAGTGAGCTGAGGTGTATTTACTCGCAATCCCATGCTGCCTTGCTGTTTCGTCCGGGCATCGATAGGCGTGGTCTGCTCTCGCTCTCTGCATTTCCATTGCTCTCTCCCTTCCCTCTTCTCCCCCACCCTCATTTACACTCGGCACAGTGTGGACCTCTCTCACCAGTGGCTGCTCTCTCCACTCCATCTCTCTCCTCTTGGTGGCTTTCTTACCTCAGCCTACAGGGGATCTCTCTGTGCTGGATCTCTGGGTGGAGAGGTGAGCGTTTGTCTTTCCCACCACAGTGGAGGAGAGCTTTATAGACTGGGGAGCATCACTGATGCAGGTTACATCCTGTGGAGCAGCGACAGGACAGCCTCAGGAGAACGAGAATAGACCGAAAACCCATGTGCACGCCTGGATGTGCTTTGTGTTGTGAGGAGAGTAGACTGGAAAAGGGAAGCAGAAGGCAGCAACAGAGGGAGGGGAGCATTTAGCAAGAGGCGCCAGAGTCAGAGGGGTTTGGGGGAGGTGGGCGTAGGGTCTGCGGGGAGTGTTTTAAAAGTGAAAGGAGGAGTGTGTGTGGGAGGGGGGATCTGCTCTGCTCTCACATCAAAGAACTGGAAGGAGGATTGCTTTTACACTCAGTCTGAAGAGTCACAGAGAGACTGGGGAGTTACAGGCTCTCCAGGGACTGTGGCATTACAATTAGAGACCAGAGGCAGTCTGCAGCACTGACTGAGAGACAGAAGAAGGTGGTTGAGGACACAGATTGGGAGGACCAGTCAACCGACTTCATCTGGATGGAGGTGAGCTTGCTTCCTGCGTGAAGACTTAGAAGAAGAGGAACGAGGAAGAGGATAAGGAAGAGAGTCCCGCTGGCAAATTGGCGACATTCCCTTTTCCCAAGAATCCATAGGAGGATCCCATCATGGCTGTCCAACACATGCCTGAATCAGCCGTGTGTTTGCTCATGGTGAGTCTCGGAGGGGTATAGTATTGCAGACGCTGTTTACTGTCTGTCTTTGTTTCTTTCTTTCTCTGCTGTGGCTTTCTCTCATTACTCTCTCCTCATGGCAAACGCTCATCAAACGCTCATGCAGCCACTAACACCGGAGGTGAGCTGTCATATAATTGAAAGGGATGTTGAATGTTTGCTCCTGCCCTTTTGCTACCATCTACAAGCCCCAAATCCTCCAATAACTTCCTAGTGAGGCTCTGAAGCTGGCTTACGTATTAAAGTGCATCCAACTCAGAAAACTTCAGCTTTAGTCTAACTCCTCCACGTGTTCAACGAATGCAGTGGTGAAGTATGGGAGAAATACCACAAAGACCACTGCAGGCATTGGGATGTGGTGCTGGACATGGTGTCCATGTCGGAGACAGATGTCATTTACTGTAATATGACTTTTTATATGGGTGTGAAATTGGCATGTGTGTGAAGTGCATGTAAATAAGTTGCTGCAGGGGTGTGAGTGTGTGTGTGTGTGTGTGCGTGTGTGTGTGTGGGGGGGGGGCTTGCGATAATTTCCCATCTCCAAGACTGAATCAATTCAAACACACACTACGGAGAAGACTGCAGCCCATTGCAGAGGATTTTGAAGGATCTTGTTATTGTAGCATCCAGTCCCTCGCTGACATGAAACAGATTGGCTTGGCTTGGCCTGGTTCAGATCCAGCCCTAGAGAGCGATGCAATAGAAACACACAAAATGCGTCAATCCATAAAACTCCTCTCTGCCCCATGTCCGGCCGCACAGTGACACAATGGCAGTGTGGCTTTGCTGCATGTGTAGAATACAGATAAGGCACGGACCTCTCTGATGATAAGCTTTAATGAATTGAAAGTACACCCTGTATGCAGGGCGACTTTGTGTAAGAGCTCTTGTTCTGCTCATTCTCATTCTATAGCGTTGGCATTCTGCAGTCCCAGGGGGAGTCATGCATCGCCGCACTACCTGCTATCTCCACCTGTCACGGCTGTCTGTTACTATGGCGATAGGCCATGCACCCCACTCGAGGTAGAGGCAGCAGCAAAAAGGAGCAGAGTGCACGAGATGATGGACAGGGCAACGGAAGGATGGAGAAAAAGGGAAGTGTGAGTGATGAGGGCAGGAATATAAAGAGAAAGAGTGAGTGTGAAGAGTGAAAGTGGGCTTTTTTTCCCACAGAAAGTGGCACACTACGACGAATATCACATTTACAATTGTACCTTCAATAATAGACTCATCCTTAAGGTTTTTAGTTTTTAACCTTGTCTGGCATGGAGACAAAAATGGGTTAATCTGCTGGCAGACAGTTGGTGTCCCTTGACTCCATTTGGAGGGCGTTCCCTTACAAGTGCTCTTTCTGTCATAGCTGACAGGCCGTGTCCCCCCAGCTGGCACAGGAAAACTAGCTTACTGTCATAACTTTTCACCGTCACTTTCTCCATTTATTATTATAGCTACACGTCGAAAAATTTCTCACCATTCAGAGTCGCTGTTTGTCTGTTGTCAATGAGCAAAACACTTAAATATTGACATCACTCACTCTTTTGGTGTCTTCTTTGAAATATATTTATATAGAAGAACATGACATGAACATGACTTAAATCTGGTCCGTTTTGAATTTTTCTATAAGGCTGAACAAGATTGACATAACTAATTTCCGAGCCCAGAAATTTATTCCCAAAATCCATGGCATTTGTATTCACACTGACAAGTTCAGAACTTGAACCTAATTTAATTATTAAAGGGAGTTTATGCAGTGTGTGTGTGTGTGTGTGTGTGTGTGTGTGTGTGTGTGTGCGTGTGTGTGTGTGTGTGTAGGTGATTGAAGATTGACATTTCTTACTGCCTCTGTCTGTATTAATATTTCAGTTAAACAAGTGATTTTCTCCTGCAGTAATTAGAGGAACTATACTTTAATAAGCGTAATTCGCACAGACAGCACAACACATAACCCACATCGCCCACACAAAACATTCACACAAATCATTTTCATAAATAGAATCACTCACCAAGCTCAATCTAGATTTTTCAGGAAGTGACCTCATTCAGTTACCACAAACTGGCCAAATGACATTTTCTTGTTTTCTGCCATGGCTCATGCAAATAAAAATAAGTGCAGTAAATTGTGCTTTAGTTCTCCTCTGGGCTTTATTGGTCTGAAACTAATGTGATTGGCCCAGACTTACTCTAGCTCAGCTATAAAACCAAATGGTCACATGTCTACAGACTGGACCAAGAGCGGGAGACTATTGAATCATTGCTAGTATCCAAGTATTGCTATGAATGGGTTGGATCAATAAAATACTATAGGAGGAGAAATGTAGTCTTAGGGGAATTATGGTCTTTTTTTCAATTGCACTTCATCATCGCAGATTAATTAGATATGGTATGCTTTATATATACATATATATATAAATATATATAACCTACATAGGGGGGGATTTCATGCCAACTGTATCGAAATGGAAATACTTTGCATCTTTCTCTCTCTCTGTCTGCTCTGACGGGTTGTTTTAGCAAAAGGATGAAGGGATCAATAACAAGTCTGTCTCCAGCTAAGACACACATAGACATGCTGTCATCTAATATTGGAACAGATCACAAACTAGATGGTATCATTTGACATCAATGGGCCGTGTTATAGCTTTACTGCCAAGATATTTTTCACAGGGATTTCCTTTATCTTGCACCTAAACTGAAACTTGACTACTGCACAAGAGTTGTGTTTTTTTAATTCTGGACTTGAGATTACATGAAATTCTTTCCTGTTAGGGATCAAACTAATGTGTGTGCTCTTGATTGTAGGGTTTCTTTTTTTACTTTAAATCAGAACTGGAGCAGCTATAGTCTTTACTGAGCCGATTAGCCTCGCTCTTCAGGGCTCAGAGAAGAGCAGCTATCTCCAAGATGGATAAGCCGTGTGGGGCTGCCCTGATGTACAAAATGAAATGCCAACAAATTCAACTGAAAAATGGGTTATTATAAAGAAGTAATTTAAACCTGCACCTTTTGATGAACATATGGGGGTAAATAACAGCAATGATTACAGACAAAATTCAACAACATCTCTCAGGCTTCAGGGTTTAGTTTTTTGATGCAGCTAATCCAGGGTTTATCACAAATTGAACACATGCTGATAAAGTGCCACATGAATCATAATTAGAGACGGAGAAGAGGCTGTCAAAAATGGGAACACAGTTTATCCCAATGTTCCGCTCCGGCTCGTCTTGTTTCATTTTGCAGATCTCTTGTTCTGTCAGAGTGTCTGTCTCTTTTGACATGCAGGGGCAGTTGATCAATATGCATTTCGCTATCTGTTACACTGGGCCGAGTAAATGCTGCTGAGAGAAAGCAGGGCAACTCGGTATCTTGACACACACAGAAGCTAAGCGGATTACCTTCATATTGCTGTAGGGATCTGCTCTGCATAGAGTGAGGGAACAGCAGCTTCCTCACTGATACAGCAGTGTACATGTTAGAGCTCCTCTGCCTGTTTCCTGCAGGAAACAAGCACTGGTGTGGTTAATGACATCATCACGCACCTGGCAAAGCAATTCTTACCGCATGTGTGTGGCTAGAACTTTGCCCGTTGTGAAGTCATGAGGATAACCGTATAATGGAAGTGTTATTGATACGTGGGCACGCATCCAGCTGTAAGAACCACTCAGAAAGAGAAGCAACCCCAAAAACAAAGACCTTATGCTGCCCTTCAAGTTGGCGTCCATGTCTCTTCATTACTATCCCTCATTCAATTATCCTGTCGCTGAGGATGGCGGCCAGATGACTCAGTGTGATCAAGCCAGAGGATTCATTCAGTGGTAATCAAATCATAGCTTATGACGTGATGTACTGACTGTGTGTGTGTGTGTGTGTGTGTGTGTGTGTGTGTGTGTGTATACATGTGACTTAATGGCAATGTGCAATGGTTTGAGTAAAAAGGAGTGCTTATCCCTCAAAAAACTCGACACACTGAAACATGAGTTATTATCAGTGTTTGGAGACTATTCATGATTAAGATTATCATTGTAGTTTCCATTCCTGATCTGATGCACACTACGATAGAGCCGCCAGTATACATATGAGAGTGTGGGGGAGGGTTAGCAGAATGACATCATACTGAGAGAATTGATTACTGCCCTGTAACAATAGAGGAGGAGAAGCAGATAACATTTTGTGTGTCTGTATGTAACTGTGGAAATGAGTGTTTTGGTGCTTTTGGTGCATCTGGTGTGAGCGACCACATCCAGTGATTCATTAATTAACATCTCATAATCTTTTAGTCACACAATGAAATGGAGTCAAAGTGTCACTTTTAAATGTACACACAACAACAACCTTTATCACTGCCACAACTGAGAGTAACCTAATCCCGAGGTCCTCCTACTGAATCACTTTATACACTTTTCATATATTCTTATGGGTGATTATAGGCTATGAATGAGAACACAGGCACAGATGGCATTTCATTGTTTTTGTCTTTTACTGATGTTGTCTCAGTATCCGCCACTTTATATTCTTGTCCCACTACAGGAAGGTCTTGTGCTTTTTCTTTCTCTCCGCTTCCCTTTTTGCTTATTTGTACCGTGCTAGTTTCACTATAATAAATAAAAAACACAATAAATGTCCAGTTAATCATTTTCCTAAAGCTGCAGTCTGACTGCAGAACAGTCATGCTTGAGAGATGCTAAGAGCTGGTTCTGCTGATGTCAGCTAACTAACGCTGTGTAGTTGCTGCAGTGGGAAAGAGACACTTTTACACACCTCATCATGCTCGTGTTCAATCTGCTGTTTCTTTTAAGACAATGAAATGAACACTGCTATTTAATAAACTTGGCTCTTTATGTTAAGTGTGAAACATATGAATATTAATAGGGTGGTGTGTTTTCAGAAGGGCTATGCCTACAATACAAATCAAGTGTGTTGTGTGAGGTTAGATTTAAATTCTAGCTTCACTTTAAGCCTGTACAAAATTAGAAACCTTGTATACTTACCTTGAGTTCTGAAATATTTAATACATGTGAAATAGTAAGGGTCATGATATAAGGAACTTTAAAGTTTGTATGTCTCTATACTCGAAAATTCTCCACCTTTTTAGAACAAATCCATCTTACTGGTTTTGAATGTTTCTGCTTCTGCTTTTGTTTTGCTCATTGCTTTGTGCATGAGTGCATGTCATTGACATGCAAAGCACCTTTGATGCTCTAAATATATTTGCAGTTTCTACAATAATGGAATACACTTTAGTACTGCAATAAATAAGTAAGTAAGTAGTAGGTCAGTAATTCACATCTCTCAAGCTGTCACATTGTCAAATACTATGTATCATAGTCATGTATCAAAAGATGGTATTTCATTATTGTTGTTTTTTTTTTTTTTACTAATGTGGGTTTTTGTCCTGCTACAGAAAACTATTGTACTTCTTCTCCCTCCTCACTTCTCTTTTTGCTTATTTGTACAGTGTTTCTAATAAACCAAAAAAATGTAATTATTTTCCAATTAATCATTTTGTTAAAGCTGCAGTCTGAATGCAGAACAGGCGTACTTGAGTGATATTAGGAATTTAATCAAGGTTGAATGTAAAACCATTTGCTGCGTCCACAAAGTCATGGTCACAGCTCAGGTATTGATTGATATTGATTGGAGCATTAAATTTCTTTTGTCAGCTTTGAAAGATGTCCATGATCACAGTATTGATTGGCCTGCATCATGAAGAAATCCTGCTATTGGCTGGATTAGGTGCTAACATTTGTTCATTACAGATGTTAAACATTATATTTTTTGAATTTGTTGTGATTTACCAAGAATTTCACTTTTTCCAGAATGATAAAACATGTAAATGAGAGAAAAAGCGACAAATCAAAAGTGCAAACGAGAGAAATGGTTCTCACCTCTCATCACATGCATAAATGTATAAGGATTGGTGTGTGTGTCTGTGTGTGTCTGTGTGTGTGAGAGAGCCTACGGCATACCATTAAATCTTCTGAGCTGTTTACACTGCAGCCTGTTTAAGGACTATTGATGAGCTGCAGAGGTGAAGGCGCCTCAATTCTAATTGACTTCACCAGAGTATCTGCTCGCTCAGCTGTGGTCATTTGTGTGTTTGTGTGTGTGTAGCTAGGTTAAGTTCTCAGGTGTGAATATGGGAAGTGTTTGCAGTGTGTGTGTGTGTGTGTGCGCAGTGCATCGCTTCCTGCATGTTAATGTATGTGGCAGGCTCTCAGTGGAGTGTGACGGCGTTCATTGTGCATCCAATGGCTGATCGGCTGTGAGCCAGGTTATCAACTGACCCTATCTCTTCTCGGTAATGAGAGGAAGGGGTTAATGTAACAGCCATTAATGAGCAGGACATGACCCAGCATGTGCAAACTGGCAGATGCTCATCAAAGTCTGCTAGTCTCTCTGGCTTCATCCTGATGTTTATTAGGGCTCTCCATCTGCATTCTGGGTACCTCTGCAGGGGAACTGAGATGAATTTGCTCGGATGAAACAAGGCTAGCTAATTATGCAAATCTTGGGTGGATGCGGTCTATGGGTTTGTGCATAAACGTGGGGCTGAGATGTGTAATTGCATTCACTGTACTATACTGGTCATTTCACATTGATTGAACAGCAGCACGAGAAAGAGCTGCATCTTTCTTTCCTTCTCACCCACACACGCTTTTACATTTGTACACTATACCCGTACACCCACATATGACCTACCATATGGTGCAGTCAATCAATGCTTCCAGAACAAATAGACCAACATGTTTAGATGAGATTCCTACACTGACTTTCGGAGATTTCCATCTTATTTCAATTGGCTGGCAGTATATTACCCCTGGCAAAGCCCATACATGATATTTATCTGATGGCTGTCCCCTTTAAGGTCAAGCTGCCGGGGAAATAAACCTTTCAGGGTAGATAAATGAGGGTTTTCTGCACGGTGTTGCAGCATCAAAACACAATAAACTCAGTGTATTCCAGTTTAATCAATCATGGCCGAATCTGAGGCAAGCCCCTGGGTATGGTTTAGGTGCACTGCATTCACCAGCTGACGAGGTCAGTTAGTATTCTCTGTCTATTGCTTTTTGTGTTCGCTTGCCTTTGATCTGTGTGAACTGTCTGTGAACCAAATTGTTGTGAATTCAGGTAGTGGAGAAAAAAAAGTGATTTCAGTTAGATTCATTTTTTTTGGTTTTCTGCTGTGTGCTTGTTTTTAATGTAATGAATACATAAATGATTTTCCAGGGCAATGGCGGTATCACATTTGCAAGGTGCCACCTGTCATGTGTGCCAGGACGCAGGTTTAGGGGAGGGGTGGCAGGGTGGCATGGGAGGCGGAGAGTAGCAGAAGCACCAGGCGGTCTGATTGGCTCACCATCTGTCTCTGGGACTGAGCAGATGTCTGAGTAGAAAGACCAATCTCTGCATGCTTCCAAGTTCACTTTCTCTCCCTTTGTGTGTATTACTTCTGCTATAAATGTATGCATGGGTGTATAATTCTGTGTGTGCACCACAGTGTGCACGCTTCTGACGTTTTACACTCTGGTTGACACCGGTCCCAGTGGGACTGATTGTCTGCCATATGGAGTGTGTTAACAGAGAACAGGTCCTGTTATAATGAAGAGCTGTCTTGTTAGCAGCACTTACAGGATAGACTGCCAGGGAAGCTAATATGACCCATGAAACACTCCACATTTGCAATATTTAACCTTTACTGAAAAAAATAAAAAAATAATAATAATATGAAATCTTGATCAAAATGAGAAGTAGAGAGAAGGGCTTTGTTTTAATCCCTTACCCACCCTTTCACACCACCCTCTCTTGAACCAGGGTTCCAATGTTCATCAGGATTGATTGAGTCTCTAATTGTTAATTTCAAATTTTTACAAAAAATATAAATTTTTTATTCTTATATTTAAATCCAATCATATTTATTTCCTGTAAAACAAAATATGATGTTTGCTTATAAGCTTGTACCAAACAAGCCCGCCCACTTTTTAGCAGTCCAATCAAATGCAAAGGATTTGATTTAAATCCCTCCTGCACTGTACACCGCTCAAATATTTTAGTTTTACTGGGGAATACCTGCAGTATAATGCTAAAGACAGTCTAACTTCCATTTGACTGGGACTTTAAACAGGTTTATTGAGATGTAAACTAAACTATATTGAACACATCAATTCTGGTTTTAATATTTCTTACCACATTTATAAAAAATAAGCATGTCATTGGTTAACAATATTTCAACACGCCATCCACTGGCCAGTGGTGAAATAGGTTGGGACTTATCTTTGAAATGAAATGTGCAAAAGATCTGTCATTGTGTAGGTACAAGTGGACACAAACATTTGAGGTGAATATGTGCATATTTATGAAACTAAAAGAATATTTAGCTGATTCCTCTTTTTTTAAGCGAGTCACTGTGCCAGAGAAGAAGTGAAACCTTCAGACTAGAGAAAGGTGAAGCACTGGAGCACATAGAAGAATTGCAGCACTTATTGTGCAGACTAATGGGAGCTTGAGACTCATAATGGTAGTCGTGGAGAATGACCTACTGTTTCCATTTTGCTTTACTGAAATAAAACGTGCAAAAAGTATGAAACCGGAGGAGGATGTCAAGCACCTACATCCTGTTGCAACACGATGTGACATGGTTTCTGAGAAATGTGCCTTTATGTGGGACTAAACGTTGAGAAACACGTCCACTGCTCTTCGTTTCAAACGGTGTCACAATGGACAGTGAAATGCTTACACTAGTTCCTTTTTTAACATATTTTTTTTATTGATTGATTGAGTTGATGTAAAGATCATATTCATAAACATGATAGCAGAACTGTTACATGATTTAGATAAGTAAGGAGATATTACCACCACAGATTTTACAGATGATTTACTGTGGAGCAATGGCAGAAGGAAGATGATGAAAGAGTTTATTGTAGCTTCTTTTTTTGCCTCTAGAGGGAGATAAAGACCTTTGAATCAGATCTAAATTAAGTCTTTTATTTTACACAAGCAAAGAGTACAATGTGCTTATTTGGGCTTCTAATGGTGCTCTATCAATTTCAGCAAGGTTTATTGGATCCCTGGAGGCTGCAAAGTGTCTTCGTGTTGTGTCTTGTTCTTCGACTGGAATTTCTTCAGGTGGTCTGAGCACAGTTGCATAGTTAAAACATGCAACCCCTGCAGTTATGAGCCGGTCAGGAAGCAGGAAGGTCAACAGTGAATGGTTCTCCTCAGCAGGTTACTGTTAATGGCATCCCCCCCCCATGAATCTGTTCACATTTACACATTTACACACACGCACACACACACACACACACACACACACACAGGATGTAAGCAGTTCACAATTGTTAAATGAAGTCTGCTTTTTGTCCCAGTTGATGCAGCTGGGTGTTGCTAATAGGCTGACAAGCTGGTGTTATGACTGATTGATGACTGATATCAGAGCCGCTTATTTCAGCATTACATGACCTTAGCCACAATAATCCCCTCTGTAATGCATAATATATTACCCAGCAGACACACACTAGCCAGAAGCCAATCTAAGTATTGCTTGAAAGCCACATGGCATCGAAGCACACGCACCGATTTTTACCAGATCCTGTTTCAAAATTATTCGAATGAGACACAATTAAAGTTACTCCGTATCATCTGCATCACTGTGGAAGCCAAAACCCACCAAACTATATATATATATATATATATATATCAGAGAAACTGATATATTTCCAAGAGAAACTGCCCAATGCACCCACAGTCTTCTCGTGCTGACCACTTGAGCCATCAGGAGTTCCTTGCTCATAAGGACATCTCAGCAGCAGCTAATGAGAGAGGCCAGCATTTTACCCTTCTGCTTTTCTCATCATAGTTGTGTCTACATGGTCATGAAGACATCTGCTTCCGCAGTCATGAGCTACTGCTGCTTTTGAATGTTGTCAGCTTGTTATTCACACCCTGAAGCAGAGGAGTCATTTCAGAATCATCAGTATCTGAATGACATGTTAATCGATGCATGTTAGTGCTCTACGGACTCTTGGAGGATTCAATTATAGTCAGTTCAAAGATACGAGACAACAAAGAGATGCATGTTATGAATAAAAAGTGTTTCTGTATTAATATTCCAGTAAGTAATGGGAATCCAGATCGTATCATTATGCAGGGAGCAGATTGAACTCAGCATTTCCATTATCCGTGCATTATCTATTATTGCATCATGTGTTTTTACTTTATTCATGACAACTGGAGATTTAGCAAAGATGAAATTTTGGCAAACAATATGCTAATTGATTTTCTTATCCTTTGTAATACAGGTTTAATGTCTTGGTCTCATACTTTGTCATATTGTATTTGGATTGAGGAAATGCCTGCATGTTTAGTTTGAGCTTCAGCAGTAGAGGGCAGTGTGTGCATGTGGGTGGGTGTTAACGTCAGGACCGGTACATGCAATAGTGAGTGTCTGGCCGTGCTTCGGGCATGTGTGTGAGTATACATACAGCATGTGTCACAAATATAGAAATAGGTCAGATTTCTGTGGATACCTGCAAACAAAATGAGTACGCTAAACATGCAAAGCCAGGGCTCTGTGTGTTTGAGTAATGGTGCATGATGGGAGCTGATGAAACCGACTTAGGGTTGCAAAGATTGTGACGCCATGAAGACACAGCAAACGGTAATCTAGCCACGGTCAGCCCTCGACCACACTGCCACCCTCTATGTGTCTCTCTTTCTCTCTCTGCAGAGGGGGCTGGTTGCCCCTGACAACGGTTGCTAGGAGACCATTCTGGAGTGACTTCATAGCATCGGGCATGTTTATACCGCGGCTCACGATGAATACAACCAATTCACTGTTCCTTTTCGGACACAAATGTGCATTTAAATGGGGAAGATACATCAATGTACACATGTGAGGAGGGCGGAAAGAGTTTCCATTGTTAGTGCTGCGCTGTAGCATCCAGCAGAAGCTCCTTAGCTGCTATGAACATAGTCAGTCGGATGATTATGTGTTTGTTAAATCTGGCTAAAACAACACATTTTTAATCAGTAGGACCACAAAGGCTTCTTTGGTAGATGGAAGTTATGGAAATGAGACTGATTAAATATTCTGTCTCTCTCTCTCTCTCTCTCTCTCTCTCTCTCTCTCTCTCTCTCTCTCTCTCTCTCTTTCTCTCTCAATCCCTTATGTCCTTCTCCTGCAAAACCCTGCCTCACATTACCCTCTACCATCCATCTTTCTCCCTCTCTAATTCTCTGTCTCTCTGCAGCAGTGAGATAAGATGTTCCTCCCTCTGAGCTGTGGTGAGGTGTGAGAGAGGAGATGCTTTCTCCCGCTCCCTTTAACTACCTCCAGCACTGCAGGCCGATGAGGGCGGCCACACAGCAAATGTATATCTCTGTGCATATTGGTGGAGGACATTTTCTGTGTGTGTGTGTGTGTGTGTGTGTGTGTGTGTGTCTATGGGGGTATTAATGTGCATGTGCAGCATGTTTCCTGGGATTGCTGTTTAATGAACTCTAGATTGGATGTCAGACATATTCCCTCTGGCAACAATCAGACCAGCTCTCTCAAACATGGCCAGGACCCTTGGCTCTGGGAATGGGCTAAAGTAGCTTCTCCAATATATCATAGTAAATCTCAACCTTGGCCATGAGTCTGACACCAACCAGCAGTAACCAATAGCATGAACATCTTGTTGAAAGCGATACAAACCTCTCTCAGGTCTTCAGATGTTCAGTATGTATGTGAGCTTTTTAAAATATCACGCGGCCTATCACTGCTGGCATAATTCCTGGATTAACCCATCTACTGTACAGCAGCTTACCTCAAGTCTCCACCAGGAGGGAGGATTTTAAATATGTAATGATGATAATGTGGTTAATTGATTTTTGACGGTAATTAACACTCTTCTTGGCTTACTACTTTAATCCCACAGATACCACATAGATCTGCCAGTACCATTGTAGCAGATTGCTCTTTTGCCTCTGTAAGTGACTTCATTTGGATGAAAAAATTAAAGATGGCAGTTGATGCTGCCCAAACAAATGTTGCATTGCAAAACAAAACAAACCATAAATCATTTCTCTATTCCAGGACAATGAAAACATGGATGCTGGCGACTGATGTTTTCTGTAAGGATCCAGTCTATCTTTCTTTTTCTTCCATCTGACCAGCCACCGTATTGAGAGTGATTGTAAACATGCACACATCTTGTCTCTCCTGGGTCGATGCTATTGGTCTGCGTAGAAAAGAAGTCCTAGTGTCGTGTATGAGAGTCAGCAGCAGTTCTCTCTCTAGTGACATTGATTTAGCTGTAATGCTGTGACAGGGTTGCACATTGACTTCTGGGTCCCTCTGTTCCCAGCCAGACACCTGGGCACACACAGTGAATAGCGATGAATATGACTTCTCTCTTTTCCTTTTTCTTCCTCTCCACCTGTCTCTTTCTCTCTATCATGCTCTGCCACGGGGCTGCCAACATGCTTTTGTTAAATTTGGTCACCTGGGTCGCTGGACCAGGTAAGTTTTGATACAGTCTTGTTTTTAAACAACCACACAAGCAGATATTCCCTCGATGAAATTCCTCTATTGAAATAGCTATTCAATACTAGATATCAAAACTTAATCAATTAAATACACAAATGGTGTCTGGCTTTTGGAACGACCGCACTGGCAGATGGGACAACAGATTAAAAGACAAAAAGACATTGGGTTGACATGTGGAGTTGGAGCGGCTCTAAAAGAAAGAAAAGAACCTCTAATGCTCTTTTTCCCGCCGTGATGTAGTTTAATTGATAATCATTGCAATTAATTCCTTTGTTTCCCCATGAAGTTTCAGTCTGTTTAGCAGCGGCTAATTACCTCAGCCCATTGGACGTCTGCTTTTTGCAGTGTAATTGCAGCTCTCAAACACAAACAGCAAGAGCAAATTACACAGCATTTTCACATTCGTCCGCGATGTGTCTCTCGGTTATTTGCTCACAAAGAAGGCTGTTGTAGAATTTATTACTGCAGAATATAGAGATCAAAAAGGTAAAAGCAAACTAGAACCGCAAGGCATTGGAGCAATAAATAAACACACTCTGACCAAGGTGTGTCAGTTCACATGTGTGTTATAGAAAAACTCGCCAGGGATTCATTTTGGGAACCAGCTGGGGCGACAGGGACAGGAGTGAGGATGAGGAGAGGAGAATGGGAGAAGGGGGATGGGGAGACAGAGAGGGTGGAGATGGGTTTAAGGGCAATGTGCAGTATATGGCAGTGTGCACTGCACTGTGCAGTATTGTCCTGTGATTGTAATAGTTATCACCCCCTATATCCCATCCACACATTCTCACCTTTATGCATTGCTATGTGTTTAATAGTGGCTGGGAAGGGTTGGGGGCAGAGATGAGGTGTGTTTTTGGTGTGTGTGTGTGTGTGTGTGTGTGTGTGTGTGTGTGTGGTATTCACTGACAGGTTAACATTCACTGTCAGCAGTAATGCGTGATGCTGATATAGTATGGGGCTGTATGTCACTGTGGCTTGCCAGACACATGCTCATCCAGCCTGATGGGGGAAAAAAAGCACATTTTCAATATTGTTTCATCCAGAAACTGTATTTCTACACTGGTGAAATACAGTACATTCCTAAAAGCATCACCTTCCCCACTAACACACGGAGAGCCAAGCTAAAGTAGCAATATATATTCAGCCAACATTACAAAAAGAGATTGTAAAAAAAATAGAGAATGGAACAAATGAAGCATTGTTTGGCAAAAAAAAGAAAATAAACCTCCATCACGTTGTGCTCTCACAATGTCTTATTTAAAAGACTACATTTAGGAGACTTCCTTGGGTCTACCACTTCTCTGAGGTCAGAGGTCAGCTGAATAAACAGATTTTAACTCTTCCCACTTCCTCCTTATAGAGACCTCTGCGGCACTTATCTAATTTTTCCATCATCAATAAGTGTGTGGAAGAGAGTTAG
>NW_022280032.1:12525109-12526360 GCF_004355925.1 Anarrhichthys ocellatus
GAGAGAGAGAGAGAGAGAGAGAGAGAGAGAGAGAGAGAGAGAGAGAGGGACCTTCCATGGACATTGCACATTGAAATCACACAGTGTTATAGGGGAAGATCACACTGACAGGTCGGCAGAAGGTAGAGAAGGACCAGGACTTTGGCACGGCCGTCTCTCCTCCTGCTCCTCACTGTGTGTGTGTGTGTGTGTGTGCGTGTGTGTGTGTGTGTGTGTGTGTATGTCCGCGACACACACACACACAGGCTCTGTCTGTGTGCCTGTCAGTGCACTGGGCTCACTGGGTGGGTAGAGAGCTGCGTTGTAGAGGAGATGTTCACTCTGCGGATGAGACAGCGTTTCTAACAGGATCTATTTGCGGACTGGGATAATACACTGACACAGCTGAGGGGACCCAAGCCCACCGGAACCAACCGAATCAGCCATGGAGGGACTGCTGTCTCCAATGAGGACGCGGGTAGGTTACCATGGGGAGTGCAGAGCATCCCAACTACAGTTTTCCTCCACAGGAATCCATCAACCGGAATGGCATACAGGGAGATAGCGTGCCCTGCAAGCTGCTGGGCTGCTGCAATGAATCAGTCTGTGCTGCTGTCGCCGTGGTGATCCTAAAACTCAAGCTGAGAAGTTTCCGAGCTACCGACGTTGCTGGGAGCAATAGGCAGAATGCTGGGAGAGTGTGGGAGACACGGGAGGTTACAGATGACAGATGAACATTTTTAAGCATTGCAGAAAACTGAAATACAGTTTGGATGCAAAATCTGTATGTGCACGTGTATTTGTGTGCGTGTGTGTGTGTGTGTGTGTGTGTGTGTGTGTGTGTTTGTTTGTCCGTGCACAGATTAACAAGGGGTTCAATTGAAAGAATGACTCAGTGTTTCACAATGGTGCCCATCTCCCTTCAGTACAAACCACTGTACTCCTTTTGATTTAGGATAGAGGAGGAAGGAGTGGAGAAAGATGTGCAAGGGAGGAACTGGGTTCAGTTTGTACGTGAATTGGGTGAATATCTGAAAGTGGCAATTCACTATTGTTCTTGTTATTCATGAGCTTCTGTGTTGGATATTGGTGTCTCTGTGGGACATGGGACCTTTTAGGTTGGTGTCTCGCTGTGCTCAAAGCATCTATCTGACAGTGAATGTCTGTGTCTGTGCCATACAGAAAGAGCTAATGAAATAAGAAAAGGGTGTGTGTGTGGGTGTGTGTGTGTGTGTGTGTGTGTGTGTGTGTGTGTGTGTGTGTGTGTGTGTG
>NW_022280032.1:12526370-12536041 GCF_004355925.1 Anarrhichthys ocellatus
GTGTGTGTGTGTGTGTGTGTGTGTGTGTGTGTGTGTGTGTGTGTGTGCCTGTGTTACTGTCGGAGCACACTTGGTTATTTGTCTGTGTGCCTGCATGTGACATCCAGCACAGTTGTGTGGACAGTAATGGACCCTGAGAGGTGTCTCTCTGCCAGTTGAGATTTGAGATGAAAACCTGTTCGTTCTGGCCGGGGTTTTATGTTTTGAGTTAGTGTGTGTAATCCAGACTTGGCTGGACAAAGCACTGCAATATTGAATGTGTGATAATGTTATTAATATTTATAAAGGCATGATTGCATTGTTGGAAGAAGAGGAGAGTGATTTTATTTCTGTCTCTTACAGTTACAACCGTATCCAGACCTTTGAAGAGACCATTGAATTCACTCTGAAATAAAGCCCCAATTTGAATCAGCTGTTGCTTTCTAAAATAATATTCTTTGGGTCTCCTTCTAATGCCTTCTTCCCCTTCAGCCGTCTTCTCCCCAAGACGACAGAGGTGATTTAACAACCTGGCTCTCTCATACACATTCCACCCTCCCTTCCCCCTCCTTGTATGGTGAAGACCCATACAACCCCAAATAAATCATTAAATCATCCTCTATTATCTATAGATGTGAAAATTTGCATATATATTTATAGTCGGTTTGCTAATATTCTAACATAGGATTAGCTCAATAGTGACTCCCACACAAGCCTCGAGGAGATGTGAGGGTGCTGAAAGGGTTAAGCCACTGGGATGACCAGACGGGTGTTGTCACACACGAGTACACCCGTCTGCTCACCTTTACAACTCACCCTTCTTCTTCTCTTCATTTCATTGTAGCTTCGGCCGACTCCTTTTCTTCTCCCTTGTGCAGCATGAGCCACACACTCCCTTTTACATTGAAGCCAAGAGTGCGTCCGTCTCTTTCTCGCTTCTCTCCGTCCTGTTTGTCTGCCCACCTGTCTGTCTGTCTGTCTGTCGGCCCCTTGCCGTGTCTTTGGCAGTTAACCCGAGCTCTGTAATTGGCATTTGCAGATCGGCCCATGATCTAATCCAAAGAGGAGCGTTAGCAGGCTGTTTGGAGATAGACTTGGCTTCAAAGTTATGGCGTGGAATCAAGTCTCTAATATCTGTGCTGTCTGCCACCCTGGCCAGATTTGCCCGTGAGCTGTGGGAATCACTTCCAATGACTAAATGACTTTTTATAATTTATCTTCATCAGCCACATTGAGCTTCACATGCCTCGCAGTCGATCTTTGTATCTCAGTTTTGGCATCAAAGTCAGTTTGGTATATTTATGTGAATGAATCACAGCATAATGAGCCAGTGCAGGAGTCTCTCGCAGTTTACGCTGCATGATTTCAATTCAATGTGTTCAATTTTCTCACCTTTAGAGATAAACGGAGAAGTCTAGTGAAAACAGCGACTGGGATTTGTGAAATGTTTTCATCTTTCAGTTCATTTGTAAACAGCAGCAGATATCTGAAAAGTAAAAAGAGTGGAATAAGTAGGAGCGTAGCAATGTCAGGGAGGAAATTGGACAAAAAATACCTCAAAGTGTATCCTCTGCCTGAATACAAAAGTGGTGGCACTACTGTGAATTTTCTCTCACATGAAACCAAAACCCTTCTGTATTTTTTACGTCAAAAGACAAAAAAGAAGATTAAAAAAAAAAATCTAATTTGTTCTTGTCTGTGTAGGGCAGTGCCTTTAGGTCTTGCTTCAGGGATACACAAAAGGTAACCTCCACCCCAAGATAACAGACAGGGAATAGCAGTAGCCTGTAAAAGCTGCACTACTCCTAATCCCCAGCTCACTAAAATGGGAAAATTGTGCTGAGATGGCTGTGTAGGCTATAGTGGACTTTAGAAGAGTTGTATTCATATCTCCTCTGAGCTCCCGATCCCCTACCTCACTCCAGCACGTTTTCTCTTTTTTTCCCTTGCTCTCCGTATCTCTCTTCCTCTCTGTTTCTTTATTTAGGATAACAACGGGCAGTGAAGCAGAAAAATGAAACAAAATAAGCATCAGTGAGCTGCGTGTCTGTGTTGCCTTTATGTAGTTAGCAGAAAAGCAGGTCAACGCGACACACACAGAGCATGCAGAATGTACTGAGTGAAGTAATCCTGAGGGAATCTGAAAGAAGTAGCTAATTTGTTATCTTCAACGTCCATAAACTTAGCTCACACGTATTCCTCATTATTGTACCGTCCCTCTTTTATGCCTTTTTAATGGGATGTTATAGTTTGGTATTGCAGTCAGGACATTACTGATTCACCTAGACATTCGTTTCCCACGATTTCCACATCTATTCTCTGCTTCACTGTGCAGACTATCTGCTTCTTATCTTTCTGAGGCAAAGATGATAGAAAGTACACGTTCCGGTAGACATATGTGAACACAAAGACACACTCACACTAACGGATCCAAGAGTGAAAGATCAAGTTCCCCTGTTGGTATCCCCAGTAGTATGTAATATATGCATATAGGTCAGTAGAACAAGGAGCTCTAGCTTCATAGAAATCTTCCTCTAGAGAACGTGTGCTGGTGTTTGGCACATATTCTACAAAAATCAGTCAGTGTGTGTGTGTGTGTGTGTGTCAGCTCTTCAGTCAACTCACTGTGTTAGTGGATCAATACAGAGTAGTTATCAAGAGATTAACCCCGTCAGTGCCCCATCAGTCTAATCAGAAAGACTCTTCCTCTCTCGTTAACTCCATCACTCTCTCACTCCTACCTTCATCTGCTAGCTCGCTCTCTTTTTCGGCACAGTGTCACTGCCTCCCTCCTATCTAGCCTCTTGCCTCTTCGGGTCGTGTGTGAACATGCATGCATGCATGTGTGTGTATGTGTGTGTGTGTGTCTAGCTGCCCATGACAGATGGGGCCATTACAGAAATGGCCAACGGCTTGGACATACATGCACACTCACCTACAAACACATATTTATTCCATTAAGGAATGGCCATTTCACACCATCACAGCACACTAACCCATGCCCCCTCGCTCCTTCCTTTCCCCCTCCATCCATCCATCCACCTGGTTCATTAGTGGGCATTCTGCTGTCAGAACGGTTGAGGTCAGGGTGGCACGGAGGAGAGGACGAAGCAGCCAACAGGGAAGTGACCAGACGCACATCCCCGAAGCCGACCACCTCGCTGCTTGTATGAAAATAATTAGGAGAGAAAGGCTGGCCTGATGGGGTTTGGATTTACAGCACAAGGTGGGGCTGCCTTTGGCAACCCACTCATACACACACACACACACACACACACATACACACATACACACATTTAATACACAGCAGGTTGGCTGGCAGCAATTGAAGGCCAAAGTAAGCAGCAAAGGGGGATGTCTGGTGCCTGGAACCGCTTGAGACACATGCAAACACACACACACACACACACACACACACACACACACACATACACACAGACACATACATCTCCCAGCTGTCATCTCAGCCTACCAAGTGCACTGTCAGGGTAGACTGTTAGGGACAGTGCAACAATAGATTTTATGCAGCAAAGTTCGTCACTATGTACTATGATTCAATTTAAATTGAAAATAAATGTAACCCACCTGTCCCATTCTGGAAGAAAAGTGACTTTTTTTACTTAAACTATGACAGGGATCCATTCATCATTGGTTTTGATAATTGAATGAGGTGAAATTGCTCAAACTTGTTTTAATGTGCCTAATGTGCTAATATTAGCTAATTATCTTGAGTAAATTTGTTAGCTTCTGACCTTTACATGCAGCGTTCAGAGTACGGTAAGGGAAGAGCCTTGCACATCCTTTAGGACATAAATCTATGCAGTCATGACACACAAGGAGGCAGATAAAGATAAAGAGGAGCAGAACTGTTGCTTTACTGTGTAAGATGAGATCAGTAGGATGCCTTGTAGTGAAAGAGATCCTACAGTTCCCATGTTTGAAGCTTTTCCCCTCTTTCCCCATTTGAAGATGTGGCACTGCATGTCGGCCGTACGCCATCTCTGATCATGACTGTGTGTGTGTGTTTGTGTGTGTGTATGTGTGTGTGTGTATGCTCATGTGAGCGTGCCCTGCTGTGTCAAGCATGTCAAATGTACTCTTGTCCCCTTGAAGAGGCCCGAACGAGGAGATCAATCAGAGCGCAATTGAGCAACCGGAGAAGCAAGCCAGCGATGCACTTAATGTTAGGTGTTGTCATGGAAACACGGGGTGCAGATTTTCCACTTCATTGGCCACCTTCAGTCTACAGGCATTTTTAAAAATGATTTCCAAGAAAGGCAATTGAAAGATGGGAGGGAAAATGTGTCAAGTGACAGTTAGAAGACACAGCAAGACACAGAAGTATCGTAATGAGAAATTTACTGTAACACCATGCTTCAATTAAATGCACTTGTGTTTATGTGTCGGTGTCAAAATCATGCACTTTAGATTAAAGAGCTTCAAGCAGTCCTATTATGTATATTGACTCTATCTGTGTAATTGCATAGAATGGATAGTCCCAAGAGAGAGCTTTCCCTGTACTGCTTTTAGCCTTCGGAGAATCAGAATGGCAATTACACTTCCCTATATTGGAATATAGTCACAAGCGTGCACACACACACACACACACACACACACACACACAGAGACACCTTTGATGAACGAGCAGAGGATTGGTAGTGTCACCCCTGTCACAAAGGGTGACCCTGCATTGAACAGGTATCATACATCACCTTATAAGTAGATCTACATTGCACCGACAATTTTACGCATTTACAAATACACATGCATACACTCACACAGGAGTGAGTTTCTTTCATCCCCTCACCGTTATTAATCTCTTATCTCCTCCAGTCACACGCACTTAGGCATTTCCGCCGCTCTTTATTGTGCCATTTTCACCTCAACCCCACCAGAGACCCACCATTTCTAGCCCATTTCTCCCTTCTTTCAAGCCATTCCACCTCCACCTCTATACACCCTCCCCTGGGCTCTGAACTATGACCTCTTTGCATGAGCAGGGAGGAAGCTGGCAGCACTCACTGAAATGTGATTGGCTGACCAAGAGCTGGAGTGGTGTCAACACTGACCTGAGGGGAGAGAAAGAGAGGTGTGTTGTTGTAGAAAGTAGGGAGGAAAGAGAGGATGCAGGCAAAAGAACAGCATGTTTTATGGGACCTCATTTCTGAGGTGCTAAGTACAGCCGTGTCACCAGAAAGAACACACCATAAAACAACTCAACATTTAATACACACACATGTTCTCTCTAGCAGCAACTGCATAGGGCCAGCTCTGACCTATTCACGTGCACTGAGGAATACATGGCTCTATTACAAATACAAATGCAGCTTGAAGCGCCGGGTAGTGTAGAGGAAAATCACTCCCCCACCACCGCAGGGACTCAGGTTCAAACCCTGGCTGCTGTGTTTCTGGCTCGTGGCCCTTTGGTGCGTAATTGGCAAAGTAGCAGATAGGAAGCCACAAAGGATCAAATCGTTGTAACTGCGCTGATAACCACTACTGGTTGGCAGAGGCACACATTTAGGCGTGACCACATGGACCTCCATGTGTTACTGCCTCCCGGTGAAGCTCTTAAGTGGCAGATTGTTGTGCGTTGGAGGTCTTAACCCTCCCCAGGCCGACAGAGAGTTATTAGCAACCCAATCTGCAGTGCAGGGGGACAAAAAAAGAACAAAGATGAAAGAAAAGAAAAAATACAAATGCTGCTATTTTTCCTTTCAAAAAGGCTCTCTCTCAGTGACCACAAAAGAAATGAGTATTTAGGCCTTGTTCTTGTCGAATATTTGTTCAGTTCTTGAGGACAGCACAAGACAAAGCAATAACAATTTGTGATCAACCACAGTGCTACAGATTGTACAGCTCTTATTCTGCATACTTAATTTGTGTCTCGTTCAGTATAGACTAGCGTCCTTCCCTTTTTTCACATTTTAGTAATTTCAGTTAAAGTGCACAGAGCATGAACAAAATTTACATTTGCACTTTTTATGCTCGAGCGCGCTAATGAATGATTCATGATTTACCTACACAACTGCTCAAGGAGACAAAGACATTGAACACTTTACCCTGTACATGCATACAGATGCACACACTAACAGTGCGTATACCCTCAAACACATGCATGCACACTGGTCAATTTGCATGCTCCAAACATCTACATGCTCAGCTTTATGCATGTGGACCCGTATGCCGCCACCAGACAGCCTTATTGATGTATAGGCACGTCAGCCTCCCAGCAGCAAGGCTGGGGCTAGCATCTTCCGAGCTGCTGGCAGGATGAATGGATGGATATACGTCAGTGATAGAGTGAGGTACTGTGATAGTTGAAGGTGCCAGGATGATTGGACGTGGAGGGGGGGGGAGGTGATTCTTTCGAGCCGTTCTTGATTTTCAGCACTTGATTTTCAGAAGCAGTAGTCCATGTCGCCAAAGCGGTAGTTTACCGATCCCATCTGGCTTTCGTGATCGTGCTTGTGCTTCTCAGAAGGAAAAAAGCAGCAGTGAGAAAATGCTTTCAACAAATATGTCTTGGGGGTCATTTAACTATTTTAAGTATAATTTAACTGGTGTGGGGACACCACTGATTTTATGTAATTCCAAACTTACCCTGTATAGTACTGTGTGTTTTATTGGGCCCTTCATATCAGAATTTGTTTTTTAATTTATTTAGTTAAACCTTAGTTCTGATTCTGATTCTCATGAATAATCAGCAGCGGTTGCCAGGTATCCTATTACCTCCCCTCTCCCATGTGTAGACAGCTGCCATTACGCTGAATTAAACCCAAATATGAAATCAAGGTTGCCAGATTGATGCTCATCCATCCTCCAAGGAATACTTACATCATCCTAAGTGCCTCGCTGACCCTCCATGCTCTCATTACTGCGTGTTAGAACAATTAAGTGTGACGTGTGTCAGATTTATAACTCATGCCCCCGTGTGTGTCCGTGTGTGTGCATGTACATGTGTTTGTTTTATTCTGAACAGATGTGAGCATCTGCCATTGCCGATAAGGCCATTAATACATGTCTAGAGGTGTTTGTATGTGGATGTGTCTGGTTTTCGGCAACATCTGTTGTTGTTTGCTGTGAACTCTGTTTGTACATTCGCTTTTGCAGGTTGTCTGACATAGCTGACTTTAAATATACATGTGTATGAGACACAGACAGTCAATGTGGGTGTCTCTTTTCACTTGGGGAATGATTGGATCCTTCCCGCCCTGCTTTGGTTTGTTGGAGTTGCAGATATGAACATTGACACTCACCAACAGAAGCTCCAACGTTTGTATTTGGTGATCCTTACACGCATTGCATCAATCTTCATTCTTGCTGAATAGCTCTCACATATACACACTTTGAAACAGTTTTAAACATGACACACCAACTACTTTTCCCATGCACAGGACACATTTTAAGCTACATGTCGACACTTGTGCATCGCTTTAACAAAAGTAAGGAAGTGCACAGTAATCATGCATAGTATAAAGTAGATGATAAAGAGGAGGCCGACCTCTTTTATTCAACACATCATGGAATGCTGCCAGTCCTGAAGTGGGTGCAGTTGGATGTTGGGTAATAATTATGTTTATGGGCCTTGATTACAAGCACTTTCATTATAATAATAATAATAGCTTCAGAAAAACACCATTGTAAATCATAACATTTCCCATGGGCATCGATCCAGTTCTGTGGTAACCAGCGTGTTGCACTATCCTGTTGTTTCTCTATGTGAGCGTGGACCCACTGTTCCTGTTTATTAGTGTAACTGTAATTGTCATATTTTGCTATTTTACAAGTTAGTTACTGTATCACTGCACATGAACTCAGGTGTCATTTGGCTTCCTTGGAAGTCTTGGCCTTTTTCAAGTCTTATAGAGATGTTTTAATTCCTCTAAAACCTTTTTTCATGTGCTGTTTCAGTTATTTCATCAACCTCTTAACCCTTTCCCAGAGCCTCTCACCGGTGTGCTGCATTTCATTCTCTGACCACCAGAGCGCGCTGTTTGATGGGATTCCCCTTGCCTAGCTCAAGGCTTCCCTAAATCATGAGCCTAAGGATTTGGAAGTCCAGTTGAGTTGCACTCGGTGAAGAAGAGCAGGCCCTCTTGGCCCTAAGTTTGAAGTGGTGTCCGTACTTCTTCCTGCAGCTCCTTCAGTAAAGTGCAGGCTAGAAGAAACTCTCCACAGCAGTAAGTGGGTATTGAGAAGGTCATCGCATGGTGAAGAAAAAATCCCGACATCGCTTTCGATTCGTGGCTGTCAGAAGCAACTGGCCTCCTCCTCGCCATGTCCCGTCTGATGTATGGAGCCAATAAGCGGAGACCTTCAGCTCTAATGAGCAGTAGTCTGCTGCTCTGCTGCTGTGCGTGGGAGCTGGCCGTTTGGCCCCAGTAAACACAGAGCTTTATTGGACAACTCCACAGCTCCTCCGTCATCACAGCTTTCTCGGAGACACGAGGGCTTGTGGAGGGGACCAGGTGGGGAAGGAGGAGTGTGTGAGGTGACCAGGGAATGGTTATGTGTATAATTAATGACCTCATCCTGCTCCTCCTGCTGTCCAAGAGGAGGGGACGATGAGCGGGTAAAAGACAAAGAGCAGGGAAAGCAAGTGAAATCAAGAGAGAGAAAATGACAAGAAGGGGTAAAGGGAGGACAGTGAGGGACAAAGAGAGTGAAGGAGGGAAGCATATGTTAAAGGCTCCACTTGATATATAATGAGTTTTGTCAGTGACCATTACCCCTGCTGTCTACTGGAGGGGCTATTACATAGGATTCACCCCAATAAGTCCTCCCCCTCTTCCCCAACTCCTTCATTTTTCATGTGCCCAATATTCAGCTCTTTCCTGCCTCCTCTGTTCCCATGGCGATGACGGGAGCTGAATGTAAATAAGTTGTAAATACCAAGGGACAGGACCTTGGCTCAGAGAGAAACCTGGGACTGATCATAGCCTGCCTGTCACAGCACAGCTTTTTTTTCTGACTATTGTGAAGGTGAGGAGGAGTAGCAAGGACAAAGGCAAGAGAGGGGCGGGAGGTGACTGGTCTGTCTAGCGGGGGACTCCAGTGGAGGCTGTAGCCCCCAGGGGGTCAGCCCGGCCCCCGTCTGTCAGCCCACTCTGGCTCTGGTTCCTTCTTTGATCCCTTTTAGATATTAGGACTAAATGTTTGCCCGTAAAAAACATGCAGAGTACTAGCTGACCGTCAATACCTTAAACCGATCGCTGCAAAACCATACAGACACAAACTGCACTGCTGTGATTGGACGTTTTACCATCACGATGATGAGAGGGTTGACCTGGAGTAATACCGGGAGGTGGAGACAATCTCCTCAAATTACGCCCGTCTCTCCCTGAACCCCAGGGGCTCTCCTCCTCCCCGTCTGCTCGCTAACAAAGACAATCTGCCTGAGCCATTTGACCAGCGTTCGGCATTGGTTTGCGTGGCAACGGTACACCTGTCAGAGGTGTGGGGCCCATCTGTACAGTAACAAGCAGCTTAGTCCCATGCCTCCAGCAAGAGGTGGAGCTAGCACAGTCTGGCTTGTGTTACTGCACTCCTGGGAGAAGCCATGCATGTGTGGTGGGGTTTATAGAATGAGCAGGTCACGTTGGCTCATTAGAAGAACAAGGAAATGCAAGTACGAGAGTGTGCGTGTGTGTGTGTGTGTGTGTGTGTGTGTGTGTGTGTGTGTGTGTGTG
>NW_022280032.1:12536051-12544598 GCF_004355925.1 Anarrhichthys ocellatus
TGTGTGTGTGTGTGTGTGTGTGTGTGTGTGTGTGTGTGTGTGTGTGTTTGTGTGTAAAACGGTGTGGACAGGTGCATCCCCTTTATGCATTGCATTTGTTTGTCCGCATGTTTTGTTGGTTTGTGGTTTGCATTCCTGAGGGATTATAATGATTCATTGTCAATAATGGAGGAGAGTTGTACAGTTGCGAGGGGCTGAGAGGTTTACGAGGGTTATAAGCACAGCTGCATCCTGCGTGTAGACAAATGAGTCTCAAACAAACGTCTGAGGAATGAAAACTCTTTGGCTAGAGTGTGAGGAGTGCAGGGAAACTTTAAAACATCCGTTTATGGGTTTTCAGTAGTTAGCCTCAGTGCCGAAATGTTTGAAGTTTTATTTTACTATAATATAAATAGATATCTTTGAGTTTTGGAGTGTCAGTAAACAAAACAAACAATGTGATGACGTCCCCTTGATCAGTGTGTAAGTATAATATGCATTTTAAACTATGTACCGATATTTTATGGACTAAATGATTAATTGGAAACACAATGAACTGATTAATCGATTATGGAAAATAATCCTAGTTTACGTCGGACATAGAATAGCAACTCCGAGACCTACTTTTTGTTGTTGATGCACCCTAAATTAGTGCAAACAACCATTCTATAGTTAGTAATCAACATATAGGACAGGGATCTATTACAAAGTCTCAGTCCACATTATAAAAGCGCCCAGACAGACACACACACAAACACACACATACACATATACAAATGGTGTTATCCCATGTTTCCTTCTTTTTCCCAGTGTCCAAGTATTCTCCCCTGGGAGTATGATCATGTATAACACATTTCCCCTCATGATCTGGCCTGTTAAGATTAAATATGTAGCCATATCATCAAACATTTAACACTCACGCTGCTACAAATCAGATTCCTAATCGTGTGTGGACTTTGGGGATGGGGACTCACGTGCATGTCTTGATCCTAAGTTGATGTGAGTGTGCTGATTGCATGCTAGATTAATTCATATAAGTTGCGGAGACTTGTTGGCAGATGGGCATGTCTGCTTTCCGGAGGGTTAATTGTTAAATCAGTGTCAGGGAAATAATGTTTTCATAGCCACTTAACGGTGTTGGTGGGTACGCGCGCGTCTATCTGTGTCTATTTCTGTGCATGGCGTAGGCTGGGAAGCCTCCTCGGCACTGGGTAAAGTGGGTTAAGTTTACTGGGGCAGAAAATGCAGGAGCGTGACTCAATCCAGTGCCTTCGTACAACCAGTCTCTAAAATATGCCTCTGTCGCATTCTGTCTGCTCAGTGCCTCTCAGCAACACACGCACTCTGTGGTGAGAGGCTTGTATGTAGGACAAGAAGGACAGATGCAAAGGCTGCGAGTTACCAAGTCCGAAAAGGTGGAAGGTGTGTGCGTTTGTTATATGAACATTGTAACAGATATTCTATTCATTTTCTACTCAGATATTTCAAAGAACGTTTACTCTGGTTAGTCTGAGTACGAATGAGTCTGACTCAAATCCAAGGTGACTTTCACTGTGGCAAGAATGACATAAGATAGGAAACAGTGCACCTGCCTCTCGCCTCTTAGGTCTTTCTAGAAATCACCCACACACACTTCCATTCACACACACACACACGCCTGCGCCAAGAGAGATGCACAAATAGAGAGCCATTCACTGTAATGTGAAATGACAGATTTGGGGTGCCGAGTGACACAGCAAAATTCAGATTACTAACAGTGCAGCAGAGAATGACTGAGCAGAATCTCTTTCATTGCACTTGGTATCCGTCGTCACTCGAGGCTGACAAAAAAAGGTATGAATAGAGATGAAAAAACAGGAATAGACAGAACAACTGAGAGCAAAAGATAAAAATACTGAGAGACAGAAACAGACCAACATTAAATAAAGATATTTTGATACTAATAACGCATACAGGCTGGTAGACAGAACAAATCAACAGAAGGAGGAATAATAAACTCACAGTTTGACATACATTTAGTCAATAAAACCATTTAAGGTCATTTGGCCAGACGTGTGAGGTGCAGCATGTTGCATTCTCTGCAGACTTGCAGACTTTAACACCTACTCTGTGCAGTGTATAAGACTTGCAGTAACACCTTTAGACAGTTAGCTGCAAACAGGTGCTTAAGAGGCTTTATCAACATGTCTGGCATAGATACTATTTTTGAGTGTGTGAGTGTGTGTGCGCAAACCTCAAACCACTTGGAAGGTTGCCCAGAGTTTGATTAGCACATATCCCTATTTTCCAGGCCAGGTGGCCATCACAACCAATGAGGCTCACACAGACACACACACACACACACACTCTGCACTCTTGTTCTAAACAGGAAATAAAGACCAAAACTGTCCTCGGAGGTTTTTTACTGTCGATCAGAATCAGAAAGGCTCGTTAAGGCCAGTTTTGCGATGCACAGTCTGAGATGCTGCTGTAGCCACCACTCTGGTGTTCTTGCTGCTTACTGGATTACTGGGACAGTCAACTTCCACGAGGAAACTGGTGGCGAAGACAGATGGAAAAACTCCTCAGACTTAAACTGCATCAGCGCGATTCACCTTAAGGTACTGTAACATGTAGTGAAGTGGATTTTGAGCTAACACTAGTTTGTGCAGTGGGTAATTATTTGTTGAATTCATGACCATTTCATTATGCTTTTATGTGTATGTATAGATATATGATAATGTTCACATGTTCATAGTGGATTCTTGGAAGTCACATATGTGTTTGTGCGTTTGTAAGCACATGTGAATGGTCCATACATATATGTGTGTTGGAACACAATGTGTTGTTTGCTTCTGCGTGTTGTGCAAAGAGGTGAGGTGATATCCAGCTCTCTCTGTGATGATGACTGTTGTAAACATTGCACCAACGATTCATTCCACCACCTCCACTGGATTCTACACAGAAATCTGGGTTTTAACCCTATGCGTGCCGGGGAGTCACACTGGGACATGCTGTCGCGTGTCGCCTCTCTGCTGGGGGCTAAGCTCCTCACTAATGACAAATACTGATCCAGATAGGCTACCTGCCGCTCTCGACACTCTGTACTGCATTCAGACTCCACGTGCCACCTGCTTCACAGTCTTAGTGGCAATATACTGTCCTTCACCATGCCGGAGGGTATTTATAATGCATGAGCGGCATGCAGATGAGAATTAGAGGGATATTTCTGAGTTATTAATGGCGGGGTGTTACACATTCACAGCAGGCAGCATTAGGAGCAACTTCAGGAAGACAGGGAGCCCTCTTGAGGGCAACAAAAGACTGATGGATCTGTGCACTCTATCTGACGTGTGTTATGGTGAATGTGTGCATATGTGTGTGTGTGTGTGTGTGTGTGTGTGCACAGAATCACGGCTGTGCAATAGACTCGGTCACACCCCAGTGCTCCTGACCACAGGCTTGATGTGAGGACTGATGAGTGGCTGATCCAGCCGACCTCACACCCAAGAGAGGTCAGAGAGGGCAAAGGTCATTGGCACTCTGGTCTGTATGGTTTAGGAAGAGGGCAGGAGTAGGACGGGAGGGATAGATAATATTGGGAGGGATGTGTCTGAGACCCAGTGGGGCTGCGAGAGAGAGAGAGAGAGAGAGAGAGATGAAGCAAGAAGAGAGAAGTAGCAGGTGGAAATAGGTTTAATGTGAGACATAGAGTGAAAGGACAGAAAGGAGGAGGTGTGACCATCAGAGTCCTTTCCTTTCTCTGCACTGTCATCACAAAGCTCTGGCATAAATATTTTAAAAAACAAACTCAAGAGCCAGCGTCTTATATCACTAACACAGTAGAAATCTGATCACTAACCAGTTGTGTGGTCTGGTTTCCTGCAGTAACCCGATTTCCCCCAGTAACTTGGCTACTTTGGTGACTGTAAATGTAGTTTGCCTCCTCCTTACAGCTCATTGTTGTCTTCAGTCATATCCTGTTTGTTGGCTCTGCCCAGTTAAACTCACTTTCCCCCTTACTCCTCATGTCTGACTCCCTCTGTTTCTTCCTTTCTGGTTGACAGAGAGAGAATGGGGAGTACATTCCTCTGGTGTTTGCCAGAAAAACAAAAACAACCCCTCTCCATGGAGCGTCACACTAACATCCTTCGTCCCACTGCTTCCCTTCTTTTCTTCTACTTCTCTTCCTCCCTCAGTGAATCATTGCCCCTCTGCTATGCACCCGTATCTTCCCTCCCCCCGCCCCCTCTCCTTCCCAATCAGCCCTTTACCCCACATGCCCTGTCCTCTGCAACCCCCATCCACCCCTCCCCGTCACTGTTACATAAGCTTCCAGTCATAGATCCAGGCCATATCGCTGTTGTTTTCGTCCCGTGTGTCTATTGGAGCCTTAGCATCCAGGGCCAGTGCTTAATGAGGCCCCTACAAAGGCCCATTGATGAGAGGCCCAGTGTGAGAGAGGATGACCCCAGCCAAGAGCACCCAGAACTGGGCATCAGATGCCCCAGGCCCTCCCTCCACACAAAGACGTCCACTGTGGACAGAGACCTGAAAGGGCACAGAGAGAAACAGGGACACAGAGAGGGAAAGTGGAAAAAAAGAGGGAGGAGATGTCCAACTCAAAAAATGTGAGAAAAAAGATATTTAAAAAAAAAATTAAACAGATGTATGACTTCATCACTTAGTCGCTTCTTTGACCATGAGCTTCCTCTTCCTCTTCCTCCTCCTCAGTGCATCAGAAGACAGTGAGACGCACCCTCTGCCCTCTCTCTGCCAGGGAGTTGTCAGAGTCTTTATCTCACCCGTGGATCATAACTGGGATCTGAACAGATGGGACTACAAGGCTCTAGTCTGTCACAAATCCTCATCAGTATAGCCATTGGTTGCTCAAAGGAGCGCTCAACGCACTTTGAGGGGAACCCCTGCTCTTTTTGGAAACATTTGGATCACTAACGGGAATCCAGACGGTTTTAGGAGCCAAGTCTGGTGGAGATAGTCTTGTTCATTAATCTGATTTGGGCTACAACCGGGCGTTTGGGAAGCTGTCTCGAATTGGGAATGAGAGCAGAATGTGGACAAATTAGGCTGGACTGTTAGAAGCTGTCGTGGTATGAACATTTGGAGAATTGGGATGTCGCTTGACTGGCATGGCTTAACTACCTCGTTTAAGTCATCTGTCAGTATCCCACGATTACACCTAATAACAGAGAGAAAGAGAAAAGGCTGTGCAGCCAGACTGTGGGAGTCTTCCTTTTGTTGAAACATCTCTTTATTATTTTGGGTGGTGTTTTTGGGGATCGGCTGAAGGATGACTCTGGCAGCACGACTGGAGGACTTAGAGGTGACCCTGGAGCACATGCTTATGGATGTCTTTGTAAGTTTTCTTTTACCACATTTTTTTTTTTTTCGTTGAAAGTTTAATCACAGTATAGTTGTTTTATCTGTCATAAAGTGCATTTAACTGAATGTATTTCTTTTAGTCTTTCATCACCATTCTTCTCTCTGTGTTTCATATCGGTGACCTCTCTGGTGCATACTTGCAGTTTGAGACCATAGGCTAACATATGTTCACATCTCTTTCCAGATGCTCTCTCATTAATTGGCACAAAAAAATGTGCTGATTAAATATCAAACTCTGCGCAGGGAGATTTTGGTTAAATAACTGGCTGACCAGGAATGTAACCTGGACTGCATGGCCAATACATGACTCAACACTAGGTTAGCCCACTGAGTTAAGACTTTGGGAATGTTAACTCAGCATGTGAGGAGCTTTCATCCAAAGTATTAAATCTAGGTACTTGGCTTATTGAAGCTTTCTGTGGTCTGCAGCCTTCACATTTATCTGCATGTTGCCATAAATCTTTTGATTAGGAAGGAATGAAATCTCCAAGTGAAGGAAGTGAGGATTGAGAACGAGGAAAGAAAAGGATGAAAGAGGAATAAGAACGTCTGATGGATGTGATTGTCAGGTTTCTATTGCCCGTGACGCTTGGTTAGAGGTAGATTACTCAGGCCCCTGTGGTTTATAAAGCATTCGGGCTGTGGGAATAAAAAAACTGCTCGACACTGCATCCCTCACGCACACAGATACTCACTCAAAACCCATTTAGATAGTGTAACATGCAGTCGCACATGCATTCTTTCTCTGCACAAACACACACACACACACACACACACACATTGTAAACACGAGACATCAGAATCCCTGGTTGCCTTGATCTGCCGGCTGCTGTAATGACTTTGGTCATTAAGCTTCTGTTTCCCTTTAACATTGTTTACAGGCATAGGCATCTGTTGGAGGAAACAGTAATCTGTCCTTTCACGATATATACTGTGCTTCCGATGAACTCTGTCAGCACACACCCCACTGCTGCAGGGCGTCAATGTCAATGAAATATGTGGATATGTATGCTTCCTGAATCCATCAACCTATTTTGGAGATTTGGTTGTTTTCATGTATCCAATGGATGATTTATGACTGGAGCAATAAAGATTAGTGTTTATGGGCAGAACAGGATTTGCATTATAAATTCATGCATGTCATGTGGAAAAACAGGAGTCAGGAAAACGCTTCCTTCCTCAACATTTCCTCTCAGCATCCTAATTAGACTGCTTATTTATTTATTTCTCTAATAGCTGGAAGAGGTTGGAGGTTTATCTGCGCCCTTTGCATACTTAAATGAGAAATATTCAAATTGCCTGCACTCTTTCCAGGCTGCTTGCTTGCTGAGCGTGTATATGGCATATGCACGCGTACAACCAAATGTACATGTACACACACACACACACAAATGTTAAACCATGCAGACATGAGCTAAGAAGAGGCCTATTTCAGTGAACCATCAGATCAAGGCTGGGTGATTTAAATACTTTTACGGGACGGCTTAGCAGCAGCAGACGTGTGTCATAAATCAGGCAT
This sequence comes from Anarrhichthys ocellatus, assembly GCF_004355925.1. Lineage (NCBI taxonomy): Eukaryota > Metazoa > Chordata > Actinopteri > Perciformes > Anarhichadidae > Anarrhichthys > Anarrhichthys ocellatus. The sequence continues at coordinate 12,542,932 of NW_022280032.1, forward strand.
CTTATATTACTGAAAACAGTTTGTCAGAGTGTTCCAAAACAAGATACCAACAGTAACATACTTATTTATTGACCTTCTGTGTAAAGTGGGAACACGCAAGTGTTAAACATTTCTGTATGTGTGAATTAACCCAGCAGTGAGCAGAGACAGCGGTCGTTAGGGGAATATTAAGGGTCATTCGAATAATGACAACTCTTCTCCATCCTCCAGTGGAGAAGGACCTCCAGAGCCCTCACTAGGATGCTCATTGGCTTGAAGCATGCCACTGAGTGCACAGCTATTTTCATTAGCACAGCAGCGCATATATGTGCATGATTCAGGAAAGCCGAGAGGATCAGCGGCAGAGAACTTCCTTTACAACCTCTTTTACTACGAGAAAAGGAGTTCACTATGTTGATGCCTTGATTGCTCGCAGGAAGCTGGAGTCGAAGGGAGAGATTTAAAGCACATGAATGCACACGACATGATTACGAAGTCAAGCCTACCAGCTTAGAATTCAGAAATATAGTGAGGAAATCTATCAGCGCTGTTAAAATCAGCTCATAATTTCAAAAAACAGTGCACTTCCATTGTTACATAAGGGACATTTGAAAAAAGCAGACCCCCCCCCCCCAAATATTAATTTTAGAGGAAAATGAATCATCTTTGTAGCTTGATTTCCATTACATTTGTGGCCTCATTGACATAGCAACGGACATAGCATCAATGCCACGTACACAGTGACAGGAACCTTTGACTTGAATAAAGCAGTGGCATTATCTGTATGTGGTGATTTCATTTTTTTCTGGCTGCTGTAAAATATCACAACTTGTGCCAAAGCTGCTGTGTATTGTGTTGCCGGTCTGCTGAGCTGTGTGAGCTGCGAGGGGAGGACAAAGAGAGAGAGGGGGAGACAGGGAGAGAGGAGGAGAGAGAGAAAGAGAGAGAGAGAGAGAGATGGCAGCTCACAGTCTCGCACAAAGGCTGACAGTCACGTCAGGCAATGAAGCGTCGTGATTAAAAATGCATTCGATTCTTGTGTAGTCTAATTGAATCTCCTCCTCATGCACCCCACAAACATCTCCACCCCCCAGTCCTCTCCCCCAACAACCGCATCCCTTCTATGATGCAGGCTTGCAGCCAGAAAAAAAAAAAACATCCCCTCTCGCACTCTTCTTCCTCCAACATCCCTTGTTTTCTCCTCCATCCCCCTCGCCTCCTCTGACAGAGGAATATCTCAGCTGGATGGGATTGATTCCAGCGCCTCTTTCCAGGAGCCATAAAACACTGGTTCATGTCTTTGGGAGAGCTGGTCTGCCACAAAGGGCCTGCGGTCTGCGAGAGCATTCAGTCTGTCAAGAGCACAAACACTGTGACATACTGATACCAAGAGCTTGCACTCTGCACATTGAGAATTGTATCACGAGATTGTGCGTTATGTGTTTCTAAAGGCACGTGGATAACCTATTATCCAGCGTGCTCTTCTCCTTTGACTGTGCTGCTGTATCGGTTGTTTCATATAGAGGCTATTGACTGGGTATATTATGTGTGACCATTTTGTTATGCAATGGGTGTGTCCTTTTCCCAGTGACAAAATTGTTCAGTTATAGCACACTGCCCTCTTCTTTCTTTCTCCATCCCTCTCTCTCTCTCTCTCTCTCTCTCTCTCTCTCTCTCTCTCTCTCTCT
>NW_022280032.1:12544608-12553837 GCF_004355925.1 Anarrhichthys ocellatus
TCTCTCTCTCTCTCTCTCTCTCTCTCTCTCTCTCTCTCTCTCTCTCTTCTCTCCCTTCCACATCTGTCTCTCTCTCCAGCAAACAGTTGTCACCCTTTCTACATTAATCTGATAGTGGTATTGATCGGTATAAGGCTGGAGTCACAGTGTCAAGTATACTCTCAGGGCCAAGGCATAACTTTGCAGAAATCTCAAGTCTTTTCTCTGCTCTCCTTTTTTAACGATTGTTTTTTTTCTGGCATTTTTGCCTTTATTTGATACCAAAAAGTTTAGAGGCAGACAGAAAACAAGGGTAGAGAGAGAGAGGGGAGTGGCATGCAGCAAAGATCCCTAGCCAGAATCTAACTGGGGACGTTGAGGTTATGTGACAGGCCTATGCTGTTGTACACAGCTGATTTTTTTTAAGGCCTGGTGTATTCTATACCAACAAATCCAATAAAAATGGCAAAACCAACGTTGGTAAATCTGTCTATTAATACTTTGATTGCTACCTACCATATGCTGTCTGTGGCATTCAGGGTCCAACCACTTTCATTCCTAGACGCAAATCTTTAAAAACAGGTAACAAATATACATTTTAAGTGATTATTTTCTAAAAAAGATAGGTACTGTGCTTTTTTATCTTAGTGGATTTACTGGGGACAAGTTTCTGTCACAGATTAATACATACATGGTGTACTAATGTGTATCTACCAGGACAATGTTTGTGGCATTGACTAAAAATAAACGACAGTGCCCAAGTCCATTGTCATGAAGGAAAATGTCATCCACTGCAATGGTGTGACTCACTGGTTTTGGTCTTTGGCACCGAAGAATAAGCCTTAACAGGGTTTAGCTTCACAGACGATACGTGTTATAGGGTCAATTAATCCTTTGTCTTGGTCTTTTCATAGAAATATCTATTAAAAGAATTGACCAGAGTAACACATTTTGTATTATTGTAGAAGATTCTGGGAAAACATTAGTTCTCTCCATAATGTGAATGAAATGTATTAAATACTGTATAATAGTCAGATTTAGCAATCAAATGTCTCTCATTTTCTTGCCTCATTGGTTCAATCTGGCTGCAGAATCACCCAAATAAATAGAGGAAAAACAATTGTAAACTTGATCCCTACTGTATGTAAACATCTATAAACGAATTGGCTATTATCATTCAGCATTTCTATGCCATGCATGGTCCAGATTCTGACCAGCTGCAGAGGCTTTCCAGTAGACTTGGGTGAATAATTTAGAAGCCTTGTATGCTATTCACATTTACTGCACATCCAGTGCCCCATTCAGTTCTGCTGCTGCCCTCGTAATAGGCTACTGATTGGCCCATTGGAATGATATATTCTAATTCCATTTAGGCATGAATGACTGTATAATGGCAGCGTACGAGAGTGGATGTGGACTGCACCCAGACAATATATATATACAGTATAGTTGTTCCCGAGGCAATGTCTTCGCACCATTGTCAAGGTTATAAACAAAGTACATTCAACGATGGACGTGTTTTTTTTAGTCTGACTGCATTCCTTTGGTGAAATCGTATTGAAAGACACACAAGCAGATATGCAGTATGTGCACACACACACACACACACACACGCACAGACAGTCACAGTGGGATGAGCAGATGTTGTGCTGTTTATCCAGGACAACCTGTCCCCGTATTCCACCAAATTTCTCGGAAATATAAATACGTCCCAGTTTTCACGATGCGTAACACGAATGTCCCCATTTCCTAACAAATTACAAAAACTCTCAGCCTCTCTGTCACCTCTCTGAGCATGTAAACGTGTTTCCCAGGCCTTCTTACACAGACGCTGCTGAGGGGATGATAATTGAAGTGGATGCTCCCCTGTGGAGAAGTCATTATGATTGGTTCTGGCCTGATGAAGGGTGGGAGACCCCGCTTTCTGCTCATCTCCCTCTCATGAGATAGAGAACGACAACACTGGCATACACTTAGAAGCACAGGCAGAAGCACGCAGTGAGAAATGAATTAAATTACTCTATGAGGGTGGTATTGTTTAGCTACATAACCGTTTATCATGTGTTTCCTGTGCAATGGCGCTGTAACTCAACCCTTTGTAATTTGTGGCGTCTTGGAACATAAACATTCAACCTCCTCCCTCACTGCCTGGGACGGGGAGAGAGTCCAGCTAGAGGGCATTTCCATAAACACACCCACACACACACACACACACAAACACACAAACACAGTGAGGAGCAGGACCATAGGGATGAGTCAGACAGCCGTGGGCAGAGACTGGCTGGGTTATCAGGGTAAATTAATGCATAACAATGCCAGGAGTCTACGATTCACAACCATTGCTTCTTGTTATTACAACTAGGGACAAAGACCGAGCAGACATACACAAACACACACTAGAAATGAATCCCAGACAGTCCAGACGCTTTGTTTGCACCTCCCTCATTAGCATCTCTCATAACCAGGTAGTGATCTTCTCTCTTTCTCTTCTTTGTCTCTCTCTCTGTTGTTAAATGTGGATTTATTGGAAATGTATTATTAGCCATTCGTTTTCTAGGACAGCTGGTGTGACCTGATCCAGCACAGGAAAGCGTGTCAGCATCTCCCAGCTTTTTGCCAGAGTTTTGTATGCTTTGTGGCTTATTTTGTATGCAGTTTTGTATTTCACATATTTTTTTATTAGCAAGTGCAAATCCCATTTGCCTTTATCTTTGCGTGCGTGCTGACTGAAATGGGTCATTGTGCATCTAGCCTGAGGCATCAAGAATAGTGTTGTTGCTTTATTTTTGGTTTCTTTTCCTCCTGTCAAGACGAGGGCTTATCACCTCACTGTGGAATTTAAGTAAAGAAAAACGAGCGCTGCGGAGGAGAACAAACGAACACAAACCATATTTAAACTGTTCAATTAGGAGAGTGTATTGTCATCTCCCTGTCAAGGTGTCATACGAGCTCCCTATTTAAGCAGCAAGGTTTTTTCTCCTGAATCAGCAGTGGCTGTTAATCTCCGTCATCGCAATCTGAATTAGCATCAAGTGCACACATCACACAGAGTACCAGGAACAGGGCAAACAGAAATGAATGGTGTTTTTTGGTTCCCTTTTCAATTCCTCCAGTATGTCATCTTCAAGACCTGGATGTCTGCAAACTAAGTTTATAAATAGCCCTTTGATATTCCTCATGTAGGCCATAGTCACTCACGCACTGATGTGGGCCAGGGTATTGAATAAATAATGCTTTCTTGGGATTACCACTGCAGATGAATTCCCCTGTATGCTTGTTGTGCGGCTTTAGCACAATGTGTGTGTTTTTATGTGTGTGTGTGTGTGTGTGTGTGGGGGTGTTATTTATACAGTATCATGTCACCAAAGCCGTCGGGGGTCCTCACATAAAGAAATGATATGGAGTATGGAAATGGCTTATTTGGTTGCTCATTTTGACAAGTGGCTTTAGTCTGATTGACCCAGCATCAAATCACCTCATAACTGTGATAACAAAGCCAGATAACACTGGTTACAATACAGCGCTGCTGGCTTATATGGCTAGCTAGCCCATGCAGAATGTTAGCTGTTATGTGCATTAACCTACATGCGTGTGTGTGTGTGTGCATGTGTGTGTGTGTGCATGTGTGTGCATCTGGTACACCTACATATATGTGCCTGCATGTGTGTGTGTTGATCCACTTAGGTTGATCAGCTGACGGTTCAGTATTGATGTGCAGAGGCAAACAGAGCTCAGCGGTGAGTGATGATGGGAATATGACAGTAAGTCACTAGGTGCTGCTCTAACTCATGAGTCCAATAGCTTTAATGGACATGTAAAGACCACCGTGGTGGAAACGGACGACTGACTCAGCTCTCTGTTGCTGCAGCCATCATGATAAAAGATCTCTGCTGGAGCCTCGCAGCTAAAAGTCCACTACTGTCTCAGCTTTGAGGGGGGGGGGGATCAGGCCAATTTCTACACTTTTTTGCATGCAGACGATGCACCAAGTGATAGGATGATCAATATTTGCATGCATGAGCATTGTGCGTGCTTGACTGCAAAGATGTATGTGTGTGTGTGTGTTCCCCCTTTGTGTCCTAGTACAGACAGTGCAGGGAGAGAAAGCTGGATGTGGGATTTCAAAGATAATCTCCCTACCAGATGGCAAAACATCCCATATTCCTTTTGAGGTTCCCCACGTGATCCCCTGTAAGGGCTGAGTATGTGTGCATGTGTGTGTGTGTGTGTGTGTGTGTGTGTGTGGATGGTGGGCGTATATGCTCACACACAATTATTATTGCATCACGTGACACAAGCACGTATGCTAATATCAGCCGTAACGTCACATTAATCCAGTGACCTGGTTAAGCCCCCAACTGAAGGAAGTGAGTGTGGGAGGCAGGGAGGGGGGAGCTGCCAGAGAGAAGAGAGAGGAGAAGAGAGAGGAGAGACAAAGCGCACTCCCTCTCCCTCTCACACACTCTCACACACTCTTTCACCTCCTGAGCAGCAGAGTGGAGCGTAGCTGAGCAGAGCAGAATGGGAAGTGTTTTAACACTATTAGAAGCAGAGAAAGGCACATAGGACCGGTGCGGGGCTGTTATACTCTCACACACACACACACACACACACACACACTAACATCACACACTTCTTTCCTCATACATACCCACGCGCAAAGTTCGCGTGACCCCGGCTGCCAGGCTGGACGGGACGGCGAGGACACCCACCTCACACTCTCACACACATGCTCGCACACCCACGGAGACACACACTCTGGAGCGTACTATGGTGGTCCAGGGAGCAATGACGCCCGGGAGAACCCGCCGGCTGATGCTTAAGCTGCCGGTTGGGACTCTACGGAGGAACAGCGGAGAGAGGGTAAGACACAAGCTTCCCTCAATTCCTCTTTTACACTTTCTCCCTCCTTCTCCGACTTTGTCTGTCCCTCCTGTTTTGAGACCTTGTCTTGCCATGCTGTGGTGTGTGTAAGTGGGATTTCTTGGCTAATCCAGGAGAGGGTATTAGATTTGAATTGGTGGAAGGCAAGTCGAGAGCAAAGCTTTTAATCTCTACAGTGGACAATACTTCTCTGTGTTTCTCTTGCTGTCAGTCTGACTCTGTCAGTCTCTCCAGAGCTCAGTGTGTCTCTGTCACTGCTAATGTATTCCACTGCAGTCCTCGGTTTTCAAGGTTGCAGGGAAGTCTCACTGTGGGAGAGCTGTCTTTGAGTGCAGCTTGTTTGCCCGTCACTGTCAATGCAATTGAACTGACTTGAGGCATGAGTTAGTTTCCTTTTATCAAGCGAAGCCACACGAAGGCTCGCCTTCAGCGTGATTTAAAGTGCTGGATCCTGTCCCACCCAGGCTTTTCACACACACTGGGAATCAGTTTGTCTGCCAGGGATCTTCAGTGTTTTTGTGTGAATCTGCTGGGTGTGGACTGACGGCAATAGATAATAGTTTTCCAGCTGAGCTTTAGACGTGGAATGTGTGTTGCAAAGTTAACCTTTATGTCGGATGTAAGGACAGGCTGAAACCTGCCAGGTGATTCACCATTTTTTGCTCTTCGACAAAGTTGTTTACACCACGAGAAAGCAGTGGATAAAGAAAGCAGCGCTCATGTTTGCAGCTGTGAGTGTCTTTGTGTGCGTGATTCCCCGTTGCATTCCTTCTGTGATGCACGTCAGCGCTCCTTTCATGTTGTAAATACACCTGGTATTAAGTGAATCACATAGAAGCAGAGCGTGTGTACAGGTGATGAGCGAGCTGGGCTTACGGCTCATCCAATCTGCTTTCCTGAAAATCGTGAGGTGCTTATAGGATCGTATCGAATTGAATTTCTTCGAAGTCTTCCTACTTGATGTAATGTGACTTTAGTTTCATTTGTAGTTCTCTCTTTGATTTAGTGTGTACGCAGAGAGGATACAGTTATACACACAAGCACACACATACTGTGCCCATGCTATCATAAATTACACGGCATGGCTTCTACACATTGGATGGAAACAGCATTCACGTTAATAACCCCCGACATACACATACACAAAAGTAACTGTTATAACCTTCACCTCACCTCGCACAGAAACACATAAAACCCAACCTGGTTCATTTGCTTCTGTAGTCAAGTTGCCCTGAAGTGAGCAACTTGAGAGGTCTGATTCTGATGCTTTCAGGTTTCTCATTATTCAAAGAGTTCAGGTTGTGTGTCATTAATGCTGCGGTGGCTGGAAAACTGATTAACCGTGGTCTAACTGGCTGTCTGTCGCAATTCTGCTTGATTGGAAGAAACTGAATATTCACTGTCCTTTTTCAGAGAAGTAATTGCTAATGGATGATTGGCTGGTGCCATGTGCACACACACACACACACACACACAGTAAATCAAATCACCTTAATTAATGGAGAAAGCACATTTTCTCACACAGGAACGGAGGGAGGTCTCTCTCTCTCTCTCTGTGTCCTGATTGCCCTCCCTTCCTCTGCCTCCCATTCTTCTCGCAGCCAGCTGTGTGCAGACGGACCGAAGGGGGATTACTTGTTGTGATTTACATACGCTCACTCACATTATTGTACTGTAGTGCGGGGACAACGACGGAATAGATGGATGTGCATCAGCTTGCTGTGTAAGGCAGTAAATGTGTCAGACATTCAAAATCCAACAAACCAAATGGGCAGAAAAGTGTTCAATAAATTGACAAAGACAATTTTAAAAGAGAATTGAAATCATCGGACGGTCTGGCTGATACCTCTCCTCTAAGGCAGGCGAACAAAGCTTAGTAATCGACCGGTTTCTACCCTTGAGACTCTATAAAGGTTGACTGTCTCTGGGGTTATGACTTTACCTGCCTATGTCCTCGCTGAGCCACGAACACAGTTTCACTTCTGAACACAGCTGCAGCTTTGTCCTGCTCTGACTTGTCATGTTAGATAACTCATTGCGTTATCGTCCAATCTCCGCCTTATGTAACAGCATACAGTAACAGCATACAGACAAAATATTGACAAAATCTGTATCTATAGGCAGCAGACTGAGACTGACTGGGATGTTGTAGTGGAAATGTTTATTGCTGCAAGCTTTAGTTCCAGCTAAAAGTGTTTTTGCACACATGATAGCTTAATTTTTCATATCCCTCGGTATTCCCAGTGAACATGCAGAGGTTTGTGGGTGCACATCGCCACTGGCTGAACACTTCTCTTTTGAAAACCATCAGCATTAGTTGACTTGATTGAAAGATATTTTCAAAATGGATCCTCCGGATTGATTTTCACCACATTGCAGAGTGAAAAAGGCGGGCCACTTTCTCATCTGTGCCCTGTCACTCATCTAATGCAGATGAATCACTTCACGTCTGTGTCAGTTGTTTCTGATGGATGTGGGTTTCAATCACAGTTAATTGAGTAATATTTACAAGGCGAACATAGACTATCTTTGTTCACAGACAACAGCTGTGACACATCTGAACAAAACAAGACCCGTTAACTCCAGAACAACAGGAGAGGAGGCAAACAGTATTGCTCCCCTTCTTCTCTATGAATCACTTTCTTTTCTATACCTCATTCTCTCCTTCTACTCCTCATCATTGTGGTTTAAAATCCTGTCTTCACATCTAGACGTTCCCCCTCATTCCCCCCTTTTTCTTGCACTTGCATGCCTTTCATTACAACAACAGTTTTGAGATAGTAAAAGTGGCAACACATGAAGAAATGTATCAGCATGGGCAAAATGGGAAAGAAGGATTTATGGATTATCCCAGCAAAACACTAGGTGTTTACAGTATAATATGATGACGATAAATTGCATAGTTGGTGTTGACAGTGTAAAACAGCTTTTCTTTTTGTGGATGTTTACTGTTTAGATTGTGTGAGCAGCCTGAATTAGGATTATCCTCCGCCTTTGTTATCCTGATATCATGTTAAGCTGCACAGCTCTTTTCTGTGAAATTAAGAACAAAAACAAAAACAAAAAAGATAGGGCACGAGAAAGAGCGAGACACGCAAGTGTGTTTGTGTGTATGTGTGGGGGGGGGGCTGTTCTAAACAGCCGAAAAACATTTCAGATTTGAGGAGGCTGAATCGCTCTCCAAGGAAACATGTTGTTGTCAGGGGCACCGCAGGGGAGCGAGGGTTTAAAGGTGGGAGGGGTGGATCACTGTCTGAGAAGACACACTCAAATATAAAAACACACATCCATGAGTGGATAGGAACGCAAACACACAACAGCAAGACTTTAATTTGCCACTACGGGAAGCAGCCAGGCATGTGGTGAGGCAGGAATACTGATCGATCCTCGTTACCTTTAAACACCTCGTCTGCACCAATCACAGAGAAGGTCAGCTCTGGACTCTGGCCTTCTGTGGGCCAGGTTGTCACTCTGCTTGTTTCTCATCAGACTGATCTAATTGTCCCGACATTAGAGTCAGGATTCATTTAAGCAGCTGCAAAGTTGATGTGGACACCAAAGGAGCAACATTCAAAATGAGTTCCTGCTCAGTTTCCTTTTATCATCCCTCATTTAGCACATATCAGATCTGAGCTTTGGGTTTTTGGCCCCCACAGCTCTGCTCTGCCTCACTACAGTGTTGATTCCCAGGTTATCAATCTGCCCCCAGGACTGTAGGTGAGAGAGCTGTGGTCAGTCAGTCCAATTAAAGAGACAAAGAAAAGGGGAAAGAGGGGAAGAAAGAAAGATGTGGGAATAGCTGGAGCTAAAGACTCCTGAAGGCCCCTCTTGCACCACACCCTGTTCGGCATGAAAGGGGACCCCCCTTTTCTCCCCAAGGCAGCTCACAACGAAGAATGCTTTTGAGCAAGGGAGGAAAGGGGGGGAGCACAAGGGGGACTCCCACCCTCCCCTCCACCCTGCCTCTTTCATCACTCTCTGCTATGATTTTTTTTTTTCCTGTCTTTTATTCCCCATCCAAAATCAACCCCCAGACCTATAGACATACAGCACAGCAGCGTACAAGTTCAAAGTAAATCTGAACAGAGCACGATCAAACAATGAAGAGACGATCGCCTATTGACTGTGAGTGAAGGCTGAAGGCAGTGAACTGTTTCTCTGTGGAGACAGTTTGCTAGCAGGATAGCTATGGTGAGAGTGGACGCCTCTGTCCTCTGCCAAAGCGTCCCCAGTGGATGGATAGATGGGATGTTTTCATCCTCTGCCACCTTCATGCAGAGCTCCGAATGATTTCTTCATTATCTCTGCCTTACTGTTCTCAGAAATGACTGTGTGGAATCCTTTAAAGGGAGAAAGAGAGAGAGAG
>NW_022280032.1:12553847-12554158 GCF_004355925.1 Anarrhichthys ocellatus
AGAGAGAGAGAGAGAGAGAGAGAGAGAGAGAGAGAGAGAGAGAGAGACAGAGCAGAGAAAAGGGGGGGAAAAGAGATGACTGTGGGTTGATGGGAAGAAGTCTGTTGGATTCCATCTTCCCCCAAAGCAGGATGTGGAGACCCCAAAATGTTCCTTAAATATCCCAGCACAATCTGTTCCCTTTGTTAGACAGAGATAACATGACTCGATGAGAACGGGGGCACTGTCTGTGACTCACTCACATGAAGGGGTTTATTCATAGTTTGTGTGTGTGTGTGTGTGTGTGTGTGTGTGTGTGTGTGTGTGTGTGT
>NW_022280032.1:12554168-12588193 GCF_004355925.1 Anarrhichthys ocellatus
GTGTGCGTGTTTTCCTGAGTGTACACTCCTTTGTGCATGTGTGTATAAACTATTACAGCATATAACACATGAACTAGGTCAACTTCTATACTTAAGAGACTAACAAGTTCTGATACTTCAAAGGTTTTGTGTCATCGTGGGGGCTTCTCATTGCACGCGTGCACAGTTAACAGTATCTTTTAATTATTCCAAGCACACATATGAAAACTAGAGCTCATGCACGTGCACATTCTCACACACATAAACATAAAGGTACTCCCTGCTTTCATCCCCCCTCTCGAGCCGTGTTACGTTTTCTTATTGATTTTTCAGCTTGCACCTCTAATACAATCACATTAAACTAGACTGATCGGAATTGAATTTCAGACTGGGTCTATGCCACTTATAATCTCTGTCACTGTGAAGGTGGTGTGTGTGTGTTTGTGTGTGTGGGTGGTTGTGCCGCAATTGAGCCTATAAGAAAATGAGGCCTGCCGAAGCCAGATGCCAGGTCTATTGTCAGAAGAACTTTTCATGTGTGTCTTATCCACTTTCTCCTGTCTTGTACATAACTGTTTTTGTGAATTTGTGGGCCATAGTGCCTCAGTTGAGATTGGTCTTGTGAATTTATAGTGTCTGTGACCCATTTCCCTCCACTGCTCTCTCTCCCTCTCTCCCTCTCTCTCTCTCTCTCTCTCTCTGACTTGCCTGCACTCTAATATAACACGCCTGAGTGGAGATCAGAGAGCAGAAGGAAGATTGAGAGATAGAGAGAGATATGAGGGAGAGATGAAAGAGGGAGAGAGAGAGAGATGGAGGCAGGGGAAAGTTAGAGAGAGGAAGAGAATGCAGAGAGCAGCAGATGGAGCAGAGAAAGTTTACTCCTTTTCCTGTACAGGTTTGAAGTTTATTTGTCATCAAAATGTGGATGAATGCATGTGAGGAAGAACGAACTATCCTGCTGTTTGGCTCTAAATTCCTGTCCATCACTCGGCAGATAGTGTCTTCTTCTCTCTGTCTTGTTACTATGGTAACAGCCAGCCAGCTGACACTCTTGTACTGACTGTTTACTTCACAGGGCCCGTGTGACCTTTCCCAGGATTCAGCGGGACATTGCACACACATAGAATCATGGGAACAGTGCACTGTCATACCTAACCTCCCGCCCCCCCTCCCTCCCTACCACAGCAAATATTTACACCCCTCGTAAATTACAGTGGCGGAGATGTGACCGTGATTCATTTTGGAAAATTCACACTATAGGAATGCCACACATTCCTCGTGGGTTTCTCAAGACACCGCTGAGAAAGCAATGGGAGGCCCTGAGATCGAGAGGAGGGAAACCGGTGCTGTGGAACGAGGGATCTTGGAGCAAGTGGTCGGTGAAATGAAGTACATTTTAAGAGATGCAACCTTATTGCATTATCGGGGTAAGGGTTAGGATTAGGATTATTGTGCAATCCATTCAGTTAGCCATCTGTGGAAGATACAGAGCCAGACCGAAAGTGGCACATACAAAGAGAAGTAAATACAATTGTTCATATTTACTTTGTGCACTATATTTGATTAATGCCACGGCAGTAACTTACTCATGTTCATGTGGCATTCAGTAACAAACACATGGCATAAGCACCATGGAACAATTTGTATGCACAGATACACACACACACACACACCAGAGCAGCAGTAGAGGAGTGACCTCTTGCATCAATAAACCCCTCCATGAATCAAAGTGGGCTATAAAAGAGCATTTAATCCACCTACAGTCAGATTGGGTTTGGTAGGAAGGCAGAGAATTACTGTACAGCACAGAGCTATTGAATTTTCTATTGATCAAGGCTTTCTGAGGAAAGTGGGAAAGTGAATCAGTTTGGCTGCGTAAAACCATCGGATATTTGGGCTTTTTTTTCTTTTTCAATGTCTAGACTGACATCTAAGGAATCCCTAGTGACCCAGAAGATCAAGAAATGGCTGCTGGAACTAGAAAAAAATGTTTGTGTTCGATATCGCACACAACACAGAGAACATTGATCATGTAAGCTGTATTGTTTTAGCAGCGCTGTTAAGCCAAGAGTTTATTACAGACTGGCAAGAAAGCACACGCAGACTGTAGGCTTGGCACAGGTCATATGTGGGGGTTGTATTGCCTCCGTGTGGCCATTGTTGCAAATGTAAGATGTGTTTCAAACTGGATTTATATCTCAAATACAAAAGTTGGATGTAATCAATTATATTTACATGCTTGCATGCGAGGGTAATGTTTTGGAGTTCGTAGCTCGTGAGTTTGGAGACCAAATATCAGGATTTTCTGTGAATATGACCATGTGATTGGCTGTGTGTTTTCTTTAAGCCTGAAGGTGTCCAGTCTGACCAGGTGTGTGAGACAGTGAGAGAGAGAGAGTGTCTTCTGTTCTCCTCTCCGACATTGGACTGGTTGCTCTCCATGTGAGCTGCAGTATGAGAGTGCGTATCACTTTAAAAACCCTTCAGGGAGACTAAGAGACCAGCTGCATTTCCTTAGTGGGAATGTTTGTGTTTGTGGCGTACAGACCAACGGACGGAGTTTGCTTTGCATCAGTGAGAAGAAAAGAGAGGGGGAAGAAAGAAAGAGTCAGCGGGGACCACTAGCTGTGTGGGACCGGGACAGAAGGACCAGCAGGGTTTGACCTAGCAGACATCGGGCCGCGAGATCCCAGAGAGACTGAGAGGACAGAGAGGGGCAGAGGCAGGAGAGGAGACTATATTCTGCCAGGCTTACCTCTGGAGATGACCCACTTATTATCCACTGGAGCTTAGTGGCATCAGGAGGACAATAAAGGCTAATTCCTTCTAATTGCCATTGGCAATTTGTGGATTTTATCTGTAATGGCTCACCTGTGCAAATAAAGTTGAATGTGATACCTGTGGATATCTCATTGATATCAAAATCATACTACTATTCTGTGCGTACCTCTGGAGTTGTGGCTCTCATCATAGAGCGCGTGTAGTCAGGGACGTAATGGAGGCGGTCTTGATGGGCCTAGACGAGGCGGTCTGTACTCGGCAGGGTCTGCTGTGGACTCTCACCTCAACAGCCCTCCGACGTCTTCGTGTGCATGCCAGGAACCTTCCTGCACCCATGCATCTCTTACACACACACAGGTGTGTTCCAAGGCCACTCTACCAGGTAGGCTGCTCCTCACTTACACAAAAAAACATAACCTAGATGTGCATGTGTTGATAGCATTTCAACAGGCACCCTTGAAAATGGGAATTTATTGCAAGTTTAATTTAGAAGTATGATTACATTTGCGACCACCTATTGTCTTCAAGCTTTGTGGAGACGCATGTTCATTGTAGGAAACAGTTATGAATGAATGATTCCAGGCTTGGGACCAAAGGAGAGAGGCACGGCGTGAACAGATGATGTACTGTAGGCCAGGTACATCCTTCAGGGGACAGACAGAGACAGGGGCAGGTTTAAACATGACTCATTTGTTTCTTTAGGCTTGGAGGACAGAACTGGGCTACATGTAGTGGCAGTGTACCTGCCAGTGAAATGGGACGCATGCTGACATAGTTTTATAACACACATGTGGATGTGGAGAGTTGTCCTGCCAAGTTCAGAAAACACTGTTGTGCTTTACGCTGTTGTCCTTGTGTACAGTGTTCTGTTGAAGTAGTAGTTGTTCTCAGGATGCACACCCTTAACAGGAAGTTGTGTTGCTAGAGTCATTATAAAGGAGCCGGTAACTAAGCTGCTAAGCTGGTAAGTGTTTCTATGTGACAGGGGGATGCTTGCACACAAAACACACACACACAGACATTGTTTTATAGGCTGTCTGGTCAGTCGCCATGCCTCCATCGCCTCACACGTTTAATCTAACTCTGGTGACGCACTATATGTGTATGTGTGCCGCAAAAGAACAGTTTCACAGTAGAATTAAATATTTAAATTGTTTTTATCAAAATAAACTGTGTCTTTTGGGCCTTGTGTTTGTCTAGATGTGATTCAGCAAAACGGTTGATCAGTATTCTCTTCGCCGTGTCTGAATCGGTACTCAGGCCTTTCATGGAGCCATTAGTATTCCCCGGGCGTCTCACCTGCCCTGGATGCAGCTGGCACTACCAGGACAAACCCACAACAGGCTCACAGAGACAGACTCTTTGGGCCTCTTGCTACATACCAAAAAGCACACACTGGACTGCATAGCACAAAATCATCCTACAGCATCAGTGGAGTAACTTAAATAACACACACACACACACACACACACACACCGTCTGCCTTTTCCTGTCCTTTTGCTCTGATTCCTTTATTCTCAAGAGGGGAATAAACTGGATTGTTATTCCAACTTTTGTCTTCAGATGTGTTTTCATGTGGCTCCCAAGTTTAAGCATCCTGAGGGAGGGCAACACAATCAGAGGAAACTGAAATAATATACCAGACCTCGCTAAGACAAACCCATCCTTAACACCCCCTCCTGGTTTAGAGACGCACACATGTCTGGAAGAGGCCTCTCTAAAACACATTCCAAACAGAGGAGTTTTAACACTTTCTCAAACATCCTCTGGATTAGTTACAAACAACGTCTCCGTCTTGCTTGACGAAGTGGTACCGTCCAAGGTAGAGCTGTTAATAGTGGAGCGAGTTGCAAAAGCAGGGAAGGAGGGGTCAGTGTGTCAGGCTGCAGGACGGGGATATCCCTGGCTCACTGCACTGCCTCTCTGCCCGGTTTCCTCTATTATTGTTAATGAGAAACTCAGCCTCACACAACTGGCAGACGCACAAAGGAGAGAGACAGAGAGAGAGAGGACTTAACAGTGTCTTTATTTTAACAACCTGTTCTCACTTAATCCTTTTCGACCTTCTTCTCTCATCCTGAAATAAAAATACATTTCTACTCTGACCTAAAACTGTTTTCTTATCTCGCTTTTTCCTCTCTGACACTATTTCTGTTCTTTTTTTTCCTACTTAAATTACTTCTTCATTTCTTATTTAACTCTCTCTACTCTCTTTTCAACTCTTACTGGAGAAGACATCCATCACCAGTAGTCATACATATTCAATCAGGACCCCGGTCCAGATATTTCACTGCGCTCCAGTGTTTGACACGTATACGTCGATGTGATCATTTAGCGCTCTGCCTGTTAGGTGGAGCAGCACCCTGCGTGATTGAGCTGTGGCGTTACAGTAACCAGCAGCATGGCAACATTTCTGAAGTGTTGTTTGCTCACACGGACACGTATTCCTCTCGTGAGAGAACGCAGTGGCGTGTTCACACTTTCATACATCAGACTGAGTACTATTGACTCAACAGCCTCCGGTCACACGTTCTCCTCTGGTGGTATGACCCTTTAAATAGGGTTAGTACTGTCAGGCGTGTGAGGGCAGTGCTCTGCTGTGCCGTGTTAGACAGTGTCTCTGGGTAATTATGGCGTTGTGTCATTTCTTAAGTTGCTTTCCAGTCGCATTGATTTCATGTTTTCGCCTGCCAGCCCCCCTTCTTATCACCCAACCCCATCCCAAAGGCAGGATATCCTGCATGGGGAAGAAGCAGGGACTATAGTAAACACAGGTGGTTGGACTTCCCCTGAGTTGCAAGAATTCCTTATTTACCTGTAATCATCACAGTGCTGCAACTCACAAGACTTACTACAAGCCATCATTTTGTTCCTCAGAATGTGAAGTGACATCTTGTTAAGCAAAACTCATCCCGAGTGTGTTCAACACCCCCGTATCCTAGATAGACCCAGTTTATTTCCTGTTATCGTGCGTGCTAATATCAGCTGCTGTCAGGAAGCTGGTTCTGCTCGGTGTCAAATAAACTTACATCCAAGCTGTTTCCTAGCAACGCAGCTCCACTGAAAAGTTGAATACATATTTAAAATGTTGCATTATGTCACATTTGTCATACATATTCATTAGACCTCACTGCTCTGTTAGCTTGTAGGCTCTACTGCATCATATTTAGGATTGAAATCCAGGCCAGTTTACTCCCACTAAGCTCATCTGGTCCTGCTTCCTGTGAGAGGAGCTCTGTCACTGACCATATTCCTTTCCCACTGACGAGTCCCAGTCCATTATGATACGAAGCAGAGACACAGCAGCACAGATCTGAAATAACCAAGATACACAACCCCCCCCCCCCCCCCCCCCCCCCCCCTGTCTAGGAGCTGGATCACTTGTGTCCATTCTGTTACATCTTTTGTTTGTGGTCTGATAAGCTGCGGGCGCTCAGTCAAACCGTGGTGTTTTCAAGCAAGTGGTTTCCTTGGAAGAGCGGTCCACATTGAGTGCCAGCAGCTCCCCAGAATCAGGACACGCCTGTACACAGTTCAGGTTGTTAAGTCTCTCTGCTCTCATGTTCAATATACCTTCCATTTGTTCTCGTATTCCACTGAAGCAGATGTCAATAACTAGACTCATGACAGGCAGGCAAATATCCAGAATGGAAATCTCTGTGTCCTCGCTAATTCCCGGCCTTATTCCGTTTTTCCTTGTTTTCCAGCCAAGACATTCTTGGATGGAGGTTGAAGTTGAACTAGTGACTCCCTACTGAAGAATCCTGATCACTATTCCTGTCTGGCAGCCATCTTTGTACTCATTGCCAAAGTCAGGATCTGTGTGAGAAAATACTTTCCCAGAACCGTCAGAGAGACGTTCGGTGACGGGAGGGGTTGAGGGCCAGAACGGACATTGTCTTGAATTTTTCCACAGCTTTGTTTATTCTATTTTTTTCTGTAATTTTCTAACTTGTTTGCAACTAGCCTGGAGGCATGTTTGTGTTTGATAGCTCTGCGTAGACGCACACTCACGAACACACAAATACCCCTCTGCAGATTCTGTTGGTGGTTGAAGCCGTTTACAGTGTCTCCCTTGGGAGAAGGTCTTATTTGCATAGTTGGTCTGGAAAACATTTCCACTGCTCCATTCCCAGATTCATCAACTACCAAGTGTGTGAGTGTAAATGTGTGTGAAAGAGAAAAGGGGGCCAGGCTTGTTGATGTCTGAATTTAAGAAAAAGTTTCCTGTGAAGATTCATCAAAAGTTCAATAATGGGAAACAATCTTCTCATCACTGTATAAATCATAAACCATGATAAAAACTGTATCCCTATCATATTTTCTTTGATATTGATGTGTTTGACTAGTCTCTTTGTGATGTGCAGGCTTGTTGCATGTTAAACATTTAAAGCACGACACCCCTCCTCCCTCATGTGCCGTGTTATTTAGTTACTGTGCACCATAAGCTTCTAAGCCAAGCTGGAATCTAATTTCTCTGGTAATGTGTGAATATGGCACACTGCTTGATTGGACGACCACTCGCTTGATTAATTACGGGCGTTTGCATGCTCACACGCGTACCACACAGTCTTCCCAGAGGACTACTCGGATTCTCTGATTTAAGGCATATAATTGAATAAAATCAAGAGCATGTTATTCCTGCTTTGGCATTTAGCAAAAGGGAAATCACATGACATGCAAAAATATTCACGATATAAGACTTACTGACAGTGTTGTTGATTCCATTTAAAAAGATTGCCAGATATGAACACTTTCCCCCAATATCAGTTGCCATGTTGGAGACTATTCAGATGTTAAACTTGATAAAACAAAGATTGCGATATCTTGCTGCGGGCAATGGTTGAGCGGCCTACTTGAGACATCTGGCTGGTATCCCTCTAAATCCTGTAAGTGTGTCTGAGTCGTGGCCAGAGTCACAACTGAGTGGCCAGAGTGTTCATGATGTGTAAGGTTTTTGAGGTGGTCCTCCTGTATTGAGTGAAGTGTTTAACTGTGGCATTAGTGATGGGGATATAAGGGCTTATGATGTTTTAAGTTCAGAGGTTAGGGCCTGAGTATAGAATGGTAATCCCGAAGGATTACTAGGGGAATCTGATGAATATCTGAGGAAATCCCTCTCAGGGACTCCCAGATCCTCATGTTTGTGTAGATATTATATCCTCTAGCAGTGGGTCCACATGTTTACCGAACAGAGGTTTAGACTTTTGTGTATATTAACTTTCAGATGTGAGTCAGGAAATGTAATTTCCTTGAATCACAACTTCGCAGTTGACAACAAGAGCCTCCTCTCCGCTGTCACAATATGTGTGTGTCTGTGTGTGTGTGTGTGTGTGTGTGTGTGTGGGTGTGTATGAATTTCAAGGTTTCCAAGGACCATAACACACGGAACAAGCTTTCAACAAATTTGACCACTAAAGCTAAAATATGAGTTCTCATCTGTCACTGTGCTACATGATTGATCAGGTGTTTGTATTTATTGAGCAAAAGCTTTCCACCTCCTACCTTCAGATTCTGGCTCCCACCGAGGCCAAATGGCCAAATGGAAGACATTCAATACCTTTACAATGACGGGATTCCCTTTGGACATTGCACACACACACACACACACACACACACACAGACCACACACTTGCCAAAGGGCTCTCCCTGCAGATGAGCTGGGTCATTTTTCATTACCCTGTCTCAGAGGAATCAAGTGTGTAGTAATGGAGCACAGTCACATCGAGCCAAAGCAATGAAGGGATAAATCCCGACTGCATAGCACAGTGGAGGCAGGCCAGACAGGCTGCAGGACAGAGCCTGTGGAGGGACCTATAGCTCCTTTTCACTCCTCTATCTGTCAGTAGAATACGTCAGACATCATCCTGGGGGAAGATGAGCGAAAGGTCTGAGGCTGCAGCGTGTTCACACCGTCTGCTCTTATCTCTCCACAGCTTCTGTTTCCTTTATTATGTTGCCTCTATTTGTCTGCCTGCCTCATCTGCACTTTATTCCAGTTTTCTGTCCTACCTGTCTGCTTTACCCTTTTCAGAATCCCTTGCCTCGCTCTCTTCACTGCTAAAGTGTGTGGTTGTGTCTCTCTTCTATACACCTGTCCCTATCCTGTTCTTGCACATGAACCCTCTTACGTCACCTGAGGAGGAGCAAGGGGAGGTTTTAGGGGGTGGAGTGTAGGGTAAGGGGGTTCTGTCTTAGTAAAATTGGGAGTATAAGTTGACTATAGCAAAGGATTCCCTTGTCTTTGCCATTCAGGGATCACGATACTGTCGTCAACCGGATTGAATCTCTTTGTGAGGGAGACATTCATAGCATGCCTTTTTACTTCAGGTTTATACCTCTGGGTCATATCTTTGCCTGTTACAGTCTCTAAGCATTCACTTACAGGGCCTCCTCCTCTTAGTGCCCTACATTTCTGGCAGAGTGTGTGTGGCAGAGACGGCTAGATCTCCCGGAAAGTTGTCATGACAACTTTTGTTTGCATCTTAGGCTGGAGAGCACGGGGGAGTGAGGCTGGTCACACGTGTGTGTGTGCGTGTGCGTGTGTGTGTGTGCTTGACAGTGCTGGTCTCAGCTTAAGAAGAAAGTGCTTTTAAAACCTAAGAGTTATTATGTGGATGGAAGCTCACCGAGCTCCCGTAAAGCCGGTGCCTTGAATGATGTTGTTCTATGGCTGTCTCCGTAATTAGCCTGGAGGGTCTTTGTATTCCCTGATGGCCGACACCCCCCCCACACACACACACACCCACGCACGCAAAGGCAAAATTTGCAAAGAAGAGAGAGGATTTGGGCGCGTTTAACCCAAAACCCCCTTTCTCCTCTCCCCTGCTGTTCTGGTCTCATGGTACATGTTTATGGCGGAATACATTAGGACTATGACACAGATACACACTCTCACACACACACACACACACACACACACACACACACATAGGAGTTTGCAGATAGGACTGTTTAATATTCAGCCTGCTAAATGATTAGAGTGTTTGGTATTCTATCCAGTCACAGGACAGGGGATGGAGGCCACTGAAGTTCAACCGCTCTGCAGTACACAGTGCCCTTGAGTTAAGGCCACAAGCAGTGTGTGTGTGTGTGTGTGTGTGTGTGTGTGTGTGTGTGTGTGTGTGTTTATTTGTTAATGAGAGACCGAAAGAGAGACAGAAGAAGCAGTAAGCAGATAAAGAGAGGTCAAGGATGAAGACTCATCAATCAACAAGGTTCAATTGGTTTACGGGCAAAAGAGAGCAGACACTCATACACATGTGTGCGCACACACACACGCACACACACACGCACACACATATTAGCTCTGCAAAACCAAATACCCCGTTCTACGTCACATTGTCTCTCTGCATGCATCGCCAGGAGTATCAGTGAACACAGGGTCACTCAGGTCTACAGTGATTTCTCACTGTGTAAATTATAGATGAAGAGAGGAGGTGGACAGGTAAAAGATCCTTCCCCTGTGAATGGCTCACATGCACACACACACACACACACACAAACACACTGACAACCTCAATCCTTGCAGATCATACCCCATGATCACTAAGACTGTGTTTCATTGAGATGAAAGACATGACATCACTCGTACCTATTTGTCCTGAACCTCTCTGCTCTTCTTGTTTGGCTGTCGGCGCTCTGGCTCCCCCTCTGGCTCCTAACGTTTTGTCCTCTGTTCTTCCTCGGAGGCTACTTCGGTTACTGAATCATCTCATATCCATTTCGTCCTAAACACAGAGTAGATGTATGGCCACGTTTTCAGAGGCACAGACATACACACAGGCACACGCAACCGTAATGTCTTTATCAACCAACTGCTCCCGTTGGACTGGAATTTAAGGAATGTCCAACCCTTGTCAGTAAAGGACAAAGACTGAAAGAGAGGGAATCATGAGCCGTGGAAGAAAGGCAGCTTGTCCTTCCTTTGGAAAATGGGCAAAGTGGAATAATCCGTTTTGACTATTTTCAATGCAGCTCATCCCCATAAAAAAACATGTAAAGAAGACATGAGTGAGCATCAGGTGCAAACACATTCAAAGTGTTGGCAGCATGCAAAAAGTGGCCAGTGGTGACTTGCTCTCGAACCGACACACTGTGGCGCAGCATCATCGCACTGTGCCCATGGAAGGCTGATATTTGCTTGTATGTCGCCAAGGGAGACATTTGCTGTGGTTCTGTTTTAGAGCTTTCTGTATTATATATATATATAAAACTTCTGGCTATATGTGAGTGCATGTGTGCACACATGTAGATCTATTTGAGCCAGTTTTGTTTTGGCATCAGTGAAACAGAAACAAATATGGATCGAGAGAGGGAGAGAAAGGAGACAAGTGAGTAAAGAGGAAGGATGTGAGCATTAAACCAGTGGCCTAGCAGAGTAGAAGGGTCCAATATAGCAGTCTATTAAATGGATAGGTTAATAGTTGTCAGCTTAAAAAGAGATTACATTTACAGCACAATATGATACTACATTACTCTCTGTTATAGTAATGATAGAGTTGTGCTGGTTATTCCAAAAAAAACGCATTATTTTAAGATCTGACAATGTGATCAGTGGGAACTCTGAATATATGAAAACAAGAATTTCAGACCATCAGGAATTTATCAAGAACAAGCCGAGGTTGTTACTGTTATGACTACAATACATATTCAAATTGACTGTACCAATACAAAATAGTATCTCTCTGCCTTCCTCTGTTTTCTTCACCCCTTTTATTGTTTTTCTCAAACACACAACAGAGTCATTATGTCTCTGTTGCAAAGTGCAAACCATTGGCTCACAATTTGGACATTATTTTGCATATTATTTTGAGAACCTCCAGTTAATATATGACTTCTCTTGCATACCCATTTATATTTGTATCTGTAGCAAGCTATAGATGTGTAATGCATGTGTAAGAAGTCTGTTGTACATCTGGGACTTTTCAGCATGAGCCAAGAGACAGTTCCTGATTCTTTGCAGTTCATTGGGGGTCGAGGTTCCTCTGGATGCAGAGGACAGCGATGTAGAACTGAGGCAGAGATGGACTTTGTGTGGATTCAGCACAAGGGAAGTTTGGATCACACAGAAACTACTATAAAGCATGATTCCTGATGTCTTCATTGTGCCTACTGAAACGCCTTTAAGCGTTGTTCCCATAAAAAGCGCCAATGGGGTGTTTAGAGAAAGTTGTGATTCTTTGTAAAAAAATGTGGGGAAACGTGTCCTGAACAAATGGGAGAGATTTTTGGGTAAAGTCTGGGAATGGTGCTTTGTAGTAAAACAGGAACGAAGCAGAGTTGGCTACAGAAATATCTCCAGTTTCTTTGAAGTGCCAGTGTGTTTCTGATTTTAAAAACGCTCTAACTGGAACCACATTTCAGTCCCAAAGTCACTCACGGGCAGGGAGGGTGGAGCTCACAGACACACACACATATACACACTTGAACAAACAAAACAGATCTCTCTCGGTCAGTCGTTTCTCTAGACATTCCTGGCTGCCTTTCCATGACCCTCCCTGCTCCGTCTCACTTTGCTACATAAAGCACTGGATGGAGAAGATGGATTTGGCCCCGCTATTATTTTTCCATCAGGTTTTCAATAACCCATTCAACTAAAACTGTAGAATAGAGTGTGTTTTGCTGAATCTTGGGTTGTAACCTAATCTGCACCACATGCAGATACTGTTGCATTAAAACTGACGAAGGGTCATGAAAGCCTATTCAGCTACAATGATCTCAGCGTCATAAATCACCTCAGGACTGCTTGTGTCAGACCACGCTTGCTCTCAAAGTGACGTGTTTAAGAGTGTGTGTTTGTTTAGTCTCCATGAATATGAGAGAGATGCAGACAAAGACAGACAGAGAGGGAGAGCATGGAGAGAGTGTGTGTGTGTGTGTGCGTCAGTCTTTAACTGCCTACCGCAGCGTCCCACAGTCAGGGTTAAAGAGATTCTCCATCTTGCTTCAATTAACCACTCAGCACTGTTTATATCACATTCCACCAATATACCTTTTCCAGCACAGACCATCAACCCTGTACCCCTGCTCGACCCTAAAACCCGACTCTAATACCCACCTGTCTGTTAAACCCACCTCACCCATCCAGATCTTTCCCCTTTGGAGCCCTACGCCATAGAAATACACCAGATCAGCACCTCATTACGACCACACCTCTGCCCAGAATAGAAGCCCACTGGCTCCATAACAAGGCTCTGTCAGGGCCCAGATATGTCACACCTTTAAGTGGTTCTCACCTTGTGCTTCTCGGAAACACGCTCTGTAGGTCATTGAAAGGTAACCATGTATCGGGAAGTTTAAGGTGCAAGAGCATCGGACAGAGAGGCTCACTAAATCACAGCTGTTTGTTATTGTTCCTTCCTGCCTTGCTTCCTTCCTTCTACTCTCGGGCTTTTTCTGTGAATCTGTCTCCCTCTTGTTCAGCTTTTCTGGGGCTCCTATCCATTACTCCTATCCAAACAGGAACTAATTATTCATAAGCTTGTGTAGTTTAAGTGTTAAGGATCCTCCTGCTGCAATTTATTTTGTACCCTCTTCTTCAGTCTTTGTCAGTTTTACCCCATTCCCCCACTGTCCCCTTCTGTCTCCCTCCCTTGCATTGGTCAAACAACAGGGCTCTTGTGATAGCCAACTGAGGAAGTTACCAATAAAGGGAGATATGTATTTGACCGGAGAAAGCGAAAGAGGGACGGGTGCATGTATTAAAGCCAAGGAAAGAATCATCTGGAGATGTTTAAGTTGGACAGGCCATTTTCCGGTGTCTGGAGCAGGCCAAAATTATCCAGAAACAGAAAAATCCAGCAGGGAGGGGAAAGGATGTGACCTTCTACATTCGGCGAAGTAAGCTGAATTGTGGGCCTGCAGCATAAACTATGGTAGCAACAAAACTGTTCAAGCCAAGCACATTCAATGTTTTTTGCATCTTTGTATAGCTTAATGTCTGGGAAGAGATTTCTGCTGAATCATGCAAATTTAAGATTATGAACCGCCTGTCGTATTTCAACTACGGTGCAACTACAGGTTGGTTATGGCAAACTGTATTTATGAAAGAGATCTGAAAAGTTAAGCTGAAGTTGTCTTTAGTCAACAAATGGCCGATTATCCCCGATGCCGACGGTTAAGCGGAAGATGTGTGCATGCTGTACATGTGCTACATGTGGCGCCTCACGCTGTTTTCATATTGTGGGGATTACCACTACTGTTGTATGTTGTAACACAATAATAGAAAGCAGACTAGCCTATGCTTGCAGAGTCATTCAAAGTCTGTATTGACAGTATATAGGCCTAGCCCTGCCTTCACAGCACACATTAGTATCTATTTATGGAACCAAAAACTGGACTGATGTTAACAACTTGGTGGTTTCAACGGCTGCTGCTCCAGCTGTGTAAGGTGAACACAGAAGCCCAATTTAGGTCACACAAAAAAAAAAGTCAGTCCAACGGCTGCAGTGGACTGAATGCCAGGAATCATTCAAGCAACCCAAACCTGAGAGCAAGAAGATCTGTGTTTTAAAAGTGCAGACAGGAAGTGACAAGCTCCAGAGAGAGAGAGAGGGAGGGAGAGAGGGAAGGAGAGCAAGAGACAGAAAGACCAGACCAGGGATTTAGCAGAAACATTTAACCATTTCAGGCCTATGGAAATCTATCAACATACACATGGCTTGGCATATAAATGTATAGCCAAAGTAACAAGACATGCGAGGAAAGAGTCTTTCACTCTTTCTCCCTCACAAAGCCTGCATTTGTGAAGGTACAGCTGGTTTAATAAAGTAGGCAGACTGTGATCACTGCTCATTGTTATGTATCAGCAGGGCATTGTTTTAAAGGCAGACTATTGGCGTGCTCTGCAGACACAGATGTCTGTTTGGGTTTGTAAGCACACACGCACGCACACACACACACACAGGGAGAGAGAGAGGTCTGCAGTTTCTCATGGCTGTGAGTTGCTGCAGAAAATGTCCCCTCCTCTCCTCCTCTCCTCCTCTCCCCGCCCCCACATCTTGCCTCCATTATTCCCCGTGTTTTTGAAGCAACTCCGATGACAGCGAGAAACATAGCTGGCAAGTGAAGGCAGGCTGGGATACCTTTAGCCATTTCTTCCGGTCGTCCCCCCTCGGTTGCTGACCGTTGGTACGGTCTCCTGCTATCCGCACGTTCACACACACACACACACACACACACACACACACACACTGTGTGCGCGGGGCGCGGAGAGAGAGAGGGGGGGGGGGGAGTGTTGGTCAACCGGGACTAGCCCCGTGAGAAGCGCCCTGCTTTCGGAAGGAGGGAGAGAAGCCAGCCTTGCAAAACGCTCCGCAGTCGCCGTTCATTAGCGCCGAGTTATCTCCAGCTTGAATGGCGAAGACGTGAGATGTAACGTATCTGTGGCGTCTGGAGGATACGAGACACAGTGAGCTGCGTCGGCTGTAACTAACGTTAACTAATGGTCACTAACATGGATGCTGATGTGCCTCCTCCCCTAGGCCGGCCGGGGAAAAGCGTGTTTTTTGACGATTTTCTGGCAGTAACAAGACTCGTTTCTTTCTGGGATTAATTATTTGTATTTTTTTTTGTCTCTCCACCTGGAGCCGGTTTTGTGTGGGAGCCTCGCAGAGAGCGTTTGTTTGCAAGGTAACTAACTAATGACAACGTTATCGCCAGCACTGACCAAAGCATCACTGACAACTGTGTGTGTGGGTGTGTGTGTGTGTGCGTGCGCGCGCGCCTCTGTAATTTAGGTGTTAGCTCAAGCGAAACAATGAAACGTTTTTTGAAAAAATGGCCGCTTTATACATTGTCATTTGCATGTCTTGTCTTTTAATTTCACCGTTTCTTGCCAGTGAGTCAGGCTCGGGGATGCAAGTTGAAACCTGACTAGTAATGGGTCAGAAATGTTGGTGGATTACGCACAGCATGAATCACACACAGGGACAAGGGGACGTTGCCAACACCACATGTGTTTCTAGCCCATGTTTCTCTCACTGTAGCTACAATGTAACGTCATGTTTACAACATACGTTAGAGGTCAGAGTCAAGATGTTGCAAATATATTTGATTTTAGGATTTTAGGCATGGTAAAAAAAAAGGCTTTTTGCAAATAACAATGGGTCTCATGGTGCAGCAATATTCCACACTTTCTTTCTTTTTTCAACACAGTGTAATGACAAGAAGCTATTCATAGAAACTTTATTACATTTGGCTTCATGGTGGATAGAAACTCAGTAGCATGTGTCCAATACCACAAAGTGAATTCTATGACTAAAACCAATAAGCGTCTGTCTCTGCCAGATTGGGCTGCCTAATTTTAGCCTCAAGGCAGTGATTTGTTACCTTGACGTTAGGGTTTGTACTATTCCCAGGTGTCTCAGGCAGAGTGCCTGTGTGTGTGTGTGTGTGTGTGTGTGTGTGTGTGTATATGTATACACTATCTGCATTGCAGTTTAAATTATTCTGTAGCCTAAATTAAGATGTTTGGTCTGTATACTATAGTCTTGCCACCACATGTCAAAGCTTTATAAAGACAAAGATGACGAAGATTCGTTGAGCCAGCAAAATGCTTTCAGAAATTAAATATTTGCACACAGTCTAATACATTTGCAATCAACATTTGACACACTCGCCATCTCTGGGTTGTTATTGTACCTATATTTGTTGTCATGGCAGTAATTAAAATCACTGTATACAGTATAAACATGGAACGTTTTGGAAAGGTTGTGTAAGTCCATGACAGGAGGGTGGGAGATAATAACAAAAGCCAATATTGTGTGTGTGTGTCAGTCACTGTGTGCACAGGTGCACCCAATCTTAAACCCTCAAACCACAAGAGATCAATGGTGAGTGGGAGGGTAAACCAAACCTTTCAAAGTAGCTAGAAGCCACACATACACATGTACACACCAGTAATCATCCAGCAGAGTTCACACAGGGATGAGTGTTGAGACACAACTCTGTCACTCCTCCTCTCCCTCTCATTCTCCGGTATCTTCAGCTCTCTGCTAAACTCTCACCTCCAACCTGCCACCTGGATGCAAGCTGAGCGGTGAGAAAGTATAGAAGCCCGTTGTGGACACACCCTTACTAAATTGCAGGAGCCTCAGGTGACCAATTTGAGTAGTTTGAGTAATTTGAGAGTTACAATCCGGTTACGCTTGTGCTCGTGTTTACGGCGTCTGATGTTTTGGAGAGAGTTCTCATTAAATGTTTGACAATGAGGATGTCTCTCCAACCTTTCCTCTCTTCTCCCAACATTTCCTACCCCTCCACACACACACACACACACACACACACACACACACCTCCCCCCCCTGGGAGTCCCTCCCCATCTCCCAGATGTGAGGGAAGTGTGGGAGGAGCCAAGGAGTGTTTGTGTTCCTCAGGGTCCTCTAGAGAAACTCCACATGTGCTGAAAACACCACCACAGACAAACAGACCCTAACGTGCTAAAGACTCCGGCATAGTTGGTACATCTTCTCTGGAAATGCTTGGCTTTATTTCATATGTGAGTTCATTTTAAACCATAGTCTTGTTGCAAACGCTCAGACAGGTTTGGAGAATTGGCTTCGTAGCTCGCGTGAAATGTTTGTTCTAACTGGTGTGTATGTGGTGCATACTTTCCCACAGTTGACTGTTTCATCATTGCACCTGCTCAGTGTTTACGCCTGAACTTGGGAGACGGATATTATCGTCTTTTTGCAGCTCTATTAAGCAAAACTTGTTTCCACATCACAGACAAACACTCGTTGTTTGACACGTTGTCAGCAAGCAGCTTCGCTCTTTGTGGCCCTTGAGTCCGTAATGGATTTCCTGCTGGATTTCCGGTCAAGCAGGAACGCTAGAAATGTCAGCGAGGAAGGGACGTTGTCTCTATTGGCCCATTGTGTAGTTACGTCAGCTAACCTTGTTAGGACTTCACTGAGATAACACACACATATACGCGCCTAGCTTGCCACAAAGCACGTTAAATGGAAATGGAAGTACATTTCTTTGTATCATTGGCATCAGTGGAGACCCATTTGAAACCCTGCGTTTGTATCTGTATAACGTGTAATGCATAATAGATCGATTAAACGAGCATCCCTTTGTCTTCTTTTCTCAGATGACGGAGGGGAGGCGATGTCAGGTCCATCTCCTGGACGACAGGAAGCTGGAGCTCCTTGTTCAGGTGAGTCCCTCTTCCTCCTGCCCTCTAGCTCTTCCTCCTCTTTCTTCCTTCTCTCTTTGCAGACTCTCATTTCCTCGGAGCGAGGGAGAAGTGATGTCTGCCGTCCCGAGGGAATCAATTACTGCCGACCTAGGGAAATTTGGTCGGCAGTAGGTGACTTTGCTCTTTCTTGATGCTCACCTGATCTCTCCACACACACACACACACACACACACACACACACACACAAGCGTGCAGACCCTGCCCTGATTTACTCTCCCTGTAGAAGCTATGCATCCCAATGCAGACCTAATGCAGTTCTAACAATATCCTAAACAGAAAGCCTCACTGCTTCACTGCTCATTTTCCATCACCCGTCCCTACTGTCTTCCCAGAATGCCTCGGAAATGCCCCAAATCATCTGACAAAAAACATCAACTGTTTGTGTAATTGGCAATGTTCCCCCTTGTCCTACAAATGTCTCTGTGTAATTGACAATGCTCCATCCTATCCTCCACAACGTCCAGGAAAAACTAAGCAGCATGCTGCCCCCCTCCCCCGACTTTCAGCCTTCAACCCTCCCAGCAGGCCCTTTCTGCAGTAATGTCCAAAAGCAGCAGCACCCACAGCACGCCCGTCACTCCCTTGTTAGCCACCCAAAGCCCCTCTACCCTGTTATGTACTACTGTAGATCTGCCTCTCTCGTGGTTTGGTTTCAAAGCATTTCGTTAGAGGCTCCTCCCACTCTTCCTAACCTCCCTTAGCCCCCTTTGACCTTTTACCTGATTCCGCTGGAAAAAAAAGAGAGAAAGACAAAAGAAGGTAATTGCCCCGGAACATGAGAAGACGAGCAAGTGGAGAATAGAAAGATTGAGGCAGGAGGTTTCGATGGAGAGAGAAAAGTGAGATGAGAGCTCAGGAGTGGAGAGACGGGAGATGACACTAAAGTGATGGGAATAGAGAGAAGAGGGGGGGGGGGGTTGAGGAGAGGTCTGCTGACTTTCTGATTCGATTACTCTGCCTGAACTGATCCTCTCTTTCAAATTGGTACTTCTTTCTGCCCCTCTACCTCTCTCTCTCTCTCTCTCTCTCTCTCTCTCTCTCTCTCTCTCTCTCTCTCTCTCTCTCTCCACCTCTCTTGACTTTCTACTCCTCACTCTCCATATCTTCTTTTCTCAGCTCCTTGCTTGCCTTCACGTGCCTCCACTCTGTCTCCTTCTAAATCTCCCAAATACAGCTGCAGCAGCTCCGTATCTCACCCATCCATCCTCTCCTCCGCTCATTCTTCATCCTCTTGGCTATCGAGAAAGGAAACAATAAGGAAATACACAAAAAGAGACTTGTAGAGTCTAATAAAAACAGTCGTATATTACAGAAACTTGAAGACATTGTGAGGGAGAAAATCTGTTCTGTTTACCACATAATATACACAATGTGACGAATGGGCTTTTTACAGTCTGGCGATGGTATTAGCAAGAGAGAAATGAGGGGATGTTATAAACAAACCATTGTCATATAAATCAGGAAACTGCTGTTGATGTACAAGAGGCCAGTCATTTGTTTGTAGGACCACAGATAATTCGGATGTTATTCTTAGTTTTCCGGTGAACCAATCAGTCAGAACAAAAAAAAAGGATTTCTTGAAAGGGTGATCATAATTCACAAGCAGTGTAAATATTTCTTGACTTCAGTTGATCGTTAAACAGCAGTGTGGTCAAGTCAGTCCTGTTGTGGTTTTCAGTGAAGTTCCTGTAGCACGCCAAGCACACCGTCCGGCTAGCCTCTGAAAGGGCTGCATCTCTGCTCTGTCACTGACTTGTAACATTGACCAGCTGTTTAATCCCCTCAAGTGTCATTCCCCTTTTTTCCTCTTCCTCGCCCCCTTCCTCCTGCCTTTGATAGCGTGTCCTCTGTGGTTTGTTTATGGAGCAACACCTCATTGGCAGGGAACTATGTGCCAGAAGGCCGTAAAGATTGAAGCTAACCGCCAAATACACCACCAGCTGAAAATATATATGTCAGTCATATGGCTATCACTCCCTAAGGCTAGAGTGGGGTAGGTTGAAGAGGGAATGTGGTATTGCAGTCAGCTGTGCAAGAGGCTTGCCCTTCCAGTCCAATGTTTATGTGAAGAACTGTACATTAATAAAGAGTCAGGGGGGTTTTACTGTCAAACGGTAAGACGCTATAGAGCACAAGTCTGTACACTGTAAAGTATTAGTTTAAATATTACAACATGTCAGGCTAAAACCCTTTTCCTTGCCCACCCTTGGACTCCTAAGGACTGGCACTGGTAAATCAGTTAGCGTCCCATAAATCTGAGCAATCCTGAAGGCGCCAAGGGCCTGACTAGCTGTTTGCAGAGATTGGGCCGTGACTTGCTGCCAGCAAGGCAAGTGAGCTACTGTTGTGTGTTTGTCACCTGTGTGGGAGTTTGGCGTTAGAATGTCTCCTCCTCACTTGCACCTCCCTGTATTTCTTATACTGTTAATTATCGGTGCTGCTGAGGAAGCACCGGGCTGAATGTCTATTAGCAGTAATGCTGTCTGAGCTAGCAGAGACTGTCTGATGGATGGCTCCATAGTGTGTGTGTGTGTGTGTGTGTATTTGTATGTGTCTGCATTGCCCGTATATGTCTGGAGTGTGTGTGCGTCAGTTATCGTGTGTGTTCAGCGTGTCATATCACTTTCATATTTTATAGCTGTCATTCACCGTCCGTATCGCTGTTGGTATCTTCCACAACATTATTACACATCCGTTAGGGATCTGCCATCTCACAGATAAGCTGCAGCGCCAGGATGTGTGTGTGTGTGTGTGTGTGTGTGCGTGTGTGTACGTGCGTGGAAGCGGCGAGTCGTCACTTGAAGTGGGAGCCGAACTCAATTATACTGTCCAGTGCGGCCCATGTGGTTTTTACAGTCTGCTTGGTATTCATAACAATGGCGAGGCAAGGAGCTCAGCTTAACCTTAGAGGGGTCCTTCTGTTCTTTTCCATCTGTAGACGTGCACTTCTGATGTTCTACTGTGTATCTGGGGCTCATTTCATCTCCATATCCCCTTTCTAACAGTTTACTCTATTCGTCCGTTTGTCCCCCTGCTCATTGTTTGTTATGCTGTGGTGGCATGGATGTTGTTTAATCAACTGCTGTGGGGTAATGAGAGACCATGGCTGTATGTGTCTCAGACTGAACCAAAACATGTATTTCTGCTA
Organism: Anarrhichthys ocellatus; assembly: GCF_004355925.1. Taxonomy (NCBI): domain Eukaryota; kingdom Metazoa; phylum Chordata; class Actinopteri; order Perciformes; family Anarhichadidae; genus Anarrhichthys; species Anarrhichthys ocellatus. The sequence continues at coordinate 12,575,285 of NW_022280032.1, forward strand.
ATACTATAAAGATAGCCTGCTTCCAGACCTAACATTTGCACATCTAAAACGTTTCTGAGTGCTTCAAAGAGAACGTGTGCTCCTCTTCCATTTGGAGAAACAAAAGAGCCCGTCTTAGTATGGACGGGACTACCAGAGTAGTTTTCTCAGAGTCAGACAGTTAAGGTCAGAAATTGAATTACTTAAACTACATACAACCGTAGTATAAATACACATTTTGCACATTGAGAAGTACGTTGATCTTTCTTAATGTGAATATGCATTTGAAAGTTTTTTTTTAATGATAACCTCAATATTCCTTAACATAGCAGAATGGTAGTCTCCTGTTTACCAATGCTGTAGGGTTGTGTTGGAGGGTAAGATCAAAGAGACAGAATCAGCTGGTACGGTAGCCATGTTGTTTTCTGTCTAACACTTGTATGTGACACATATAAGGCAGAATCAGCGTATATGTTAGCGTCTCTCACTGCTATCCTCTCCAGAGCTATTTTGTGTTGCGGGATCACTGTAGGCGTCGTGCTTGTATGAGATCTAGGTCATTGGAGTTGTATGTGTGTGTGTGTGTGTGATATTGTGCATGCATGTGTGTGTGTTTGCGTGTATGCCTGCTGTGCGCATGACATCACCTTCCTGTCTTTAAATAGCTCTCAGTAGCTTCTGTCACTGAAGTTCTAGTTGTGCACTGAGTAGATAGTACAGGACCTCAGGGGGAGATCGTTAAGAATGTGCACACTATGGCACATGTAGCTGTGTGTGTGTGTGTGTGTGTGTGTGTGTGTGAGTGTGTTTGCAAACAGTATATGTATGCACACATTCCTCTTGTTGTCACGTGTACACAGCACATGCGTACCTCCTCTGTGTTATGAGTGGGATGCTTGGATGTTGTATACTGTATGGGCTCTTAAGTGAATATGTGCATGCAGATTTGTGTGTGTGTGTGTGTGTGTGTGTGTGTGTGTGTGTGTGTGTGTGTGTGTGTGTGTGTAATGAGTGTGTAGGCAGCGAGGCACACCCATAGTTAACCTCAGGGTGGGGCCGTGCTGTTGCTCAGGATGTCTCAACCCATCAGCATATGGCAGCGGTCCCCGGCCTCTGCTTGGCTTGAAGATGCTCTGCATGCTCTGAGCTCTGTGATGAATGGAGGTTGTCATCATATATAGCTTGGGCAGTATTCCACAGTATCAACGAGTTAGATAGCTCTTATGCTAGCTGCAGCCCCCTCCATACTATACAGTGGTTGAGCCCAGAGCCATGACTCTGCAGTAGAGGTTTGGGTCAGACGGGCGAAAAGGAGGGAGGGGAAGGGCAGGGTATCTGCACTGTCAGCAACATCCACACACTCCATCCATCTTTCTCTCTCTCTCTCTCTCCCTCATTTATCTCCTCCTCTCTTGCTCTTTTCCTCTTTTTCACAGTGTTTGTCAGAATGCTTAGTCATTGCAATAGCTGATAGAAGACATTAACATAAAGCTGTACACATGTACTTGTTCCAATTAAAGTGCAGTGTGATAAACCAGTACACTCGCACACAGGGAAAGTTATAACTAATGCAAACATAAGCAGAGCAATACTAATGTTTCTGTCCCCCCTGCAGCCCAAGCTGATGGCTAAGGACTTGCTGGACCTTGTGTCCTCTCACTTCAACCTCAAGGAGAAGGAGTACTTTGGAATTGCATACACAGACGAAACGTAAGTCCCATTGAAATAGTAATGCCATTACTGCACATGGTGTATCAGTAGCCCAGGACTGTCTCTTCACTTTATCTTGTTTGTTGGATTGGGTTCGTCAACGCTTCCCCATAATATCAGAGCTAACTCCAGACGATCAGCAGGTACACTCTGTAACAACACGTGGGACATATTGTACTAGAAGCAGACAACATATCAGAGTTCTGGTGCAACCAGTTGCTAAACAAAGTAAAGTGTGCAGTGTGTGAACATGTTCATATGTTTCTTTAGTCTTAGAAAACCTGTGAACCTGTGAATGCCAATGGTACCAAGATCAGCACAGTTGTAGTCAGAGATGACAGAGATGGAAAGACTGAAATTGAGAATTCAAGTTTTAAGCATAATGTGTCGCAATTTTAGTTTCCGACTACGTCAAAAAAGCCAAACCTCATTTAATTGATTTCTGCTTCGGGTTTACTCATTTAAAATATTTGTGCTTTCAATGTGTTTCCACATGTCTCGTCTAATATTTGTTACATAAAACAGGATTATTTTCGTTTCCACATCAAATTCTATTTACTCACTTATTTTAAAAAGACAAATGGCAATGTCACAATTGGCATAATGTTAACTATATGTATGTCAAATACATAAAGTTAACATTAGCACGATGCTGCACCGTGAACAAAATCACCACTATGAAAAAACTCCAGGTTCCACTACATGGTTTCATTTCAAAATGTGGGCTGAGAAATCTTACAGTAAATGTGTCTGCTGCTTCTGGCCTGATTTTCTCCAAATGAATTTCCAGTGTTTTACTTTTGTTTGTGTACGTTTATTTTGGAATAAAATGGCTCTTCGAATTAAAAATGAACAAAAAAAAAAATAGATTCACTTTTCACTTCTTTTTCACGTGAAAATATGAATCTCATGGTGAACTATAAACTTAGGTATGATCAAAAGGGTTTTGATGTTACGATGAGGCTACGGTTGTTGTGCTCTGGGCTAGCAATGGGTCACAAGTCTCTGTACGTGAGAGAGATCGCAACAAGAACTGTGCTTGAAATGCAAAAATGACATTCAAATTAGTTTTATTGTGTTCGGTGACCTATGAAGACAGCAGCACCACAGCATAGTCCAGAACTAGCCATGCAAAGATACAACTGATTTACATACAGGCAAACATCGCCATGGCCTTTGTTTTCTCTCTCTCTTCTTTTGTCTTATCTCATGCACCCACTGATGCCAGTCTGGCCTCTGCTCTATGGCATTTACATGTCTGTGACACATACTGTAGCCAATGTCAGTCTAGCGGAGCAACATCAGTCTTCGTCCCCCCCCCAGGAGCTTATTCTATGATGTGTAGATTTGTTGCGTGAGCCTCGGGACACGGCTGAGCTCTGACTGCTCGGTGGTCAGAGAGGCCGTTTGGGAGGGAGAGAGCGAGAGATTCAGAGACAGAAGGAGGGAGAGAGCGAGAGATTCAGAGACAGAAGGAGGGAGAGTTTGAGAGAGATGTTGCTCAGGAGACCATGCAGGGTTACCAGGGTGACAAGCTGTCTCTGCAGTTTTCTCTCTCTGTTGGAGGGAGACAGAGAAAAGAGAGGAAAGGGGGGAGGGGGGCAGTCGGGAAGACATGGTAACAGGAAAAAAAGTAGCGAGGCTGAAGCAAAAATACGTTCAGTGTGTAGATGATGTTTTTGTGTGTCCTGGTTGGTTATTCAATGCCAAAAGCATTCATTTGTTGTTATGTGTTTTTTTTTGTCTCATCAGGGGCCATTTTAGTTGGCTTCAGTTGGACCGCAGGGTATTAGAACATGAGTTCCCCAAGAAGTCCGGTCCCATTGTCCTCTACTTCTGTGTCAGGTGAGTCTTTCTTCATTAAATGAACCACCTAACTTACACGTACAGTGTTCAATAGTTTCTGATTGAATGTGTGTGGAAGAGAGAGAGAGAGAGAGAGAGGAAGATGGGGGGGAGTGCATACGTATATGTGTGTTTGTGTATGCACATGCCTTCATGCGGTAATAAGAACAGATTAACGAGGTTAGTTATAACAGGCCGCTGTGAAATTGCTCTGACACTGGTGTTTAACTCCCGCCACAGGGCCTCAGCCAATCATGAGCCTCTTAGACCTCATCAGTATGCGCTGCATGCAAATCCTGTCAAATAGCTTGGCGGGGACTACAAAGTGCTGTACTCCAACAAAGATGGCAGAATCCCATACAAAGAGGAAGCCGTATCATTTCTTCTATCTCGTCAGCACTATACATTTTTACACATATAAGCACTTAGACAAGGCTGGTGTTGCTGCTCGCTTGTGAAAAGTTCACTAGTCAATAGAAAGTATTCTGCTACTTGACCCAACCAACGATGAGGTTGCCCACTGCAGGTGCCCTTGCAGTGTGCTCTTCTTGCTGTTGCTGCAGTGGAGGCATCTCCTCAGTTAAAGCCAACTCTTCTGTGACCTGTTACAGCAGGGCTATGAAATACCTCTTCAATCCCACACTCCTCTCTCAGCCCTTTGCACTGCTCATACAATGGCCCCACTGATATGTGAAACACTCCGGACTCACACACACATGCACCGGATCATGTGTGTATTTGTGACAGACACACAAAGTGTTGGTGTGTGTGTGTGTGTTTTTCTTTGTTTGTGTGTATGAGGGTGTTGTATCTTCAGCAGGCTATTGAAAAAGAAGGAAAAAGGCACCTGACCCTAGAAGAAATTTCCGATCTTTCATAGTCTCAAATGAAAATGCACAGCACTTCCCAACCCACTCTCCCAAAAATACTCTCTCTCACACTCACACACACACACACACATTCTCAGTTCGAGCCCGGAAGGGAAAGCCAAGGCTTTGTTTTGGGGTCCGCTGTTGCGCTCCGTCCCCAACATGTCTCTATGATGTCATATACACCCCAGGGACCGAGCCTCGGTTAGCAACAAACATAGTAACGTGACGCATATTAACTCTGCTGAACAATGTCATCGAGTAGTCATTCCCAGGGCGACATTTACGACTCAGCTCGCCGTGACACAAAGAGGTGACTGTAAAGCAAAATCGTATTCTTAGCACATAGACGTATTGTTCACCCTATTTAGTGAACAATGGTGTCATTGTGCAATGTGATACAGCCAAAAGATGTGCCGATAAGTATATCTGGCTGCTCTTACTGACGTATTAGCCATCCCCCGCTATTTTAGATAATTACATCGATAGTCACGGTGAGATATATGAGATATAGAACCATAAAAACCAACAGTGTATGCGTTTGTCTGTGATGGTCAGAGTGGGGGTCACTGTGTGTGTATTTACACAAACTAATAGCTGTTTGATGATATGGTGGTGGTGCTGTGACATTTTGAACTTTGACACCATTTTCCTGCTTCATCCCCCCGTTTTTTCCTCACAGTTCAGTCTAATCTCGAACCTCAATCTATCCAAATGTCACACTGACTACACCTCCCTCTTACACACACACACACACACACACACACACACACACACATCCAACCCTATTTCTTAGACACCCGTACACATACATGTGCAGATTCAGGACTATAATGGAACAACTGTCAGCCCAAATGTCAGGCCTGAATCTATTATCAATTTGAGCATATTGTTTTCATTAGCACAATCTTTATGTTTTTTTTGTGTGTGCATATGTGTGCCTGGCTGCGTTTTGTTTGTGTGCCTGCGTAGGTGTATGCACGTCATGTATTTGCATGCTTACGTGGTATTTGTGTGATGCCTGTGTTCCCAATGAATGCTAGGCAGATGCCCACCTCCTGCCGATTCCGCGGGTCCCTTTTCGCACGCTTGCTGCTGTGCTGGCAGTGTGTGTATGTCTCATCAACACTGTGGCTTTAATTAAATGTTCGCACTGAATATTGACACGGCTCCTCACGTTCTCTCTTGCAGCTCAATTGGCAATGCGGTTTAAGCCCTCCCAATATTGATCCTCCTACAATCCCTCTCACTCAATATACCTTCACACTCATAAGCACACGAATCGACACATTCACTCACGTGTGTTCATAGGAACATGTGCTTACGTCACATTACACACACGTGTAGAGATGCATCAAGTCATTTACACACGGCGTTTAGTGTGTTTTATCTTGATGTACGTTTCCAGCAGAGAAAAGCTAACAATGAGTAGCTTCCTAGCTCCCCCTCTGGCTCTGCATGCATCCATGGGCTAAATTTAGAAGGCATTATTATGTTAGCTTCCTCCTCACCACTCTGCCAGAAGTGGGTTACTGTGCTTCTCTCTCTCTCCAGTATGTGTGTGTGTAAGTACTGTATGTGCATGTGGAATCACTACACAGTGCTGATGATGCAGAGAGGCAGACTGTGATGTGTGGAGTGCATCATGTGCACATTCAGTCCGTGTGTGTGTGTGCGTGCGTGTTTATGTGTGTGTGCATTCAGATTGTGGAATGAGCTCACACCAACAAACTAATAATGGATCATTGCTAGCCACCATGGTGAGAGAGGGAATTGGTTTCATGGGAAGTGAAAGGATGTTGGACACAGGGTCAGCTTTAGGTATGGTGTGCCCCCCTCTGGTCATTTTGGTCATTGCACATGACGCTACCATAGCCTGCATGTCTAACTCATTCTCCTATATTATGAATGTGTTATTTTTCTTTATGATGCAAATACATGATAAGCCTCACTGGTGTTTTTTATAGAACTGAAGGTCAACTTGTGTAATTGTTCCCTTTGTTGTTTCAAATGTATTGAAGATGTCCCTTCTATGTTTTCAGGTTCTACATAGAGAGTATATCTTACCTGAAGGACAATGCCACTATTGAGCTGTTTTTCCTTAATGCCAAATCCATCATCTACAAGGTAAACTATTCATTTTGTTGCCATTATGTGTAGTCCTTTTACTGTTGACTTGTTATAATGGAGGGATGTGCTAATCCTGAAGGCTTAACAACAATGGGTAGTAGGAATACTCAACGAGAATAACGTTGAAGTGTTTTGTGAGTACATTTCAAGTTCGGGTTATGTGGAGTAATTATGTTGTTGGAAGCGTGCCATTTCATTAGCTCATTTCTTTTTCTAAATGAAGAGGCCTGACTGGACTTCGGTGCTCTACATTGATTTGGTGAAGCCGACAATGTGAACCATTGGCATCAGCTGTTACCCATCGTGTTATGTGCTGCACCACATTCCAGCAACTAGCGATTCATTTGACACACTTTCTGTCATCTGTCTGTCTGTGTTGACGCACATTTATGTCGTTTTACAGTTTTTTGCAATTGCTAAAACACAAGTTCTGAAACTAGGTCTCTCTTTGTTAAAACACTAACACACAAAACTACTACACACACACACACACACAAAAAAGACCAACTGCACACTGATGTGCTCAGTATAAAATATTATTATCTAGAGGCATTTTTATTTGTAGCATGCTGTATATATAGACTATGGACAAAAAGGCAATGGGGAAACATCGATTGTGTTTATTTTCAATACTCATATACTCATAACAGTATCAGACACAATTACTTTAACTGAAGATGACATGAACACAGTACATTGCAATTGAAGTCCTCTAACTATCCAAAATTGGCCTCCATATTAGTTATTTGACATGACCAGAAGAGGGCGTATGTGGCCTGAAGAAAAACAATGGGCCAGTCAAAGCCCGAGAGAGAACTGCCATAATGTTAGACATAATATTCAATCTGCGGACAGTGGTGGTGAGCTTCAGCAGAGCCAAATCCAACATGTTTAAATACAGAGTATTGTCGTTCTCTCCTGTAATGTTGGAAGTTTTGAATGCATCTTCAGTATAGTGCATTATAAACAGGTTTTTTTATGCAAGGGGTATGAATGGGTGCCTCCCTTGACTAATGTTGTCAAATAGTAAAGCAAGCCTAATTTCACTGGTTGTCAAGTTTAAGCCTAGTTGTTCCATTTGCGAGGACCTGTCACGCTGCAGTGACAGGGAGACTCGAACGGCAGTGACTATGAAACCAAGTAGTCCAGTAGAGACTGTCCCACAAACAGAAGCTTTCTGATTCCGTCCCACCAGTAGCTCTGTTAATACGTCCTTGACGGAGATATCAGATCCCTCTCTGCTCATTCATCTCATGTCACCCTGATAAGAAGTTCAGCTTAACACCAAAGATCTCTCTACCAGCTCTCCCGACGACCCCGTGGAGGGGGAGGGGCAAACAGAAAGAGAGCAAAAAAAAAAAGAAATGTAATTGTATTTTTAGAGAACATGTTGCAAGTACTCAGTAGTTCAAATAAAGTAGATCAGGATATATGTCCCCTCCCTCTGCTGTCAGTGTTTGTATAAGTAGTGAGAAACGTTCTCATACAGTACAATAACACACACTAAGGGAGGATTTGTAGCCACGCTGGGTGGTACACTCAGGGTGGGTTTGTGTCTAGTGTTTCATCCTGGCTGTCTGATCTCCCAACCAATTAAATGGTGGATTGTAAAGGGAACATTCCTGGCATACTTGACCCACTACTCACTGCCCACTAACCCTTATCCTTCTCCCCCTCAATGCACACGTAGCCTGTCATGTATATGTACGCGCACACGGTCGATGATTACATGCACTAACGCCAGTAACAAAACTAACATCACTAATAATCATTCAGTTAAAGACTTTTACTTTTTCCTCAGGAATGTCCACATGTCATCAAATAACCAAAATAAAAGTAATACAATTAAAAGGTACCTTTGGAGAATGTACTGAGTAATCAGTAACCAGAGCATCCATGCCTACCTTGAACCCCCTCAGTTGGCCACTAATCTCTGAGCTCCATCCACATGAAGAGGTCATGAAATTAGAGAGGGGAGAGAGGAAAATAGAGGGGAAGTGGTCGGGAGATGAAAGGAACTAGCAACCCATCTCATATAAATGGATGACGATCAGAGGCACGGCCACTTTTGCTCCCAACATCGGCACAGTTTGTGTTTTATTTATTTACTCTCTGCGAGCAGTATGAGAATGTGTCATTCATGACCCCTGTCCTCTCTTCTCTCTGTGTCCTGCAGGAGCTTATTGAAGTGGACAGCGATATTGTCTTCGAAGTGGCTGCCTTTATTCTACAAGTAAGATTAAGTGTGTTTGTGTGGGTGTGTGTGTGTGTGTGTGTGTGTCTGGATATCTATTTTTCACCACTAGCACATGCAGCCAAACATACTCGTTATTCTCGTAGTAGTTTATTACTCTGCAATAAAAGTGTTCTCCTAAAATGTCTCCGCAAGCTTTTGATTTTCATTGACTAAAAGACAAATTATCTAATGCACTCATCAAACTGTCAGTGATCTGCAATGACGCATGGAGGTTTTAAATCCTAAATAAAAGAACCTCAACTGTCTTTCGTTGGTAGCAAAATTCTTGGCTCCCATCTGAATTCTCGGTGCAGTCAGTCAGTGCTAATGTATAACAGAGCAGAGGGGAAACTCTTATACCTCACAAATTATCCTCAATGCCAGCTCTTTCTCTCTCCTATCCCTTTCTCAGAGTTGGTCAGTCCATTAACTGTGATGCTGCAAGGTCATGTTACACATAGGCTGAGCTGAGTGGTTTGTCTGTGTGTGTGTGTGTGTGTGTGTGTGTGTGTGTGTGTGTGTGTGTGTGTGTGTGTGTGTGTGTGTGCGTGTGTGTGTGTGTGTGTGTGTGTGTTCTGTATGCAGGTGCAGAGGCACAGTATCAGGTATCTGCTCTGCAGGCCTTCAGTGGTTTCACTCCAGATGGACGTTTAGTGTTTCTCTCTGATTCCAGCACAGCAGACCTGACTTCACATTCACCAGTGCAAACAGAACATAAACACACGTTTTATAATCACTGCTTGGTGCTCTCTTATCCATTTATGTACTTCCTGTCTTCTCTCACTACTTCTCTTTTTCCCTTTCTGCTTCACAGGAGGCTAAAGGAGATTTCACCAGGTAAGCATATTACTAACTAGTTGTGATTATATGTAATGTACATATAAGAAAGTATAGGTTGTAGCTGGGAGTGCTCTCTACCTATTTTTATATCCCATTTTTTGTCTCAGTTTCTTCCCCAGGGACAGGGTTGGTTGGGTTGATACATGTCGATTCAGAAGGGAGATAAACAATAGAAGTGATATCAGTGGTCTCCGCTCCTCTGCTCCCCTGAGTGTTGAGGTGCATCACCGAGAACTCTCTTTGTGTTTGAGCTTGATTTACTTCATCCGTTCTTCTTTGGTTCCCTCTTTTCAGACTGTGCTGCCACTCATGAAGAAAGCATTACAAAGGACTTCATGTCTTTGTGTGTATGTGTGTGTTTGTATACAGTTTGTGTGTAATGAAAGACAGAGGGTCTTTGTTGGGAGTTTTCACGACAGGGCTCACCATTGGGCCATAATGAATGTTCCTAATATACCAACAGAAAATGTAAAAAAAGCTTTCCAGTCATATGCGAGTTCCCCGTGAGCTGCGTTCCACATGTCGTAACCTCTGTGTGATGTTGGCCTAAATATTTGCCATCGCTCATCCACTCAGCCCTTTGTTGTAGCACAGATAACAGACTACAGCTGCCACCACCTCTGACCTCATTTCCGCCGGTGAAAGGAGTAAATAAACACAATATCCTGCAGAGGGCTGGAATGTGACACACTGTGGAGACATTCCTCTCTTCCTCCTCCCCCTTTCCTTACGCTATTCGTCCCACACACACATACCTCCCTTCTCTAAAAACTCCTACTCCTACTACATACACTGCACCCCTCCTCCGTATATCTGTCACAGCTTCTCCTCGAAAAATACCAATCATGACTGATATTATTGGCTAATATATTGGCTCTTTAGATATAATTTTTCCAAAATAAGTGTGAAATCGTTTTGTTTGTTCCAAGAATTTCCTTGAATCAAGAGTAATTCTATTGATGCTCGTGGGATCAGTCGACTTTCAATCATTTCACAGGTGTTCAATAAATCTAGCAACAAGTGAATCTGCATTTGAAAGACGTCGACTCTTTTGTATTATTTCAAACAGTTTAAAGCAAAATAAGATTCTGAGACTTATATGATTTAGTGACTTGTAAATATGTCACAGTGCCACAGTGCACATGTTGGATTTGATCGGATTGAACCCTTGTCTGCCCTTTCCTCAAGAACAATGCAAAAGCTGTGCCAACAACCACATACGTATACCTAATGAGTATAGTTACTTGAATGAATATCAAGCAATCCAGACACACAGCTGTGGTCACACGTTGAAGAACAGGCGGGCTGGGTGAATGGCATCTCTTCCAGGGCTTTAGCTCATAGGTTGCCATGTTCCCAGGGCTTTCCCCAATCCCCCGAGGCCTTGGTGGAGGCTGGAGAGAGTTCTCGGGGATTAGAGTCGGGTATTAAGACCTCCTGCTTTTGGAGGTCTGAAAAGCCAATCTCGGGCCAAGTTTCTCTGCGTGGTTCCCTGTCTCATTTACTCTGCCTTTGTGGTTATCTTTTCCTCCATCACATTTCTATCTCCATTTATCTGTCTTTATCTATCTTGTGTGGTTGTGTCTGTGTTTGTCTCTCTCTTTTCCTCTCCTGTTTCCTACCCTGAGTGTCTCTGCAGCTGTTCTGAGATAAACAGTGTCCAGTCTCTGAAATAGAGAGCATTAAGGCCATTAGCACAGATAACATTTCATTTTTAAGACATTTCCCCCGAAATACTCATTTGCAATAACTTGTTGCACTAAATATTTCAAGAGTTCCCTTTTCTACAGCTATCGCCTCGTCAGGCTTTGACTGAAGCGGTTCAGCCTACAGCAGGGAATGACTGTTCTTGCAAAAGTGGTGTTGACCATTTCTTGTGGTTTCTCCCTCACAGTAATGATGTAACCAGGTCTGACCTGAAAAAGCTGCCTGCTCTGCCCACCCAGGCCCTGAAGGAGCACCCATCTCTGGCTTACTGGTGAGAGGCTAGTCAGTTATCCTGACTCTTACCAACTTGTATTGTTTTTACCACTCCTAATATCTTTCCTTTTTCTCTTTATTTACTGTCCTACAGTGAAGACCGGGTCATAGAGCATTACAAGAAGATCAACGGGCAGTCCAGAGGGCAAGCTATTGTAAAGTAAGTCTGTGTATGTGTGTGTGGTTGGGTCTGTTCACTGTATGGAAGGCTTAACAGTACATACATGTAACCCTTACATGTCTGTCTTTCTGCTCCTCACAGTTATATGAGCATTGTAGAGTCTCTACCCACATATGGAGTACATTACTATGGTGTTAAGGTACAGTTTTTACTACTCTATCTTTTCTTTTTTTCACACACGCTCCACACACATTTGTGTTGACTCTGGACCTGCACGGAGGGAGTTTGGGATTTGGAGATATGCTGGAGCTTAAAGCTATTTGTACTCTCCTTTTCTCTCTCTCCATCAATCCCAAGCACATGCACAAGCGTTCCTGAGGTATTTTTCTGTTGTGTGTTCTAGGACAAGCAGGGGATCCCATGGTGGCTGGGTCTGAGCTACAAAGGCATCTTTCAGTATGACCACCAGGACAAAGTCAAACCCAGGAAGGTGAGATGATCTCTTCAGTTACTCTTTCAGTGAGCTTTCAAACAGTTGGTATTATTTCCAAAATTGCTAAAGGTTGTGATTTACCACAGCCTTATTAAAGATTCTGCTTCTGTGTAGAATGCATGACTTCCAACATCTTTTCCTTTTTGGCACCTACTTCTTGCACCTTTCTGTAGAGTGGGTAATTAATACAAACAACATGTTACTTTAGAAGGAAATGTTTTCATGGCCTAAACTGTCTATTTTCTCCATTAAGTGAGTCGGGATATTGTGTTTGGGAAGAGCGCTAACAATGCTGTACAAATACTACTGTCTGGAGACATTCAGGCTTGGAATGTTTTGCATCCTTTGCTGCTTTTATTTCTATGAATGGGGTCCTCCTGCCAATGGATGCAGCCAGTGGGTCGTCTGTGAAAGACTTTCTTACCTCACCCCTGACCTCCAGTCGTCTGTATGGCCTTGGTCCCTTGCATTCAGCCTTGTCTTACAGGGTGTTAATGGGGTTAAGGGCATCCCTCCATATACTGACTGACCACCAAGACACACACACACACACACACACACACACAGAGGAATTGGACTGAACTCGCCATCCTGATGAATACTTCCTGTCTGACACAGCTTTCCTGTTTGCCACTTACATTGTGCTCTGTGTGTGTATATGTGTGTGTGTGTGTGTGTGTGTGTGTGTGTGTGTGTGTGTGTGTGT
>NW_022280032.1:12588203-12677870 GCF_004355925.1 Anarrhichthys ocellatus
TGTGTGTGTGTGTGTGTGTGTGTGTGTGTGTGTGTGTGTGTGTGTGTCTGCCTCATTCCTCAGTACTCCATTTGTTGTAGCTGCTTCGGTGTTGAATAACCTTGGAGATGGAAAAACAAGTGCAGTCCACATTATCTCACATCGTATTCACAGACACAAACATGCTGAGAAACCTGTGACAAGGTCAGAAACAGCGTGTTTTCATTACACAAAGTATATAAGAAGAAAGTATTAATCGAGGGATTTTAGATATCCTAGAGGGAGTTGAAGGGAACAAAGAGTTGATAGCATTCCCACATAACAGACTTATCAAGCATTCAGCCGCCATAGCAGCAGTCAGTGTGAGTCACTGGTCCGTTAAGCTTCAGTTCTGACCCCCTCACTGTCTTCCCCTCAGTCTCCCTCTCTCCCCTCTCCTTCACCCTTACACACACACACACATTTAAGAGCAGAGAAAGTAAGACTGGGCCTCCTCACCGTGCAAGTGGGATTGTAGTCTAAGGAGCTTGACCCAAAAGAGATTTGTGGACTGCATGTCTTGTTAATGCAACATCACAAGACTAAATCCCAATGAACACAGTAAGGTTTGTTCCACTAATAAGGCAGAGAGAAGAGGGTGGATGGTGCTCCTTTGCTCATAGAGGTCACTAGGAGCTTTCCATATGTTTTAGTATTAACGAGAATCATCGCTATTTCAGCAAACCTAGAAGAAGAGTTGATTCAGTGAGTCAATCAACCAGTCCAGTACCAGTAACCACTGACTCACACCGGTCTTCAGTACTGTGACTCAGTGAGGGGGAAGCAGAACACTAATTATGAGACATTATGGACCAATTACCGTCTTTTGTCATAGTAAAAAAGATCGAAGTTTTTAACACCAGACTTTTTTTCCCCTTAACAAGTGACTTAAGTGACTTCAAGTTGTGCTGTAGAATAGGCGTGTGTTCTCGAGGCAGTTGTGTTTAATTAGTCAGTTCTTTTTACGGGGGGAGATCCCTGTTGTTTCTAAATGCAGACCATCCACCGCAGCCTCAGCATTTATTTGGTTACGTTAACATACTTTTCCCCCTCTGCTTACCGCAGGCCACATGCAGACACACATACAGTCCACACAGGCAGGCATTTACAACTGAACCACACACCGTACTAATGCCTCATTAGTGTCTTCTGACTCATTTAGACAGAGATTATAGGGTCTGTGTGTTGACTGACTACCTGATGGACAGATTTAAGGGAAAGCTTCTGTCAACACTGTGAAGAAGCTGCCAGAAGGTTCAATCAAACAAAGCTATGGTTTGAACTAATGCCATCTCACATGCTTACACTGCATGTAGATTCATGTTCTGCAGGGGATTGAGATCACACACGCACTGACTTTAGTTTAGCTTCAGTCTGTTTCATTTAAAGCAAATAGGCACACACAGCCTGTTGTGATTAGTTTTTCCATAAATGTCATCCCTTCAAAACACCACAACCAAAACACAAACAACAGGAAGTGCCTCCAGAGTGTATCTGCATCTCCATGACAAACAGTGGATATAGTCTTGCACACCAGAGCTCCACCCATGGGTGAAACAATGGGTGTTTTACACTCTATCAGATCTGACCTTTTTCATCTATAAATGGCTTTTTGCTCGGGTGCACAGACAATATAATAAGACAAACGCGGGTCTGTGCACATGAACACCCAGCTTGTTTATGAATAACGACCAGTCCCTTCCTCTGCTTGTGCATGTTCGTGCCATTGTGTGCGAGTGTTATACCAACAAAAGGATGAGGATTCATAGCATATGTGCGCATACTCGCAGCAGCCTCACCCTAATACCAGAAGCACCCAACAGCTTCCTAACAAAGAATCTGTCAGCATGTTTTTTTATCAGATATTCACGCTATTGGGCTTATGTAACTGGGCCACTTTTTGAAACAGCACATAATCACAACAGAAATGTCTATTTTTAAACTTGAAGGGGATTTGATTTCACCTCGTTGTAGATCACGTGACTGCTGATTTGATACTCCAGATATATTTGAACACATGTACAACTTTTCCTGCAACATCAAAGACTACTTCCAACATCACAGCAGCTTCTCTCCAGCTTTAGTGGTCTCGTGCCTGAACACAATTACAAACACCCATCTTATCTCCACAGCTCTGGCCCATATGTAGCCAACACACACACACTTACTCACTCACTATCTACCCTGCCCACTATATTTAGCACCATGCTACATTACCACTTCACACTCCATTGAAAATGTACGGTACAGCAACAGTTTTGATAAGAGCGCCGGTTTTCTTTCTTCATGCTCGCGCACACGCATACACACACATAGACATACTTACAGCACATAAATACATACATTAAGCTGTGTTTACGTACTTTTTTCATCATATTTCTTCCCCCTCCTCCCCTTTCCTCCCTCTCATCCCTCCGTCCATTGTTTTCCCAGGCTATTAAAATTCCTGGACTGTGACCTGTTCCTCCCCGAGCTCCCTTTCTCCTCTATTCCTCCCTCATCCCGTCATAGCTGGGTCTTCCACTTCCTTTTTCCTGTTTGTCAGTCTTAAGTTTTACTTTTGTTACTCATGGTTAGTCAGTGCACATCAGGGGTTTGCGTGTGTGTGTGTGTGTGTGTGTGTCAGCTCCAGCTGATAGATGCAGGCCCATTTGTGTTCTGAAATAGCCCACGCTATTCTCTTCTCTAACAAGAAACAGACTCTGTGAATGTGTGTATGTGCGCGTACACAGAGGTCTGACTAAACAAAGCAAGGCCACTTCAATTGCTGGGGCCACAGAAAGCTTCTTTCCCCCTTCATCACTCCTCCCCTGACCCCTCGTTACACACATACACATACACACACACACACACACACACACACACACACACACACCTCCCAACCACATAGCCGAAAGCAGGAAGCACAGACCCTGAGGGAGAGAGGAGGGGTCAGGAGGAGGGGAGACATTAACGCCCCCTCCCTCTCCTCGCAAAGCTACAGGAGAGGAGGAAACTTAACTTTACACACTTTCCCTCCATCAACACACACACACATGCACATGCCTACAGATGGTGAACACCCACCCACTCATAACGTCCTGTTCCCCTGCATCTGGGAGGATTTTAGCTACACACATGCTGTGGAGTACGTCTGGGGGGAAACTTTCTCGCCCAGCTGGCTTTGGCTCCATTTAAAGAGGAGCCGATGGTTCAATAAAGAGGACGGAAAAGAGAAAAAAATCAAATCTGAGCAGAGGAAAGAAAGCCTCCTCCCTCTCACACTGTCTTTCTCCAGAGTGCGGTCATCCAACGAAGGGATCTGATGTGGACATGGCCGCCTGGTCTGGACCTGATCAGAGAGCCACAGACTAGGTCCTCTGCCTCCACCTCCTTCTCGGTTCCCAACTCCTCCTCTTCGTCAGCTTCTTCCATTTTTTTCTCCTCTTCCTCCGTATCCATTGCCTTTTCTCTCAAAACAAACTGGAACATACTCAGAAGAGAATGGAGGATTTGGCTGAAGGCTGCGTGGATTTAATGTGAAGCATGTTTTTATTTTAGCAGCCCTGAAGAGTGTCTGTTTCTCCTAAACCTCAGGTGTTCCAATGGCGTCAGTTGGAGAACCTCTACTTCAGAGAGAAGAAGTTCTCAGTGGAAGTTCATGACCCAAGAAGGTAAATTTCTAACATAAATTTAAGCGTGTTGAACTGGATGATACCAGTTCTACTTCAGTGTTATTACTATTTTCTCCAGTTAATATTTGGAAGTGATGGAATTTTCCCTCAGTTATGGACAACTTCCAGTAGCTTTTACTACAAATTACCACTGTGCCATATGTGAATTTGTTAACGTTTCAAACTGCAGTGCAGAAAAGGAGAGATTGGAATCTAATTCAGTAATGGTTGCAGCATTTGTCTTGGCAATAGAGCAAGATATTGGGGATGTCCCGGCGGAGCCTGACACAGATTGATAGGCTGATTATTAACACACTTGTGCGGCCGCATGCATGCGCCAACACATGTGCTCTTTCACACACACACACACACACACACACACACACACACACACAGGGTAAACCCTCGACAGTTGACCACAAAAGGATAGATGGCTGCGCGATAGCTGTTTTGCGGAGGAAGTGACCTCTCTGGTGTTTATTTAACATGGCTGTATATGTGGAGTGTTATTCTACAGACAGAGGAAGGAAGGGAGTGAGAGAAAAAGACACGGAGAGGGTGAAACAGAGAGCGGTAAGGAAGCTGTCATTAGGGTGAGCTGGTCGGGTGCTTAGCTGCAGATGTCTGTTTAAATAAGGATGAGTAAACAATTGGGAACATCGTGTGTGGCTTTGCAAAAAAATATCTATACGTAAATATGTAGCCATCTTTTGTATTCAGTGTATATAAGGAGGCCTTGTGTCCGCTCTTACTGTAGGGCGTCGGTGACAAGAAGGACGTTCGGTCACAGCGGCATCGCGGTGCATACGTGGTACGCCTGTCCTGCCCTCATCAAGTCCATCTGGGCCATGGCCATCAGCCAACACCAGTTCTACCTGGACCGCAAGCAGAGCAAGGTCAGCAGGCCCACCAGATACACACTCACACCGCAGACATGATTAGAAATGTCCATGAGATACAGCAGACTCAGCAGGCATGGTCAGCAAGATTCTTGCAATTAAACTGCTTAACGATGTGCTTTGACAAACCCTCTCCGTTCTTTGTCTCTCCAGTCTAAGATCCATGCAGCGCGGAGTTTGAATGAGATCGCTATCGACCTCACGGAAACAGGGACTCTGAAGACCTCCAAACTAGCAAACATGGGAAGCAAGGGCAAAATTATAAGTGGCAGCAGTGGCAGTCTGCTCTCGTCAGGTCAGTATATGGTCAGTGTGTGTGTGTGTGTGTGTGTGTGACTGTGCTTGGAAGAGAAGGAGAAAGAAACTCAGACTACAGGGAGAGAGAAAGAGTGATATGTGTGCACATTGGTCTCTGTGTTTGCACGTGTGGTGGTGAGGGGGAGTCTCGTTGACAACTGAAGAGACAGAAACAGCTGCTTCTGGAAAGAGGCCATTGATTCCCCGCTGAATATTCTCACACACATACTGTACACCAATACACCCCACCCAGTGTCTTTCTGTATGTATGGGACACCGCACCCACCCTCCATGTCTCACGGACATATCCTCCACAGGCCCCTGTCCCCTCTAAATTGAGTGGGTAAGGGAATGAATCGGGCAGCGGGTCAGTGGACAGCTTTGCCGCGGCCTTTAAAACAATGCTTATCCGTGTTGAACAAGTAATGAGTGTGACAGGAAGGGAACTAAATTTAGATTAGAAAGGAAAATGCCCTTTTAAATCCAGACAGCCATGTAAAGTGTGTCGCATGCTGTGAAAGTGAGTAATCAGGCGGAATACTGAAACACGTCAGTAACATTGTCCTGCGAGCTTTCCTCATTTTGATTTCTCCAGCTCGTGTTTTTTCTGTTTCCTCCTTAATCTCAGTATAGAGACATGTATCTGTCCCTAATCCCTTCCCTTTATCTCTTCAGCTATCCATTCCTAGTCTCCTAATCTCCCTTTTCTCCCCTCTCTGTCCCTCTCCAGTTCTACCCCCACCCCGTATGATACAGGGTGTCTCTGTCTTATCTGTCTGGGTTTTGTCACTTCACTTATTGATGTTGAGTCAGTGTGTTGATTTCATAATCCACTGCTGACTGGAGGCCATTTCTGCCCAACAACATAAACATGTCACAGGAAATGTGACGCCAAATCCATGCACCCCCCCCTCCGCGACAGCCAACACGTCTCTCTCTGACTCCATTATAGAGTTTCTCTGATTCAATTTGAAATCATTTGTGACTACAAAATGTTATGTTTTTGAGCTGCAACGACAGTTGAATGGACGCTGCTAGTGTTTGTGTACTTAATATAGTATAACTTGTAACAGAATAGAGAGCCATCTGTCTGTCACAACTGTTTCAGTGGTTTGTTTTGTATTGTTGCTATCTTTGACCACACAATCACTGAGAGAGCTACAGAGGGAAACACAGTGTGTACGTCTGGGGATGTGTGTGTTTTTGTTAACAAATCATGTTGCAAACAAGACTGGCACCATCTCAGGGCCTTGGAGATTGTGCGTCACAGACTTTGTCCTAAACTGCCCCTTCCTTGAAACACTCACACAAACACACCACTAAAACTCAGTTTCCTTATCGAAACGTTCCATTCGCTTCCCTGTGAACATCCTGCGAGGATAGCAGGTGCATGCCCATTTTATACCTCCACAATCTGCCGAAGAAGTCCCCACTACTCCAAACACACACACACACATGTTCCAGACTCCTGTCCTCACGTGATGTGTTGTCTGTCTCTCCGTGCAGGCTCTCAGGAATCGGACAGCTCGCAGACAGCTAAGAAGGACATGCTGGCAGCACTGAGGGCTAGGCAGGACGCTCTGGAGGAAACTCTAAAAAAGAGACTAGAGGAACTGAAGAGTATCTGCATCAGAGAGGCGGTATGAGCAAACACAGATCTGGCAAACATTTTGAGAATCAGAATACTTTTTAGCTCTTCCTTTCTAATTTGTCCCCTTGTCGTCTTTCGTAGGAGCTGACAGGGAAGCTCCCGAAGGAATATCCTCTGGATCCGGGAGAGGAGCCACCCACAGTCAGACGGAAGATCGGTACCGCCTTCAAACTGGACGAGCAGAAAATTCCTCCTAAGGGAGAGGTGAGGCTGCAACACCTTGTTCTCCGCAGTAGCACTTTATCACACTTTACAATCTCCCTGCTCCCCACACAGGCCAAATACAAACAGGAGGTCATCTAGTAGTGCCAGTGTGTGAAACAAATACACAACACCGCAAGTAGCTGTGCCAGGCACTGTGCTGCAGTAATTGGAATATATGAACGTAGCGCTAATTAGTTAAACGTGTTTATCTCCTTTTAACCCAGCTGTAATGTTAATGAGCCATTTATGAGCAGTATGGGCATTATAGATCAAACTGGTGTTTAAAAGCTCTAGAAGTTACACAGTGAAGGTCAGGGGCGGTTCAGGATTAACTTCACTTAAAGCCACTTAATACTCACATAATGGTCGGGATGATGATTGACATAATGATAGATTACCTCATCCATACCCAGTTGTTTACTAAGCAAAGGAAACAGACAACACTGAAAAAGCCACAGTCTAGAGACGTCGTGGACCTGCATCTTTGTCTTTTTGTGCCACGGGTAGATTTTCCAGAGCAGCAGAACTTCTAAAAATAGCAGCCGTTCTCGCCACAGGAAGTGGTGATAGTAGGATTGTGTGCGCGCCTGTATGTATGCAGGCATGTGGGTGTGTGTGTGTGTCGCTGAGGTTGTATGCTTTGAAAAGAATCCAGGGACGCGATATCACAAAACTGCCCTGCAAGCAGAAAGATGTCTCTAAAACTACACTGAACACCTTAAACTCACACACCATTTCCTTGTCTATAATCGCATTTGAACGTTTCTATTATACTATGCTGTTTAACAGTATACTACACCAAGCGTATATTGTACAGTAGATAGACATTTGTGCAGTGTAGTAAACATGCATGCAATATGCAACACATTTACACTTTGACAGAGTATGTTTTACTTGGTTCACCTCTGAAGTCTCTGCTGCACGAATCCCAGGAACCGTTTAGAGGAAGGGAGGATGGATTGATGGAGCCGTGTTGTTATTGGGGGACAGAGAGTCTCAATAGAGAATATCCAGTTGTGAGAAAATGCGGGGCTGCAGCACAGATAAATTATTTCCGCAGTGTGTTTTCTCTGGCAAGGCTCTGCGTGTGTGTGTGTGTGTCAAACCAAATAGGTTGCATGGGCGAGTTACCGTCTGAATATGTGTCTGCAGACGAAGCCTTGTTTTTTTTGGGATTGTGCAGAGATTTCGTTGCTAAATCTGTTTGCGAATCCGGCGTCTTTGTGCTTGTGTTACTCAGAGTTTGCCCTCGTGTTTGTGTGTGTGTGTGTGTGTGTGCTTATCCCAGGAGGAGGAACTGGAGCGCTTGGAGCGGGAGTTTGCCATTCAGTCCCAGATTACAGAGGCAGCCCGGCGCCTTGCCAGCGATCCTCATGTGAGCAGCAAGAAACTGAAGAAACAGAGGAAGACGTCTTATCTGAACGCGCTGAAGAAGCTCCAGGAAATTGAGAACTCTATCAATGACCACCGGGTCCGCTCTGGCAAGAAGCCTACGCTGAGAGCTTCGCTTATCATAGAGGGTACCAATATATATATATATATATATCCTATTCACTACAGGGAAATCAGATTGTACTATTGATTAGCTGTAGGTGCCACGACACACACAGCATTATTGTTCTCAAGTACTGTTTCGAGTAATAGAATAAAAGCCAGTGGAGCTGACAAGTTCCAACGTTGTTGCTTTTGACACATCAAAGATTTGTAAACAAGTTTTAGATCTAGTAATTGTACAATCTCTAACCTCCCGTCTTTATTTCTCTGTCCTTTAGAGGCCAATATCGGTTCTGAAGACAGTTCATTGTCTGACGCTCTGGTCTTGGATGATGGTGAGTCTCTATCCTTCACATTACTCTGCAAGATTCAATAACTCGCTGATTTCAGGGTTTTTTAAAACTGTCTTTAATGCGCCAATGTAATTTATTTATTCCTCTATTTCAGATGATCCACACGTTACAGGTACCCCCACCTTCTCTCCAGTAGCATCGCCTCACAAGGGCCTCCCTCCTCGACCGCCATCTCACAGTCGGCCCCCTCCACCTCAGTCCCTGGATGGCCTGCGACACCTGCACTATTCACGCCCTGACTACGATAAGTCACCCATCAAACCCAAGATATGGAGTGAGTCGTCACTGGATGAGCCCTATGAAAAAGTCAAGAAACGCTCCTCTCATTCCAGGTATGAGGGAGTTTACCTTAACTAGCGTTAGAATAGAGCTACTGTGTATTAACACGTGTGTGTGACGCTGCCCGAAATGATTTAAATCAAGTGTTAAACAACTTTATTTGAGATATTGTTTAGTCATCTCAAATGTAATTAATCCAATCAAAATTACAAGTAATGTGGCCGGAACTACAATTTCAGACTTGAGTCAGTCTGTGACAGTAGTCTTAAGATGAATGCCTCAAATGTGGGGTTGACCACAAGTTCAGTAGAGCTCACCATACACAGATTGCCTCTGTGAAAGGAATATAACATTAATTATGAATTGTGTTTATTTTCGTTGCCTCTTTGCCAAGTCACAGGCGTTTCCCAAGCTCTTGCAGTGCAGAAGCAGGGGGTAGTAACTCTCTGCAGAGCAGCCCCATCAGGAACCTCCCTCACTGGAATTCTCAGTCCAGCATGCCCTCAACCCCAGACCTGAAGACCAGGACCCCACACTACGTACATTCCACTAGGTCAGTCTTTATACCTGGTTCTTAATTATTACGTTCACATTCACGTAGTTCTGCAGATCTGTTCCAGCTCAGCCCTTATATTGAACTTTTTTTGTGATGCTGCATCTCACAGGTCAGTGGACATCAGTCCCACACGTCTGCACAGTCTCGCTCAGCACTTTAGGAACCGCAGCTCGAGCCTTGAGTCCCAGGGCAAACTGTTGCCGCCCGACCCCGGCGCACACCCGCACACCCTGGGCACACTCGGCAGCCCTGACTTCTTCCTGGTCCCAGGACGCAACACCAATGGCTCTGACCCACTGGATGACTGCTCATCCTGCACCAGCCAAAGCAGCTCAGAGCATTACTACCCATCTGGTGGACCCCCGAGCAGCAACCCCAACTACTCCACTCTAGGAGAGGACTCACCCTCCAAAGCCAGGCAGAGACAGAGGCAAAGGCACAGGTAAGGATGCAGGGGAAGTGGCTCTCTTCATACAATTCATTTTCTGCCAATATGTACTATATACAGTATATATATATATATATATATAAAGAAATGAACAGTTTTAGTGACATTGATGTATGTGTTTGTTCCTTTGTTCTCTCTCCAGGTCAGCAGGTCAGTTGGGTTCCTCTAACTCCGGCTCCATGCCCAACCTGGCAGCTAAGAACGGTTCTGTTGGAGGCTCGGGAGGAGGTGGGGTGGGAGGGGGACACCACGGAGTCTACCTCCACAGCCAGAGCCAGCCCTCCTCCCAGTACCGCATCAAGGAGTACCCGCTATACGTGGAGGGCAGCCCAAACCCTGTGGTGGTGCGCAGCCTGGAGAGCGATCAGGAGGGCCACTACAGCGTCAAGGCCCAGTTCAAGACCTCCAGCTCCTACACGGCCGGGGGACTGTACAAGGAGGCCTGGGGGGGAGAGGAGGGAGGAGAGGGGAGCGGCCGACTCACGCCGTCGCGCTCTCAGATCGTAAGGACTCCGTCATTGGGGCGAGAGGGTGGTGGAAGCGGAGGAGGGGGGAGGGCAGCAGTGTCTGAAGAGCTGCGGTGCTGGTACCAGAGGTCCTCGGGGAGCCTGAAGGAGAGGAGTCACTCACATTCGGGGTCTACTTCCTCGGAGACGGGGTCACAGCAAGGCACTCTGGGACATAGTCGAGGAAGTAGAGTAGGGACTCTCGCCAAGGGCTCACCAGGTTGGTCTTCTTCATTTATTCACAATAAACCTTGTCTCATATGGGTAAAAAGTATCATGATGTGTTTTTAGATAACAAAATTTACACTATTCCTGTTTATTCAGGTTGACTAATATTTTGTTTATTCAGAGGTTCTAACATTAATTGTCGAAGAGAAAATATCCCTAGTGACACTCAAACTCATGACCTTTAGATTATGAGCTCTGGGAACTGGCTCACGGCCTGTTTTTAGATGGATTGGAAGAGGGTGAAATGTCGAGCATCACTTTGTCGCTTCATGTCAACCACTTCCATCTGAAATGATTTGTAGCCTGTTGCTGTGTTGCTTGTTGTGTGAATACAGCGTAACATTCAAACCCTCTTTTCTCATTCTCATAGAGCAGCTGTCCCCACTTTTCCCTTACGTGAATGAAAATGAATCAGTGCGTAATCCTTATGTTAGCAATATCAAATCTCACTGCATCAACTAAATTAAAACATCAAAAAGCCAGTTTTTTTACTTTTGTGTAAATTTAGAAATTAAAAATGGCATCCTACTTAGACTATATAAATATAATGCACATATCAAATGGATGAACCGGGAATCTGGGATTGGATTGAGCCTAAAATTGTGATTGACAAGTCTACAGGTTTATATTATGCAGACTTTTTGTGGACAAATGTCAATGCCCTGTGTGAGGATTGAACTCACGACCTTCAGATTATGAGACTGACGCGCTGCCAACTGCGCTAACAAGGCTGGTATTAGAACCAGTCATTTGCCCCTCCCCGAAAACCCCCCCCCCCCCCCCCCCTCACCTCCCCTCGGGCTAATTGTTCTCAGTGGCCACATCCCCCAACCCCCCCATATGAGAAGCACAGTTGGAATTCCTTTGCCGCTCGCCTCACTTCAGCCTCTGCTATGTGTGTTTGCTCTGTGTATCCATGTGTCTCAATACATGTGTCTTTGAATCTTGTGTCTCTCTAACTCATGCTGCATGTGTTGTATCTCATTTAGCATGACTAACTGTCAGTTTTCCCCATAGCTGCATCCCCTCACAGCCAGAGGAGTGTGACGCCCTGCAGCGAACATGCAGCCACACCAACACCCCCCTGTAGCCCACAGCACATCCTCAACTGGCAGAGCGGGTAAGAGACAGACACACACACACACACTGCAGCAGACCGGGTTGACAAGAAGATATGAATTTACATAATTTTAGGACAAACTGCATCTTGGCTACTCAGCTTCTTTTTCTCCATCTTTATCCAAACCTCACTCGACCATCCTCACAAGCTTTGACTTCTGTCGTCTGATATTGTTTTACACTGCTGACCTAACCCTAAAGAATGGTTTTCATGGGATTTGGGCGTAACATCTATTTTTAAACCTTTCTCGTGTCTCGTCGCTTCTCTTGACTTTTCATTCTATTTGGCTGTTTGAGGTACTGATTCACTCACTGCGTCTTTGTTTCTTGTTTCTTCACTCGTCGTCCTGTCATCTCTCACTTCCTCCGATTTTCATCATGGAAATTTCTCTTATTACCTAATATTTGTCATTTCTTCCTCGTCTCCCTCTGTCTGCACTAACCCTCCTTTCCTTGTGTGTGTGTCCTCTCTCCTGGTTTAGAGGCACAGCAGACAGCTCTCCTACTGAGGACGTCTGTCAGTCTCCCCCTCAGCCCAGCTCTGATGCATAGAGGTACTGTCTGTGGTCTCGACCTGGCAGGGGTCTAAACCTACAGTGTACTGTTCGAGGGGCACAGCAGCAGCATTACAGAGTGAAAATAACCTTGAAAGAAAAAATATAATTTGACAGCAGTGCTGAATTTATTCCCAATCCGACTTTTATTTATAGAAATCTGTCTTTGCACACCTCTAAAAGTGTTCGGCACTCATGAGACATTACTGTTCACTTTTATCATCAACTGTGGAGGGCTGACAAAAGGGAACGCGGAGAATCTCTTGCTCTTTGACGGTGGCGGTATCTGCGTCCTGAACTCCTTCTTTGGCTGTATCTGTACCTGATCTCTGCATGTGCTCTGCTCTGTGGTCTGACACCGACACTGTGGCTAATTCCTCACAGGATCTACTAATATAAATACTTATTGTAATCATGTGCTGTAAGCGTTGGAACACAGAACACTCTTTAACAAACAATCTCAAAAGTAGATAAATGCTTGAAACCATGGAAATAGTATCTGTGTTTATGTTTTGATCAATTTACCTTTACAGCCCTGGTCCGTGTCTTCCTCTGCAGGTCTTTCAGTGATAGCTGTTTTCCCAGCAGCCCCTTGTGTTCAGAGCTGGCAGATGTGCAGTGGTACGGACGTGATAAGGCCAAACCTGGAACCCTGGTCTGAGACCTTCCTACCGGGCCCAGAAAAGTCCCATTGCCCTCTCCTACTGCCTCTCCACTGTCCCTCACTACTACTCATAGACAACCAACAACCTCATCCTTAAGGCCCTAC
Organism: Anarrhichthys ocellatus; assembly: GCF_004355925.1. Lineage (NCBI taxonomy): Eukaryota > Metazoa > Chordata > Actinopteri > Perciformes > Anarhichadidae > Anarrhichthys > Anarrhichthys ocellatus. The sequence continues at coordinate 12,601,232 of NW_022280032.1, forward strand.
AAAAAAACCCTGCCCTGAGCGGACTGGCGGACTGGACATGAGCCTCCCTCCTTCCTAAATCCTGCCCTCCATCCATCTCCCCACCTCTTAATTATACCCCTCTGTCACAGCTCAGCTGGACAGGGACACGCTCGCTGGGCTCTGTTTAGGGCTGGTTTCACAGGACAGACTGAGAAGTGCCACCTCAGCTGTTGAACTGTTGCCCTACAGCACCACAGAGCCCGTTCTTTACTCCCCCTCTGCACACAAGCAATGGGGCAAGGAGGAAAAACAGCGATGGGAAGAGAGAGCACAGAAAAATATCAAGCAAACAACTCAAACAGAACCAACATCGGCCGTTCCAGGATCTGTTTCATATCTCGTCGTTGGTCCCCCGACCTAACTAACTCCAGTGCACTGCCACCCGATCAGAGGATACCTGCTGGATTTGAGCCACCAGTTTAAAACCCATCTCCAGGCCCGAACAAACTGTGTTGGATTTCATTATTCCATTAATGTTGTTTGTCTTTTTTGTTTATTTGTCCCCACATATTTATAATAACAGAAGATGACAAATGACTTTTCAGGAAAAATCTGGATTAACAAACGTATAGATGACAAATTGAACTCCTCTCAGTTTAACCCACAACCAAAGACAACTTGGATCGACTGGTCACACCAGGGTCCCCGGGCTGGTGCCATACCGTGACAATATCAGGATGGGTTACGGGACTCTATCTGGGATATTGATGAGGACTATAGCAATAACAAACATTGTACAATATGAACTGGTTTGAGTCTACGGAGTGAATTACAGCAGGCGTGCTGCAGTGGTCTCTGCTCTGCCGTGCTTGGAGTAAACGATCATTAGTGTGTCATCGGTGAATTGGGAGTTGTGGTTATTGGGTTTGGCATTAATCTATGCTTATTTCAGTGACTTCATTTTGACAATTACTTGGCTGTAGTTTTGATATAGAAACAAGACATTCTGATTTCACATTTTCACCCCCGGGAAGTAAATGATTTTTGTCTGTTGACATCTGTTGGAATTACTTGTGGTTGATGTTGAGGCTGTTCAATGATAAATCTCCATAGTGAACCATGTTTTCTATCACGAGTGTCTCTTCCTCTCTGGTGGTCTTGCTTCTATACCGGTTCTTCTCACCACGCTGAGTCCCCTTTTTGTAGCACTGTGCGTTCTCGTCTTTCTGTCCACCCCTTCAACATGACAGGAGCAACCCGACTGGACACAGACAGCGTCAACTCAATGGTGACTAGAACACACACACACACACACTGGCAGTCACAACACATATTATGAACACACAAAACAAGTACAAATGTGCCAAACATGTTGGTGCTTTACATTCGTACTGTAATTCAGCACTGGAACAGCCCCTCCTTCGAGTCTAAAGCCATTGTACAGACACTCAGACAAATAGAGTAGAAGGTATTCAAATGTACTTTGAAAAGCACAACATTAACCGTGTCGATGAGGGCTGGACCTACAATTAGGGAATTTTCATTTTCCACTTTCAATATTTTAGTAATGAGTTGTATCAAAGGTAGAAAAGCCAGAACCACGGACAAGGTGTTACACGATAGTGCTCTTTTTATTAGTACGAGGACATCGAGGAGTTTTAAGTTGGACAATATTTAATCCCCACTGTCAGGGCAGAAGAGAAGCCATAGCCAGAACTGAAACAAACGATTGTTTAACCCACATCTCAATCAACAGTCAGATATTCAGATCAGGGTTAGAAAAGCACACCTGGTTTTGTAAGACGGAAGTAGAACTCTGCATGTTTTATTTGTATCTAAATCAATGTCCTTCATCTCCCCCTAACCAGAGTCAATCATTATTCTTTCATTGTTGCAAAAAAAGTAATCTGAACTGGTGTTAATTCACTGAGAGGATGACAGATTCTGCATCTCAGTGATAAAGAGAAGTGGACGTATTGTTTTCAGTCTCACGACACCAGTATGTCTGGGTGAATGGTGCAACATGTTTTATGTGCATCTTACCCTGTCCCCCATAGTGTTGTGTTTCCTTCATGCACTCACACCAGTTGTTGTAATCTGCCACGTTCTAGACTGTTTAAATAAGAAGGTTTAGTCCACTCCCTGCATGGTTGGTTCTCCAAGAGCTCCCCACCCATGCCTGGTCAGATTTGATCAGTTTTTACCCAGGATTGGAACCAGCGCTCCCTGGTTACCTTATTAGAGTGCAAGCTTGACCCTGCTTTACTCACTCAAAGTCTTTACCCGCTGTTAGTGTGCTAAGACACGACCCCATGCATGCCCTGCAGATCCACTGACAAAAAAAACGAACCCAAAGACATCCAGCACCCGTCCTGTATACGCTAACATTAGCACATCCTGCTCCGTAGTGTGCCCCATCTCGACCCTGTGGTGATCTCTGAGCCCGATGTGAAGAAGTGTGACGTCCCGTCCCCTCTGTAGCTCCAAACACACCATGTTTTCTGTGCTTCATAGAGATGTATGAGGTTTCTTTTTGTAATACTCCAAGAGAAATGAACTAACTCATTTATCAGTCTTTTCCTGTATGTACGGAGGGGCACTGTAAGGTTTTGTGGGGTTTTTAACATTCACATTCATTGTTTTACAATGTTCCATTTTATATGAACCAGTATTGTTTTGTTTCTTTAGTTCTGTAATAATGCATTCAGGTGCTACAAAATGACCAGTTACTGCTTCGTCACGTAGGATCTCTAGACATCTTCATTGTTCTCAATAGATTCAGTTTACCAGATGTGCAAAATGAAGCTTATTTTAACAGACAGTTTAATAGTAGAAGACACTTCCCCAACCAGACAATAGAGCATGTAACTTGATTTTATCAGTTCTGTTCAACTGTAACAATACATTAAAGCTGTTGTAGAAAAAATGTGGAATTGATAAAAAAAAATAACTGAATTCCGCAGTTAATTTATTCTTTTTTCTATTAAAATTTGTATAGTAACTTTACATTTTTCAAAACTGTGTTGTTGGAAATTGATGATGAATTTTCAAGATGAGAAGCAGTGTTGGTTATTGAGAGTAAGAAAAATAAATTATTGATGAATGTTCTCAAGATTATGCCTTCATCTGTTTTTCATTTCCGTTTTCCTCCTTTTTTTTTATTTCTATGGAAAAACATGAAGATATTTAGTCATTCGCTCACGTCTAGGCTATTCTGCTGAAAGTATCAGTCAGACTTATCAAAGGGGATCCCCTCACCACTTCCTCTCCTCCGGACACACTCACTCTCTTGTCAGCACATCCAGGGCTCAGTCACTTCCCTCTTGCACTCTGGCCTCCCACAGGAGAAGAAGAAGGATTTCCTGAGGGGTCAAAAGGAAGAAACACTCTAAAGATAAAAGATATTACTCATCACCCAACCACGAGATTAAACAGATGCACATCTGCATCTGGGCCGGCTTTATTTCACACATGCCGTCGCTTTAGATTTGCAGGCCGCTATGACACATGATCGGCAGCTCTGATCACACAGAACAATCTTTCTCTCTGCAGGAGATGCAGACATCTGAACAAATAGATTGTTTGAGCAGCTTCACCAGCTTCACAGACTGCAAACACACACAAACGGTAGTTTTGATACTTTACCATATAGAAAAGTGGCTTCTATATCAGAGGAATCAGTTGTCAGTGTCTGTGAGGACACCCGACCTCGTCATCCTGCTTTCTTTTATTCTCCTTCTGTGTCCGTTTGATAATGGATACCATGTTTCTCTTTGTACTCTTTGTGTTCCCATAGCAGCTCTTCCAACCAGGCAACAGCTGGAAGCTGTTAGCCCGACATGCCGTGAGAAACTAGCTCCTCCGTGATTTCTTTTTTTCACTCTTACACGTCTGTTAGTGTGCTTGTGTGTGTGAGCTTACTATAGGAGTGGTGTATGACCTTGCTTTATATCCTTAGTGAAATCCTTTTCGGAACTCCATGTACTCCTCTCTCGCTGTGAGGACCGCTGTGAGTTTTAGAACATAAAAAGTGAGGCCATTTTTGAAACATTATGACATTTTGTTAAGTCTTTTAAGAGACAGTTTTAGGGCTGGGACTTAAGGTTTTACGGTTAAGGTTAAATTAGGTTAAGGGTGAGGTAAGGTTAAAGATAAAAGTGAACGTGGAAATTAAGATCTGCTGGAGAAGTGAAGAGATCCGTGCAAGCTTACTAAAACAAACCATTTATTTACACTCAATGGTCATTCAATTAAAACAGTGAATTGCCTTCCCACGTTGTTAGTTAAGTCATTGCAGCTTAGAGTGCGTTCCTCTTCTCTTCAATATATGGCTTTGCCCTGACCAGCAAGTCTTTCTATTTCTATATTTGGCATCTGATGTGAAACAATTTCCTCATCTATTCTTCTTGCACTAAACAGGCTGAGCTGATTTGTGGATCAGACTGAAACACATGACAAGTCAGCAGCAATGCTGCTCTCTAGTGTTGACCACAGAGCAGCAAGATGGCAAAACTAGAATCAATTCCAACAATGTTAGATAAACAGATTGCTGAGCTTTGAAAACATGCATATATGTTGCTTGATTAAAATGTTTAACAAGTCAACGCTGTGTGTTGTGTTCACCATTGTTTCTTTAACATGCTGTTTATTTTTTGTAGGTTTAAACTTAGCTGCTGCACCTTGTTTGGGAACGTGAATTTGAAGCTTTTTGGAATCCCAAAAGCAGAAGTGATGCTGAATTTCACAATATTTAAAACAATTTTGGTTCAAACCAACCATGCAGACCCTGATCAATAACAGTAACTGAGGTTAAAAAAATGCTGCTCAAGCAGGAGTGTGTTCTTTCAGGTCTTTGAGTTTCACTGATTGAATTACACTTGTTCCAGTAGAGGCCCGTTGGTTTCATCTGGATCCTGCCCGGAAAAGAGCAAAAACAGTGAGACATCATTAAATATTCAAATTTTTAAAGTTGGTATCTCTGATTTATTTCACTGGAAATCTACGTGGACGACAACTTCCCATAAAACATGTCATCATCTGTCATCGCCACAGCAAATCAGCTGACTTAAACTGTATGCCTGAAAAAAAATTATCTCTGTACGTCTCACTATATTTACCTGTGAGAGGCGGCAGTAAGCCTGAATTTGGTGAGGACTGTAGCGGCGCAGGCCTCTCAACGACAGGAAAAGTATGTAGAACGACGCCAGAAAACACTGTACGGTAAATGCTATGGAGCTCCCCTTTGCAACATATGAACCAACACGCTAAGGATGAGGAGAGAGAGAGAGGGGAGGACAGTTCACTCACAGCTCAGGAAGCATTTCTACTCATTCAGAACATAAAGGTAGAGGTTGAAACAGGCTTTTGATAATGGTTAGAAATCTGTTTTGTATTGGTGGATATAATAAAAGAAACACCAGAATGCTTTTTATGCAATCTCCATGTTTTAAATGAATTACAGGATTACCTGTTGGTTTGTGTTGAGTGCGACAGGCTGCGTGGACCCGAGGCTGTTGGCCAGGAGAGCAGAGAAGCCAAACAGTAGACTGAAGAGGTTCAGACCCATCAGAGCGATAATCTGTTCATGATTTATGCAAAATCAAGCAATGCAGCAACATGTAAGCAACAAAACTACATAAAAAATTACAACACAAAGTATTTATACCTTTAATTTATTAGCTTTCCTCTGAACCTCCATAGCCAGACACCCAGCAGCCAAATACTGGAACAACACAAACAGTTGTGATTGTAGTGTTTTAATCTCTCTCTCTCTCTGTGTCTAAAGTGTTTATCAGTTGAAGCAGATGTGGACTCACACATAAGCTTGACCACACTGGTGTTGTCATGGAGACGGAGCAGCTGTAGCTCACACATGCATGGGTGACTGTGGCCAGTATGCAAGCTAATGCACTGAGGATCTGCACCACCTGAGGGGAAGAACAAGGTATGAAGCAGGCTGAGAGTGTAAATTCTTAAAAAGCGTTTAAAATGTTAACCAATGGTTTGCACAAGAACAAGAAAGTAGCATCTCACTCCAGTGACTAAAAGTCTGGTATTAACCACAGTCCCAAACCAGCGACTTATCCTGCCACTGATTAGCTCCCCGTGCTTGATAACCTGGTTCAGTGGGCGGGTTGAGGGTGTCTCCTTGAAAAACACCTGGTGCAACCCCTCCTGGAACATGTTCTGTGTCATCTGTTATGGAAGAAAACAGTTAGCTTGTCCAGGAAAACATAAATGGATGTTCAAAAAGAATCAGTCAAAGACTCAAAGACACACACACACACACACACACCTTTGATTCAGATTCGACACGGGATTTCAGTCAATGTGGCAGCTTACCTTCGCCAAATGTTGTCACGCTTTCCCTCATTTATCCACGGGCCGTCATATCAACAGAGAATGTCATCTAGCCAGAAATGAGAATCATTTAGAGACGGATTGTTTTCTCACAGTAGTGCAGCAGATCCAGAGGGTCAGAGTTCACTTGAGTTGGATGATAATGTTTGACTGAAGTCCACTCATGAGGAAGTGATGCAGGGAGATCATTGGTCATGGGTAAAGAGCTTATCAGCTGGTTGGCAATGGTTACTGTGACTTCACTGGTTTCATTTTAGAGTCAGGTTGAGATTATAACTCCAGTATCCACTCTCATATAGTACAAACGACAAAATACGTACTAGTTTATATCACACACAAAGTTTACATTTAAGTGTGAAGCAAAACTTATTCACTCTCTTTTTAACAAAAAAAGAAAATATGTCAAGTAAGAGCAAGGGACCACAGAATAATGTTAAAAGGGCACGTTGAGATATTATGAGGTAAGTATGTAAAAGAAAAACAAAACTTGGGCTTGGAAGGTCCTCCATTATACTTTATTTGAGAGACATGAGTCACATCATCATCCAGGAAATTTTGCAAAAATATAGGTATCACTGCATCATTATAGGTTTACTTTAGAGAACATTCTTCACTCATGCTGACATGGAGTCTGATGTAAGTGCCCAGTAACTATGAGCTCCCCCACAGGCCTGCCAATGCAGTAAGCTGCCTGCTATACACACAGTACTCAACTCCACTGCTTCAAATATTGTCCAGGTTTGCTTTAATGTAAAGCAGCTTTGAATAAGTCATAACTTAGATAGCCAATGTCATTAGTGACTGAAGCTGTTGCTCATTATCATAAGAGTAAAAAATGTTTGCTTTTGTTTGTGCAATCAGACTTTGGCATTAAAGAAGCGTGACAGTAATATGAAATCATGGAGGCAATTATGTGTGGAACATTTCATGGTCAGTAAGTTTGGGACATGCTAATAGTGGTCACTACAGTGGACAGCTACTCAAAAAGCTGTTTGCTTGTATATAACTGCAGTCACTGCAGTGGACCCTTGTGCATTATGCCATACACTGCCACCCACTGGGTGCCGGTTGTAAGTGCAACACAAATTCATCAAAACAAAGATTCTGGACATCTAGAAATGCTGAGCAGCTCAAAAACATAATGCCAATGCTTATATAGTTGACCCTTGCAGGTAAATGACATTTGGTAACATCAGGTAACAACCTAGTAGTAAAACTTCATTTTATGCTGGTAGAAAATTAATTAATTAATCATCTGCCCCCTATATTACGTTGGCTGTGTTTAAACTACAGTTAATAGGTTACTATAGCTGTGACTTTGTGGCAGAATGTGTCATCATCCAAAAACAAATTTGAAAGAAAAACAGAATTAGAAAGATGATACAGATGTTGTTCTAACCTGAGGTCCTCTGGCACATCAACATTTTAGATTTACTTTGTTCTCCGTGACAATATTTTTTGAAGTATCCAGCATTTTATATGATTAGAAAAAAACACATCTTCAAAGAGGAATAATACACATTCAAGGCTAGGTACTGTATGCAGTAACAGTGTCTCACCCACATAGCAATAAGAGACATGAACATACATTTATATGACCTATAAAGAGAAAATGTAAAATAGGATGGGACCTCTGATTGAACCTTGGAGAACTACAGGTAACGTGTTGATGAAGAAAAACAGTACTTACTGAGAATGTTTTATTTGAGAGATTTTAGTCAAATAATTGAAGTGCAGCAGCTTCCTTTTTACCAACCCAGGGTTTTGACAACAGTGCTGGTATCACGTGTGTATTTTTGAGATTATCTCTTCACAACAGCACAAGAACAGCAATAAATAATAAGCAGAAAATAGAGAAAATATAATAAATAATAAGAGGTATATAAAAAAACTAAACTAAATAGTAATGTCTAACTACTAATTAATAATAAAACAAAAATACAAACTAGCCGAGGTGATGTTTGATGTTCTCTCCGTGTAACTACGCGCTCCACCACTGGCCTGCTAAATGCAGTGAACTACTAACCCCTAGTGCTGTTCAAATTCTCTTCTTCAATTATTGCCCACTTTTACATTTGCTTAAATCAGCTTTAAAAATCCATAAACCAGGGTTCCAATATCACGTGTGATTGAAGCTGTTGCACATTACAGAATTAATCATGTTTACAATAATCTGTGCAATGATGTTTTGGTATGAAATTGACCAGAATAACATTACATCGTCACCGTAAGCTCAGAACTTAATATCATTTCGTTTTTAAAAGCCCTTGTTTACCTGCAGATTCCAGCAACACGTCAGTGAAATGAACAAGCCAGGAGAGCTAACAATGACACATCGCCCATCTCAGCCAAAAAGCCACAGAAGGCAGCACAACGAGGCCACACAGCACTCTGAGGACCTCAGACCCATTCTCTTTTTCCTGGCAGTGTTTCTGTGTCATTGTCCTCGTCCATCCCGCCTGTGTACAGGTCAGCCAACCTGCTGAACCGGGGGCCCCAGAGAGCCAGGCTCTCAAAGTCCTTCTCCTCATCTGAGTCTGAGGAGTTGATTGAACTGAGCAAACTCGCGTCTGAGCCAGCACCCTCATAGTCAAACACCAGAAGAGAGTCATAAGGAGGAGCTGTGGGGTCACTGTCTGCAGCATGCAGGTTCTACATGGAAAACATATCGCATACTGAGTTAAAGCACTCAAAAACATACAATACATATTGCACTAATACATTCTGTAGATCTTAACTCTTAGATACTTAATATATTCTTGTCTAAAATTCAGCATCACTCACATCCTCAATGAATTTGACAATCTCTTCATTGGCTTGAAGTTGTAGGCGGTAGCATGGGCGACTCTGGACAGTAGGAAACACATCAGTGCAGAAGACTTCAGGACGATTATCAAGCCCTCTGTGGAGCTGGTTCAGGTCATACTCCTAAAGAAAACAACAAGAGGAAGCAGACCCTGAAACTGACCTCCGGGTCTGAAGAAGGAAGCCAATGCGGAAGTGCCTTAAACTTGCATTGTCTCTAATAGCCATCAGGGGGCGACTCCTCTGATTGTATAGAAGTCTATAGAAAATGACCCGAATTCTCACTTAAACATCATAAGCATGATTTTATGGTCTCAATCGTTAGTTTCAAGTCTTCTTCAATACAGGATGATGGTCATTTCGTAAATTATGGTCCATTTACAGTAAAATAGACAATAAAGCAGGGTATGCTTTAGGGTGCGACTACCATGTGACTGACAGCAAGCTGCCACAGCGATGTCCGGTCTGGGAGTTGTCCGTGTTTTCGTCTAATAACTTTTACCCTTTTGCCGAGTGTTTTCAAATATTTTTGTCGCCTAAAAATGTTTTATTCAGCGTTTGGTTGAACTTAGCTCCATCCTGTGGTGTCACTTCAGGTTGCAAAAAGTAAAGATGGCAACAGCCTAAAACCAAGATAGCGGACTCGAAACTCGAGGCTTCAAAACGGCAGTCCACAAACCAATGTGTGACCTCATGGTGACTTTTTTATATACTTTCTATGCTAATATCCCGCTGAAACAATTCGGACATAAAAATATTGAGCTGCCTCGAGGACATTTGTTTCTGGCCTTAGCATGACTCAGGGTTTAAGTTTCACAGAAGAGGGTAGTGTGCTAGTTTTCACCTGATTCACTCTCTCCTTCCTCTGTTTTATCTGCCTCACGTTGCATCACTAATATTATATATCTTCACACCTGTGTTCTCCTCTCACCTACCAGTTTCCCTCAGGGAGCTTTCCACCTCTGCTAATTATTGAAACACTCATTCCTGCACATCTTCAGCCCTTTACTACATTGTCTCTGTTGCTTTGATGCTGTAGGTATCCAGTAATTCATCTGTCTAGTCCGTCTTAGTTTTCCTGACTCTTAGGCTGCTGGTTAAAACCCCCTTCTGCCTATATTTGGCATTTGTATCGGTTTGCTCAACCTGCCTATTATTCTGTTAAAGAGTGTAAGAGCAGACATCTGACAGCGCAGATGTCTTGTAATAGTTGTATTAAAACCTCCGGCTCCTACCCGGTCCTCTTCACCTCCTCCCTCTTCGTCGTAGTAGAAGATGTTGTCTCTGGGTTCGTCTTCAAGAAGAGGGACATCCTTCTCTGATCTCCTCGTTCTTCTCATCAACAGCAACAGCAGCAAGAGCAGTACTGTGGTCAACAGAGAGATCTGAGCAACTAAAGACAGATTTAGGACAACAGGGGCGAATATAAAAGACTTGCTACATACGCAGAAGACCAAAAATTCCTCCCAGAACTGAGGTTGCGAGGGAAGAACCTTGCAGACGAGGGGCCGAATGTGGGAGGAAGCAGGTAGAGACAGCCCCTTGACATTGGCACACTTCTACGTCCAGTGTGCTGTCTTGGTACATCATGCCGACGTCATAGATTCGCATCAGCACATTATAGTCCCCAGGTGACAACTCCCGCCTTGGAGCCAGGGCTGCCACGTCATCTGCAAGTAGAGGAAAAGATTCAGAACTAAGACTTGAGAAGTGCTTGCTTTGACTTTTGAGTAAATATTTGTCTATTTGTGAGTGTCACGGAGAGTTGGACATCAATATTTCATGTCTGTGTATACTGCTGATGAGCTCTCTTACTTGTGGAATTGGTACTAATAGTCCAGTTGATCCTGTGCTCTCCTTGAAGCTCCACAGTGAACGGTCCAGCATGACCAGGTCCGTCTAAGTCCACTATATCCAGCAGGGCAGGAAAAGGATCACTATTGCATAGACTGGCTTTCCTCTGCTTGATCACAGGATGATGATCATTCACATCTGATAAAGTCACAACCAGAGTACCCGTCCCTGTAGCCGGGACGGTATCTAGAAGAATGAAAAGAGAAGGCTTAATGTTTGGCAAATGAGAAAGCAGGTGGTGGCAGTGTGTTCAGGGCAGAGCAAAAGTGTACATTTACCATTGTCGTAAGCCAAAACTAGGACTGTGTATTTGCTGTCTTTGATATAGTGCGATTCTCTGTCCATGTTGCTTTTAACTTTGACCGATCCTGAGTCTTTATCAATACTTAGCCACCTGGCAGTGTCATTATGTAGTTTATATCTGAAAAAAAGCAGAGACATAACCTGATTACAACTAAAACAGAATAGTGTGCATATAAACACACTACGTGCATACTGTCGCCACGTGTAAACAGGAGGTGTGTTGTTGTTACCTAACGCTCTGTGTCCTGGCTGTGTCCGGGTCCTTCGCTCTGAGGTCGGCCACAGAGCTCTGTGTTTTCACATCTTCTGAGATGCTCACGTGGCTCTCTGCCGGACTGAAAACAGGAGGCTCGTTCTTGTCCCTGACTGTTACAGTGACCGTGGCTGTCGAGGTTGACACGCGTCCAGAAAACGGTACCTCGTTCGTCACCACCACCAGCAGAGTGAAGACAGGAGAGCTCTCAAAATCCAGCCCCTTGGAAGTGATGGGGAGCAAGGAAAGATGGATGAAGTACTCTGTTTGTTGAGTAAAACAAGTCTTCTATAAAAAAAACAAAAATGGACAGGTGTTTCCCAACCTTGGCTGTTTTGAGGATTCCCTCCATTTTACTGGAGCCTGTTGTGACGTTGAAGTCTCCTCCCTCATCGCCTTTGATTATTGAATATTTGGTGTTGGCATTTGGAGATCCTAACTCATCCTCGTCAGTGACTTTTAGTCTCATTACCTCCACTCCAACTTCATTCTCTTGGACTGATGTGGATATCTGGGGTAAAGCATGAAACTGTACTACATGCTGTTACACAATAAACTTATTTCACCATCATTATGAAGTATTTCTGCGTTTTTAACTCACAGATGTGACGGTGAATTGTGGAGCATTATCGTTGCTGTCAGTGATGCTAATTATGACAGCGCAGGTGGTTGTGAGCCCCCCTCCCTCCATATCAGCAGCTTCAACGGTCAGCTTGTACTCCGGGTGAGTCTGACACGGGAACATGAGTTACAGTGGAAATGAGGAAAGAGAAAGTCTTGTAAAGAGAAGAGTGGTGATTATATTACCTCTCTGTCCAGTCCGCCTGCCTTCACACTGATCGCTCCACTCACTGGGTTTATGGCAAACATGTCCTCTGTGGGCGTCTGAGCCGTTATCCTATACCGTATTACAGCATTGTATGTCTGTGGGTCATCTTTATCCACTGCTGTTACCTTTATGACGGAGTCACCTGTTTTAGACAGCAATGCAATACCGACTATAAGGACTTGAGATTTCAGTAAGAAAAGTCTGCTGAATCCTTTACTCACCAGTGTCGGCGCTTTCGCTCACTCTGCCATAGAAAGGGTTCTGGGTAAATTCCGGGGCGTTGTCATTCTGGTCAACGACATTGACGATGAGCTCCATGGGCTCCTCGGCCTTAATGCCCTCATTCAGTGCATGGGCCCACAGCTGAAACACACACCATACCATTCTGATTGCAATAGTTTGCATAAGGATAGAGACAGTTATGGGATTGACTGTATGAAGTGAGATTATGCTTTTTGTTTTAGCTCACACTGTATTTTGCTGTATTCTCCCTGTCCAGTGGCTGGGTCACAGACAGCACTCCAGACCTCCGGTCTACAGTAAAAACACCCTCAGGGGGCTGATCAGCGCCTGGTCCAGTGATGCTGTAGGTTATCGCCACTCTTTTCTCATTGTTTGACTTGATCTAAACAACAGATTTTACAGTCAAGGCGGCTTTACTCACAGAAAACACATTTAGTGAAAATGCAATCAAAATGTTATTTACCTTCACCAAGTATTTAGGATATGGACCCCTGACGTTTTCTGGAAAGTTAATTACTGGAATAACCCACTCCCTCTTCATCCGTTTTAAACTGCCAGACACGTGCGCAAACTCAGCGGTGGGGAGCTGCTCGAGGTCCACGTCACAGTCGTTCTGTTTGAATCAGAACTCACCATGTGAGCTCAGATATATAATTGCAATCTAATCAATAAGGCAAGTTCAAGATTACAAGATTACCTCTAAATGTTTGCCTCTTGGAGTTTCATTATTCGTACAGTTGATTCTGTTGTTCAGGCAGCATGGCTGAATTCCTGCCGCAGCCAGAAAGGCTAAACACTGAGGAACAAACATCAATGTCCAATTCAAATATACCAGCCCATAATTCACTTTAGAAAAATAATATTTATACGATAATAATTTGATAATAAACTATAATGGGAGTGCAATGCTGTTTGGTTGTAAGACGGCTTAAATGTTTTATATTTGAGTATTAAAAAGTATTATGAACTTTGATAATACTGCACTTCACAAAAACAGAATTATTCAATATTAATGTGAATTTTGCTTTGAAGACAAAAAAAATATACCTAATGACAAACAATAGATATTATGAATATAAAATGATATACAGGTGAGTGAAGCAATAGACAGTGTTCTGACTGCAGAAAGAAAATGTAGGAGTTATAGTGAGCCATCTTTTAACACTCACTTGGCACAGTAGAGAGAGCGCCTTCAAAGTCCTCCGGTTCTCCGTCATCTTCTTCAGCCTACAGGTCCTACAACCTTTCCATCGCCGTCACTGCTCTGGGTCTGCTGCTTTGCTCCAGTGGCAGGCTGTCAAGTTTGTGGAATTTACTAACTCACCTTCAAAGCTCCTCAGTCAGCGCGATAAATATATTATCTCCCGGACTCAGTACTACTAGTACAACTTGTTCAATTAGCTGCCTGTGACTTCAGTAATCATGCTGTGCTCGGCTTTACTCTGCTTCCAATGATGCTGACTGAGTATTTGATTTGATCAGTCGAATGTTGGTGACAAAACAAAGAAGCCAGAGGTGACCTCAGTCACTGTCAGACGTGCAGGTGTGTATTTATGCACTCCACTCTCACCTTTTGGCCAGAGTGGGGACGCACCTTTTCCTGAGAGCAGCCGTGTTTACATAACACTTGAGGATCAGATTGGCTCCCGTGACACTCGGCACTATGTTGGCACAGTTTATTTTGAAAACTCGTTTGCCGCACAGCTTTGGATGTCAAGCTCTCTACATTATATTGAATTTGATTGTATTCACTTTTCATATGAAATCTGTGATTAAAAACACACTAAATCATTTCTCAATGGTTAAATATGAAGCATCTGCACCTTTGAGTGGAGCGTCAACTTAAATCAATCAAGCAACCAGATGGAGGACAGTACATTTATTTTAGCAAGCACTATTTATTATTATATCAAATGTTTTTTTTTATTTAATAAAAAAAGAACAATTACAAAAATAAATATGAGAAAAAAATAAAAAATAAAAAAATAAATCACAGCTTACACATAAAAAGCAAAGTGAAAAGAAGAAAAAACCTTCACAGGTGGATTGTCTAAACTAAAGCAAACTGCAAGTAAATAGAAACAAATATGCAGAAAGGGAACAAAGTGAGTGAGTGCTTTACTCTGTGGCATTGTAATTAATGCAAACATTTTCACTTTTAACATAGAACTCAGGTGATGTGTATAAAATGTCATGAATACACTGAAGGATCTACTTTTTTTTGCCACAAAATCTGTATTTTAACTTGATAAATGCTACAATTCAGAATATGTAACCTCTGTTAAGTCTATAGAATCTTGTATTTGTGAAAACTCCCCTTTCATTAAAATATATGTATAAACCAATATATGTAACAGATTGTAATGATCATATTTTTGTCCAAAAATATCCAGAAAATCTTGACTGTGAATTTTTTTAATCTTTGACAAGCATTGTAACAAACCTTCTGCTAGCCGTGTTACGGTCTGGCCAGTTCAGAGTTCAGATACACCACAGTAGCTGTGATATCATCCCTGTACATTCTAGCTAGGTCCTCGGGCAAGGCGAGCATCGTGGCCAGCCTCTCCTGGCTCAGTCCTCCATACTCTGCAGTGCCCAGAGCGTGTCTGATGAGGTGTGTAGCAGCGTTGGTGTCTAAAGCCGGGGCGGCAAGGGCCTGGCGCTTTAGCAAGAATTCATGCATTTGACCCAATTTCATTTGCCTCTCAGATGGAGAAACAGGAGCCTGATTTAAAAAAAAGAAAAACAAAAGTTTACAGGATAAAGAACCCACGGTGAAAGTTGTGAGCTGTGAATCAGGGACACAACAATACATGTTCGACGAACCTGAAGGTGAATCCCACTCAGGTGCTCTCCAACAAGTCGCACAGCCTCCTCGTTCCCTAGTTCATCCCACAGCCCGTCGGTGCCGAGGATCAGGAAGCGGTCCTGCGGTCTCAGCTTGTGGTGGGTTATCTCGGGTGCCACATCCAGATAAGGTGGAGTTAGGTAGTTAGGTGGAGCGTACTGGTACAGGTTGAGAGAGTCCAGGTCCACTCTAGATTCCAGGCTGGCTAAAATGCTGCGCTGCAACTCAAGGCTCCACTTGAATCTTACGTCACCAAACGCACGCAGTGGCATCAAAATCTGACGGCACCATAAAAGCTTAAGACCAGTGACTTACTTTCTTAAATCAGCAGTTAACTCATTGTACAGTGCCTGTTTAGTGTTATGCCATGAAGAACTCTCACCCCAAGCAGTCTGTCATCTGTGACCACTGTGTCTCTCTCTGAGGGCGGGTGCTGGGTCTTGATCCGCTCCACCTCAGCCTGGTTCTGTGTGTTATGGTCCTGAGAAAGGGGCAAAGCACTCCAAGATCCATCCTCCTCCAGCACCCCCACAACTGCTCTGCAGTCACCGGCATTCGCCACGTGGATCCAGTCTGCGCAAACATGAGCCACACAGGCAGTGCTTCCGGCAAACGCAACCTGGACAGATGATGGTGCGCGTGCATCAACATTGTGTATCCTTGAATAGGCTGAAGCAGCAAAGAAAGGTTTGTGTTGGTACCTGGATGGCTGTGCTTTTGATCAGGTCATTGTAAAAAGGGACCTGAGCCTCCAAGGAGATGTCGGCGTCGAGTCGTTTAAAAGAATAGTCCAGAGCATCCAGAGGACTAGAAAAGGATGCGAGGGAAATCAGAAGGAAAAGAGTTCTGATAAAGGAGCACATGTCTAGGCACATCCATCTACAGAATAGGACAACAATTCCCTATAGGAAAAGTCTTTGTACCTACCTCATGCCTTCACCCTGTTCCTCACTGTCCAGTAACTCTTGCCAGAAGACTCTGAGGTGGTCAATGTAGAGGGAAGCAGATTCCCGATAGTTGAAGTCGGCATGTTGTTTGTACCACTGCAAGATGGGAGGAACAGCTCTGCCATGCTCCATGCATTTCTCAAGCTCCTCCAGGCTCTGCTTCGACATCATTGCGACTGCGGTGTAGGACAGCAGACGGTCACTGACAGCCTGGGCACACGCCCAGCCCCCATGGCCGTCAAACACTCCAAAGAGCATGCCCTTTGACTGGAGAGGATATAGAAAATGAGCTTAAATGTAACAAGAAGGGAGATGGATGAGATTACAGACGCAGAGAGAGAATACGTACCTGTAAGCAGGTGGCTGCACTGCGACGGTCTTCATTGGGTGTGTTAGCAGCCAGCTGGTTGCTCTCAAACCTTCTGACAGCACTGAGTCCCCTGCCATCAAACTCTGGCACACTCACACTCTGAAACAGAGTACACAGAGAAGTACAGAGGTACTCAACCGCAAAGGTATATATACTGTATATGTAAAACTCATATATCATATTAGAATGAAAAAAACTACACATTTTCAACCTATGATGACCTCAGAAACATGATTGTGTTTTCATATCTTTTTTTTGGCAGTTTAATAGACACTATCACACCTGCTCATTAGATCGCAGGATACTGTTGATTTGAACCCGGCTGAGCTGGAAGTCTAGGTTCTGACGAGTCGAGAGGTGCCGCATACTATGAGGCCACTTCCCCGACTCCTCTCCAGTGAGGCACAACGTGTCTGACCTGCAGGGACCCCAGGACGAGGAGTTACATTGGGAGTACTATAAGGGCAAAAAGAGAGCGATGACAACGTTATGATTATAAGCGTGAAACTGAAAGTAAAAGTCAATCGCAGGGTACACACCTGGAGTGGGGCAGTGGGTTTGGAAAGTGTCAATGTGTAGCTTGAAGCTCTTTGAAGTATACTGGCGCACACACGTCCAGACATCTCTGAAGAGGCAACGCGTTGTTCAACTTATTCACCCCAAAATCTATGTAGAGAAAAGAATGAAACTTATAAGGGTTATGATACCAGCACGTTTGTGTTGAAGACGCTTGACAATCAATGAGCTACCGTAAACATATAGCAAGTTATGCTAAAATGAACACACTGTGCTATAACGTTAGACCAATACCGAGCAGTACGACGTCACCTCTCGTTAGTATATGTGCAAGCTAGCTAACGTTTGATACAAATACTTTAACAACAGACAGCCTTAAAACGTAAAGTTAGCTTGCTTGCTGGCTAGCTTCATTAACGTTTACCATATGAAGCGACGGATTTTACACCAACACCTATGCTTGATCTAAACAGACACACATTGATTTGGTACATACGTTAAGTATACTAAATAAACACTTGATTGATTGATTAAATACGTACAAAGTTAGTAAAAGTACACATGAATCGATGTCGATCGTCAGAACTCCATAGATGACGGCGACGTGCCACAACGTCTGACGTCAGACGCACTGTTGTAGTACTGGCTGGTCGCTTAAAATAGACGATCTTTGTTTGAGACTATTTTATAGTTTGGGGATACTTAGGGAACATTGCCAGGTGACAGCTAGGTGTTTGTTTTGCATCTATCTGGTAACAGTCATAAAGGTGTGGCAACATGACACACTGCCAAATCACAGTGTGTAATCAGAACATGGACTGTATATACACAGAAGATTTACAGTCGATAAATCGTACAAACACTATTTCAAGTGTATCAGTTCGAAGCCACGCCCACCTGTCAAACTTCGTGGTCGTGTCAGTTAGTTCTGTCTGTCAATATGGCTCACGTTAATATGTTGTTACCTTAATTTACCCTAACTTTTGTAAGGTGAAAAGTGGCAATTAACTAACTCTAATTTTAAGTTTTGACATAATAGCTTGATGAAAAAAATGAACTTTTAAAAAACGGCCCAAATTTAACGTTAGCTTGAATGTTTGAATTGTGTTAGCAACGTTAGCTAACGTTGGCTAGCGAGTTCTGTAAGTAGCATTTTGGTGACAATAGCACATTTAGACATTTAAAGAGAGAAATGGATAACACAGGGGTTTGCAGCAAAAGCCGTAATAGTAAGTGACGCTAACTGTGAAAATGTAGTTTTGCTTATGTATTTGTAGATGTGCGTTGCTAATGTAACATGATATATTTACAAATGTAACTCATGTCTGGTTAACATGACCTTGTTGATTTCATCTTTCTGTGTTCAGCCATAAAGACAGATCTCACTTTGCTGCTCGAGTGTCTGAAGTTTCAGATGAAATGTCCCGATTTGCAGAAACAAGCTCTTCTCACCATTCACTCAATCTGTGAAAGGAGAGGTAACAGTGAACCACCAGTGACCAGACATTCAATGTCCTCTCTTCTAACCATCTACACACACTAACCATCTCCTACAGCTCTATTCAACATTCATATGTGTTGTTGGACAAACACATGCTAATCATTTATCTCTGAATCTTCAGCATAACACCTTGACATCTTTCCATCTTCTGTTTCATTTTCATTATTTCAGAGGATAATGTGGACCTGCTGAGGGAAATGGGAGGTGTGTCATTTGTGTATAACCTCTCCAAATCCAGCATTGTTCGCTCAGATGTCAAGGAGACTGCACTCTTTACGCTAGGCACGTTAGCAGAGGCCAATGGTAAGCGTGTGTGCGTGCGTGTGTGTGTGTGTGTGTGTGTGTGTGTGTGTGAGATAGTTGCTGAATCCCCATTCAGGGACTCGTCTGGTGAAGGATGCAGTCCAAAAAGCTGTGTCTTTTGCAGCAGTTGAAGCTTAGGATGAATGTGCGTGTCCTTCCCAAATGAGACAGCACACACGGGATGCATTTAGGTAGTCTTAGTCATCTTGTAAAGTTCAAAATCCCCCAGTTTACAGGCAGGAAGTTGCTCTTAAACAGCTGACTACGTGCTAAATAATAGGTCCTGGCAAACACTTTCTGTAGATTATGGGAAACTAAAAGCTGCAAAGGACACAGATAAGATAGCTTTGTCACCACGTCATGACATAGTCAGAGGCTGTGGTCCTGGATTGAGATACAGCATATGTGTATTTTATACAACAAGCCCGATGTACTGTCCTATGAATACAATATCACTGTGTTGGTATAATGTGGTATCTTCAAATGCAAGTCAGTTACAGGAAATTACCTTTTTTTTTTCCCTCTGGTAGTGTATTGCAAGAATTATCTCTGCAGGAAGGAGACATTTGCAGACCTTGCTGGTTTGCTGCTGAAAGAAGACATCCCGCTGACACAGAAGAGAGTGTCTGTGTACTTGCTGTCTGTGTTGGTCGCCAACAATAGTAAGACCACGGAGGAGTTAAAGCTACAGGATTGGTTGTCCCGTTTAGTTGCAATGTTTTCTGACGTGACTTTTTCTTTGATTTGGTTTCGTTCAAGCTCATGAAAAGCTATTTCATATGTTTGGAACTAAATGTAGAGCAGTTTCTGTAGGTCTCATGTGTCTCATGTGTTACTGCAGAATCAGGACAGACTTTAGGCCAAACTACTGGCTGCCTGGATATCCTACTGGACCTCTTCAGGTACTTTGCCATCCTCAGTCATACTGAAAATTGTGTTTTCAAAACCCACTCATATAAGCACCTACATATATACGTTTAATCGTATACATTTCTGCAGGACCACTTCCCCTCTGTCTACAGAGGCTACCGTGAGAGCAGCTAATGCTACTCAAACCTACCAGCTTTGGGCATCTGTGTCCAGTGCTCTCTGTGGATGTGTCAACAACCCTCAAAATGGTAACGTCATCTGTTTATTTGTGCCTTGTGCTAACTCATTTAGTATGTAAAACATTGATGCGCTTGCCATCCAGGCGACTACTTTTAAGTCAAAACCATGGGATACCACATTAAGTTCATATCTGGAGTCAGAGAAAGAAATGTTTTTGCTCAACTGTGTCTTGTCTTCCAGAGGAGGGTCAGCGTATTTGTGTGGCAGCCTTTGCCGTGATAAAAGTCTGGCTTCAGCAGATCGATTTGACACGCACTGACATTTTTCAACCCATGTGTTCCTTCATAGCAATGACGGTTTCCAACAACTGTAAGTGGAAGGGACAGAATGGCTCGTGCTTAGCCTGTGATTTTTTGATCTTAAGTTACATTAAAATTCAAATGCTTAAATGTGAATCACTTCTTTGTTTTTTTGCAGCCTGTGTTCAGGAGAGTTTCTCTGCCTCCGGGTGTCTGGATACTCTCGCTCTTGCACTGGTTCGTCTAGCTTCAGCAGCAGATACAAGCTTGATGTCGTGCCAGCTCTCTGTCACTGTATCCAAGACCCTGTCAGCTTGCATCACAGAAAACTGTGCGTATCACTCTCACACCCACACACATGCGCACATCTGGACACTTCACTTAAGCAACCAAAGTGTCTCATTCTCCATTCACAATGTATTCTTTCTAGCTTCTCTGGCTTCGGGTCTTTCTCAGTATGGTGTGGTTTCCCACCTCTTCTCCCTGCTGGCTAGCCCACACTTGGACCCTGAGGACAGGCTCTCTGTTTTACTCACTCTGGGCCACTGCACTCAGGCCTCTGGTAAGACTGCACAGTAGTACAACTTGAGTATTTATGCTATCTATGTCTTTTTCTTAAATGTCTTTTTTTCCTTCCTGCCTGTAGAGGAGCACCAGTCCCAGTTGGTGCAGTGTGGAGGCCTGCCCCTCATCATCACCCTACTCACAGAAGATACAAGTGAGGAGGTTCGCAAGGCTGCTACATTCATACTGCAGACCTGCAAACAGGCCAGTAAGTCACAAAGTTCAGTACTGTTCGGTACTCAGTGAGTAATTCAGGAGCGTCAGTGTCACCAAAAGTATCCACTTCCTTTTTACATTTATTTCTATATTGGGCATGTGTGAATTTAACTTCGGAAACCGAATCATTTATAGCGGAAACTCCTGATCCAGAGTGCGAATATAAAAATGAATAAATAGAAGATGCAATTGAAGAATACGAGGGTAGAATATGGAGTTATAATGCCTTGCTTGTCGTTGTTTGTGAAGCCATGTCCCTGGAAGTGCCTGGTCAGACAGTGAGACAGGGGGAGGGGGAAAATGTGGACTCCATTACGAACATGGAAGGCTTCAGGGGCTCAGCCAGAGAGTTGCTGCGCAGGATTGACCTGCTGGAGAAGAGACAGGGAAAGGTCAGATATACACTCACACACACACACACACACACACACACACACACACACGTGGCCATAGTGTAATCAGCATGAAGAGCAGTGAATCGTGATGTGTGCTTATGTCCATCTTTAGGAGGCTGAGGATGAGCAGGAAGACACAGAGCCATTAACTTCAAGTGAAGGTCTCGGCCAACCGCCTCTGCCTCTGCAGCAGAAGGAGAGCATGAAAACCGTCCCCGCCGCATACAGACAGAGCAGCACTCGCAAGAATGTAGAAGCAGGGGGTGAACACAACAGTCAGCTTCAAACTGCAAGGAATGTGGTCAAGAGTAAGGATGACAGTGAACTGAAGCAAGTGAGCTCCCATTTAAGTATGCAGAGAGAGAAGGCTGGAAGCAGTGGAGGGTCTGTGTGGTGTTTGGTGTGCAACGGTACTGGAGCCCTAATGTCCTCCCATCCGCAGTCACTAGAGGGAGGCAGAGAGCCGCGTACAGCAGACGAGTCAGTAGACTTCCTCACTGTTGATTACGTCTTAATAATGAAATGAGAGCTTTCATTGTTTCTTTCTCTTCTGTCTTTTTGTTCAGATGGTTGTTTAAGCCCCCAGCATCAGTGAGGCCCAGTGCAGCAGAAGAGATCAAGTGTTCTGATGAAGAAGGTGAGAGTCACAGCTTCATACCTTTTAACACACTTCTTTGCTTTTGCTTTTGTTTTGAGTAGATGTGCAAGTTTTCTCATGTTTTTTCCATTCAAGTAGTGTGCTTTTATTTTTTTAGAGTTGCAGGACTGTGAGAGGAGCATGGTGGGGAAAAGCCGAGTGGAGGAACACTCACTGTCTCGTATCCGGTGTGCAGGTGGGAGAACTCACTGTATTTATTATTTTCAACTTTTAAGGGATTGTTCAGTTAGATTATTGCAAAGCCAGCCCCGGACTTTCCGCTGAATACCTTCTCTCCTCTAGGTTGTGTGTTGCCGTTTGAGGAGGTGACCAGTCGCACTTTTGCGTCGCTGCAAAGCTCCTGCCACCACAGCTGTGACATGCACACGGTGCTCCGGGAGGCCACGGAGCGGTTCAGGACTCGTCACTGCAACCTTCTGCTCAGGAGAGAGAACCACGTGGACGCCGAGCGGGCAAACCCAGACCATGAGAGGGCTTCAGCTGCAGAGCCACAGAGAAGCTGGGGAAACTGGAGGGGTAAGGACATCTTCATGGACGGTCTCTCACTAATCACTAATCACTATAACCGGGTCAGGCTATCATTGGCTAACCTGCGGCTGCAACATGGGCTGAATATTACTGCATTTGGCAAGAATATATTATAACATTTCAGACTTTGTCCCGAATATAGTACGCTGCATAATAGGTGCACTGGATTATGGGTGTTGTGCATGCTTTCATTGCTGACAGCGGTATTTGTAAAATATGTCGACAAGTAAACATCTCCTTCATCAAAGAGCATAGCTCAGTCAAGATAGTAAACATGCCTCATGCATGTTGCTGCTGTTCCATTTCCCCTTGTCCATTACTTCATAACCTTGACTTTAGTATTCTCAGTATGAAACGCATATTGTTGTCTTTAACTGCTGCTATAACATGATTTCTACTCCGCTGTAAAAGAGGTCTGCCTGACTCCCAGACGTAAAGAAGCAGGGAAAGGCCAGAGCTCCCTGCCGGAACATCACAGGAAGAAGCACAGTGGTAAGAACTATGAACGTGTCTCCATACATCAAATCAACTGCAAATCAGTAAACAACATTTAGTTGTTGGCCACTGAACTAACATACATGTACAATAATCTTTAGCTGTTTAATTCTTCTTCTTCCATCATAGGCATCGCTTTGACTCCACTGCGTAGAGGAGCTAAAGAGGGGACATTGACCCCTCATAACACGACCGGTATGTATGTGACATAATCATAGACGACATATAATGTATTCTTGTCCTTTCTATTGGTCATGTTTAACAGCATTGCTCTCATTGCGCCTCCTCTCGGGTCCAGGCTTAATTCCCCTGAGAAGATGTGATCTTCCTGCAGGTAGATGTGTGCTCTCAGATACGGGTGTTTACAGTAGATTACTGTAAGTGGGTGTGTGTGTGTGTGTGTGTGTGTGTGTGTGTGCGCGTGTGAATGTTATGATTGAGAGCCTTTGGTGGGAGCTGTCTCTCCGTAGTGTGTTCTTGGCAACAGACGAACCGAAGAGCAGAAGGAATGTTGAACTGCAGCCAGTGTTCTCACAGTGCAGGCCAGAGCTGGTTCAGAGCAGCACAACTGTATGGAGCTGTTTCACACTCTGTGTGTGTGTGTGTGTGTGTGCGTGTGTGTGTGTGCGTGTGTGCGTGTGCGTGCGTGTGTGCGTGTGCGTGCGTGCATGACAGAGAGAGACACAGAGAGAGAGAGAGAGAGGCTGTTTTCTGATGCTTTTGTATTAAGCCAGTGGTGTTGAAAGAAGTTTTAGTCTGTCCCACATTATGATTTTGCATGCTCTGTACTTGCATTACATTCATTATACTGTAAAACAAAAAAGTATATATTTATTCATTTTGTGGCTTTATATGCCGTCAATCCCCTTTTTTCTCCCCCTGCTTTCCAATTTTGCCGATTCTCTTGCTTTAAGTCAGACTTTCTACATGCTGACATTTACTGTGTCTTTATACCGCTCAGACAAATGCATTTTCAAATGCTCACTTTGTGTGAGTGCACACCTAGAACAGGTTTTTCTTCCATTGCACAGCTCACCTTTTCATTCTGTCTCCAAACCCTTCAGCTGTTTTTTTACATCTCTGTCTTCTTTCCTGTTAAACTCTTTACTGTCTTGATTTCTTCTGTTCTCTTGCCTACTTCATCGATCGTTCTTCTCCTCCTGCATTGCTGTTTTTTTACGTCAGTGCAGCTGTAATAGTCATAACTGGTGACGTAAAATGTCACGTATGAGGAGTAGTGCAAGAGAGAGAAAGCGTTGTCTTATCTTTATATTTGACATCCTCACAGTGTTTTCCACACGTACTCACGCACAGACTGTTTTATGTTGCACACACAGAGAGAAGAGGAGGGATTCAAAGTGGACGTCACACTGCTGATGATGAGCCGAGGACGAGCACGGAGCACTGTTCCACTGTGAGAGTCTGAAAGAATATGTATATATTGATATCTATACGGCCCGCCAGGTTTTTCCAACTGCTGTTCAATGCTGTGGTTGTATGCTGTAGTTCATTGAAGCGTACGGTAAACATGTGCTGGGATTGTTGAGGAGTTGATGATGAGCAGGGTCTTACAACACAGACGTCGGAGCGTCCCTGAACACATCAGCGGGAGGACTTTCAAAACACTTCTTGCAACTACATAACCATGCGATTATTATAATTCCTGATGACACAACATCTTACTTCAAGTCTCAACAAGGTGATTTTCACAGGGTACTGAAATAGGTTGAGACTAATGGAGGGTGGGGAAATGAATTTAAAACTGTAGGATATTGCGGAATGGTTGCGAGTCATTTAAACAATGTGTTGATAATGTGCAAAGCCACCAGTATGTAACATTAGTCACTAGTCACTCAGGCATTTAGCAGATGCTTTTAATCAGGAATAAACTAACATTAATCCACACTCTCCTGTGCATCTGACACATTGTCCAATGTTTAATCAAAGTTGTGCCTCCTCTGCTGTCCTTCTAACTACCAGAGGAGGAGGAGGAGGACAGACTTCAGCAGGGAGGAGGTGCGTTACCTACTGTGCGGTGTGAAGACTTTGGGTTTCTCCTGGAACTCCATCCTGTGGTCGTACCCCTTCCTACCTGGACGCACCAATGTTGACCTGGCCAAGAAATACAGGCGGCTAATGGTAACAGGAGAAAGTCTGCCCTAAGTGAGACATTTGATATTTTCCATTAGAAATGTCAAATTGCATTTAAGTTCGCTGCAGAAAGGGGAAGTCTTCTGAGATCCTGGGCCAGCCGATGAATTAATGCCTCCTGTTAGTAATAGCTTTGACTTTCTTCACACTGTATTTATTGGAAATAATCCAAATAAGCGTTTACCTAATATATTAACATAGTGTACTCTCAGTATTTATTAAGATTTTTAGTACTTTGTATATGGTGGTCCTACTTTGCACTGTTTTTAAAATAGTTTGTGCAGCTTTTTCAGTTCTTTGAAACATGTTAATTGTTTTGTTATATGTTAAAACATTAAAACAAGTGTTTGAGATTCTTACATTTCTCTGTCAGCATCTTCTCTGTCAAATACGCATTTGTATTTGATCTTGTTAGGACGCATTGTGCTATATTTGGAGTGAACATGATGAAAAACCTTTGAAGGGCCATGTTAACATCCTTGTTGTGTTGCACTATCACCTGTTGATGAGTTAGCACCACTGTGTTGCCACATGTACGTCTGCCAGATTTGATTGCAACAGCACAACGTGCCGATGAGTCGTGGCATGAAAAGACCCAGCCCTAAACACTGTAACATATAACATGTCCACCAAAACGTTCAGTTTGGATAATATTGGAACTTAATTGAAAGAAGTTTTTTTGATATGATTTGACCCAAGCAATCTTGTCAATTTGAGCAGAACAGCAAGTGTCAGTTGTGTATTGCACCACTATTTTGGTTATACATAAGGAAGACAAGAGGAATGCAAAGAGGAAGCAATAATTGCTGCACTTCTGCTTCGACCCTTTAAAAAAAACAGATATATATTATATATGTGTTACTTCCTTTACACACGGTGTCACGGAAGCAAAGAACAAGGTCAGTTTACTTTGATTCATGCTTTTGCCATTGAAGTCCATAGCGAGGCAAGCAATCATCAAGGAGTGGGAGAGACTCCAGCACTTTGGTGTATTGAGCTGAAAGCCTCTGGTATGACAGGAATCACAAATCAGACTGTTTATCAAGTCTGAGTGCCTCTCCCTCTCTGTGGGGACTCATCGTTGTGTTGCCAAAACCATGGGGCTTGCCATGCCCCGAGGTGGAGGCTGCTTAGAGTTAGGTGTGGTTGGACAAAAGCATATTATGGATTATGAAACGGCAGACTGCATTGATGCACAATGATAGTCTTGATATAGAAGAATTATTGTAATTTAAATTGAGCAGCTCCGTGTTGTACATCTCGACGACGCCGCAGAGTAGTTCTTCCTTCCGTCGGTCAAATTGGCAAAATTTCATTTTTCAGCAGGATGAAGTGGCCTCTCGTACCGATCCACTGGGGCCAAGATGTTCAAACAGCATGCAGTGAGAGAGGAGGAGGGGGGGATGTGAAGAGCAGATTTCTCATGGACTGAAACAGTCACACTGAAGACTTTTGACCCTGGCCACCCGAAAACCTCCTTCCTCTGGAAAGAATGTGCCCCCCCCCCCCCAATCCTCCCTCCCCTCTCACCCACCAGACTGCGAGGAGGCTCCGTCTCTACATGTTCTGATCCGTGCGAGCTGGAATTCGATTTCCATATGTACGCCATGTCCCGTACACGTGTGTGTTACAAAACACCCTCTGTGACGGAGAAAGCTCAGATTGTTCCAATGTGTGCGTTTAGCAGATCCAGCCACTCTTTAGGCCAACAAAGCCACGACGAGCCCACAGTTACTGAAGCTGCTGTGGCCTCGCAGCTAATGTGTGTTAAGTAAAAACACATCCGAAGTCCCTTCCCGTAACCTACGACATAACATACCTTCTAGTTTAAAATAAATCAGTGACGATGGCCATAACACACGTCGAATAATATTTTTATTTTCACAAAAGAAGTCACTACTTAGGTTAAAAAAAAAAAAATCCTGTTGAATACAAGAAAGATACAGAATTTTACAAAGTCCAAAGATGATTATGTTAAGGCATAAATGTTTACTAGACACTTGTACCCTGATAGTACTGTCTCCATCTTGGTTGCATTGCTACTGTCCCTTGCCCATGGTTTTGCAGTCACCTATGGAGTGCTGCACACTCACACTATCCACCTCACAGAGCTTTTCCCTTTGTCCTCGGTCAACATCTAAATTCTTCCCTTCAACCTTTTTTTCCTGTAAGGCATTATTGTATAACAATGGCTTCTTTTTCTCTTAAAGAAATTCATTTAAATTCATGCTCGGTGAATTTGCATAGAGGAAGAGCTCCGTTGTCCAGTAATACACTCAAGTACACTCATAACCCCCTGTGCCGCTAAAGCCCCACCAACACACCCTTTGGCACATTTTCGTTCATTTTGACAGAAATTAAATGTTTGCCTTTATTAGGCCACTTAAGCGAGGAAAAAAAACAAAAAAAACATTGCATCTTTCAGAATTCATGTAAGGAGTTAAGAGGGTTTCACAGAACAACTATCCATTCACTTCTTAAATGAATCATCTGCCGTGGTTTCACATCTGCTCAGTCATAGGTCACTGATAAGGTCATTCATTATCTTTCAGCACCATGTCCTGCAGCAGTCCACTAATATTTTCCTGGCTGAAGTCACTCACGAGCTGCTCCAAATCCCCTGCAGCCTCCACCGCTGTCGGGTTTTCCGCAGACGCTGACGTCTCCTCGCTCTTTTCGGCCTCGAATGTGGGAATCACAGAAATCTCAGCGCTGACTTGGCATTCTTCGGTCGCCGGCATGTCTTCTGCATCGACCGGGGCGGTGACTGGAGGAATGTCAATAGGTTGGGGACTTTCGTCAGGGACTGAACAAATCATTACCTCAGGGAGAGACTCTTGGCTAAGCAGGTCCGTCTTCTGCTCCATAGCCTCAGCTGGTACCGACTCTGAAATCGGTTCAGGGACTGCCTCAACTTCTGCCTCCGGTTCGGGAACTGGCTCGGGTTCAGGAACTGGTTCCTGTTCGGAAACAGGCTCGGGTTCAGGAACTGGTTCCTGTTCGGAAACAGGCTCGGATTCAGGAACAGGCTCGGGAACAAGCTTGGGTTCAGGAATTGGCTCTTGAGCTGGTTCTGGAGCAAGCTGAGCTTCAGCAACAGGTTTTGGCTCAGCAACAGGTTCCGATTCTGGAGCTGATGATTGGCAGTCTGAGAACAGAGGCTCGGTTTGGACTGGAGCTGGAGCGTCCTTTACCACAGGCTCTGGGTCAGCATCAGGAACCTGCTCCTCTTTACTCTTCAACACTAATTGTTCGGTGCCGGAACACGCCAATTGTGTCACTTGCTCCTGAATCCCCACATCCAGCTTCTGCTTTTCAGTGGTCTGCGTGATCCCAGAATCCTCTGCTGGTGGTGCAGTTGCTGTTTCTGCTGCAGCAGTTTCAGCACTGCTGGCCAGGACGTCTCGCCCTCTGCTGAACCGGTTTCCCATGATGAACCTGTACAGAGACAATGAAAAGAGTTACGAAATGTCAAATTATATTCTGCAAGTGGTTCCAAAAACCAAAAGTCTAACTTTTATTTTGCTCAATATTAACATAACCTTTGCTGATATTCTATTCTAAAAAGGTGGAGATTTTCTTCCCATTTCATAAACAAGCAATTGATCAAGGGAACAAACCCACAAAAACCAAAGAGAGAAACTCGTTTCTACTGAGGATCCACTGAACTGGTTGAGTGAAACATATCCCAGTGTGCGCGTTATACGGTACATTGTGTTCTCTTGTACCTTTCCGGGGCTGCATGTACAACGTGTACCATATGCGTCCGGATTTGAGCGTGTCTACAGGGAATGTTTCTGGTGTGCCACAGGAGCACTTTAATCATGTATTTGATTGCATCTTTCTTGCGTGCTTTGCACTGCACGCCACCCCTTAAGCTCTTATATTTAAATAAAATCTGCACGTTTAAACGCGCACTGAAAACGTTTTCCAACTACGATCACGTAACAGCACCCGTGTCAGGAACATTACAGGTCATGATTTCCATTTGTTTTTGCATTTTTTAATTATTCTCTAAAAACAACCACACCTTGATCCAGTTGTGCTTCCTACCGGAACCATGGATCCGCATTACCGCAGTTCAAACTCTTAATATAGGCCTCATGACATGACAGATATCCATCTCAGAATTATTATCAACACGAACAACATCAGTGCGCCAATTGCCATTAATTGTTGGTCAAAGCAAAAAGGAACAAAGAAACCCTTGCAGACGACCCCGCCTCCCTCGTGCTGAACAAACTTAAAATCCATCCAAAACGAACAGAAGCATAAACAGCTCCGGCAACAACACCGAGTAAGAACCGGGAACCAACCTTGTGAACCGTTTTCCGTTGCAGTAAAAGTAGATTTAGTCGCAGATGATCCCGCACTCCCAACTTGGAGAAGATCGCACGTCAAGCTGCCTTTCGTCGCGCGCACCAGCAGAGCAGACTCCTCCAAACGCTGCCGCGCACCGTGCGCGTCCACGATTTATATGCGCGTTCCGTACACCAAACCCACGGCTGCTGCACACTTGCCCAGCCAGTAAGTAGCCTAAACAACACTAGATTAAACTGCTAATGTGTCTTTACTCAATCCTCTTTAATACCCATGAACCCGTGTTTATTCCTGGTAAACCGACCACACCTGTGTCATGTTTCAGCCTGATCTCTGTGTTTCAAAAGGCTCACCACTAGATCATGTTTAAATAGGGTCTCAAGAGCTTCTTAAGCCGTCAGTGTTGGCCACAGTCCATTTTATGTACATGTATTGCGATTACAGATGAGGAAGCTGATCAGCAGGTTGAATATTAAATCCTTTATTTCTGTAGCTCACAAGTGTGTTATGCTGAGAAGTTGACGATTAATCTTTCTTTTTCTGACTATAAAAGCACCACTCTTATGATTGTTTTTTCCAAATGATCAAGTGTCTGTATTGATTTCTGTCAACAGGAATATTTAATCTTCAGGTCAGGCCACGTAAGGCTTAAGCTGCTTTCTGTTATGGCGGTTCTGTCTGTGAGGAGACCTGGGCTCTCTATTTGGATTTCTGTGTTCTGCAACACCGGTACGGGAGACCTGTCAGTGGAAATGAATCTGAGATTCAAAAAAAATGAACATCCTCGCCACAGTGGTTACTCTGGGTTTGTACATTCCTGTTGTGCTTGTGGCCTTTGACAGAGCAGCCCTCCGGTTTAGCATGGCCTGCATGAAGCCGACTCATCCTGACCTGGCATTATAGGTGTTTTGCTACTCTTATCAGTCGTATGTGAACTGGGAACACATGACCATCTGGTTCTATTTATGTGTGCACGTGCAAGTAGAGCTGGTTATTATAACTGTGCTGACCTGTGTGAAAGAGGGGAGAGAGGAGAAGAAGTCCGCCTTGTTAAACTTTAATTATGAAGCCAAAGTGCTTGACTAAGGTATAATCAAAACAGTGTTGTTGTTTTTTTACAATGAGAATTAAACTATTTTGTTTCATGTCAGGTTTTCACTGAATGCCTTCAGGCATATGCTGCTGAGTCTTATGACACATTTTGTGATGAACCTGTTACCCTTCCTTTTAACGGAGCGTACTGCATTGCTTTTGTGTGTACTATTTTAATTTGAGACAAACTGGTTTGTGAAAGTGATGGCTAAGTGCGCAATTAAATATCTCACAAAAATAAATCGAAATCAGAAATACTTAATTGATCCCTGCGGGGTAATAGCTGGTACAGTACAATAAAAACAATACATCTTTATTGTCGACCAGGGTGGAAATTAGTCTTAGGCTCATCAAACACAAGACAAGACAACGACAGCACAGTAAAACACATTAAAACACTTCAACTAAGTGTTTGTGTGTTTCATACTCCGTCACATTACTGAGATAAGGGTATTGATGGCACATAGGATGAAAACTAATGTGTACACTGTTTCTAAAATCTGTGGACAAACACTGAGACCACTAAGTTCCCTCAGAAGATAAAGTCGCTGTGAGCATCTCTTGAAAGTATACACTGAATTATCAGAGAAGCTCATCTGGGAGTCCAGAACAGTAGCAAAGTCTTTAAAGTGTTCCACAGTTTTCACCGAAACAGGGTTTTCGATGCTGTATGCTGAAGTTCATCATCACGTAAAGAAGATTTCTCTCACAAGCCGTAAGGCGTCGTCATCCTCCTCTGCTGGCATCTGTGAGTGCTCCTCTTTTTCCTCAATCTTCCCAAGACCACCGCGGTGCTGTTCTGGTCCTGACCTCTGACCCTCAGGTGCCCGATGCTGCGGGCTGTTAGTGTACGCCACTGTTTCCAACTCTGTGACGTCCACGTCTTTTTCTGAAACATACGTCGTCTCCAGGGCATCATCACCGCAGTCTGAGGACTCCTCCTCTAAAGTCACCAGCTTTGCTATCTTCTTTGAAGAGGCAGAGTTCCCCCTCACCTTCACAGTGGTGGCTGCTGCCTTGTCTTCAACCTGTGTGTGTGTGTGTGTGTGTGTGTGTGTGTGGGGGGGGGGTGAAACACATTTTACACAGTGCTTCAGGGAACATCTTGCATTTTACATACACTATGAAAAATGGTGTGAGATATGATTTAAGTGTTCTACATGCAGGTACAGTGTTGAGTGGACAACATATGTTTGGCATATAGAAAGTAAAAAGCCCGTACTAGGATCCCAACATTTTCATATATATAATGCATTTAATTTACACTCCTTTGTTTTATTTACATAATCTCAACATCCTGTAATAATATCGGCGTGTTTTCATTTTGACATTTTAAATGATTTGATCAACAACTGGGTCTTTTCTAGCATTCTCCTCCCCCAAATCTCAAAAAAATGAAGAAAAGAGAGAAGCAGCGCCACCTTCAGGTCAGTGGGGAGAGCCACGTCCTCGCACGCACCGTGGGTGAGATGTGAAACAGCTGCCTCCACCAGCTCTTTCTCGTTCATACAGTAGAAAGCAGCACTGAAAACACAACCGTGCATATGCGTCAGTCAAAATGGCGTAATAAACCTTTAACTCAAGTATAAAACCGAGGCTTTGCCTCGTTTGTTTTGTTTTCGTCAACTACCGTTCAGTTTTCCGTTTTCTCCCGCTCCTCAGCGGCTCCTTCTCTTTCACCTTCTCTTCCTTCTTCTCCATCCATGACGGCAGCGCCCGGTGCCTCTCTGACATGTTGGCGCGGTGTTACACAAGTGTATTGTTGGCTTGCATCTGCACGAAGGCTGCTGAGGTATCGCCGGTATAATTGGAAACAGGAACGAAGGGGTTTCCAGCGGGGCTAAAGTCACGTGATCACAATGGCTGACTGAGTCTTCAGCGCCACTTAGCGGACAAACAGCTCAATGCGCCACTAAAAGAAAACACCGTCCTTTGTTACGATTACTATTCTGTACATTTGATGAGTATGCTGTGTCACACTAGTTTCTATTATTAGTATATTAGGAGGCAGTAAAGCTCTGCAGTGTTTTTGAAAATTCATTGTGTTTAATTTGTTGATTATTGTCAATGTTTTGCATGTCGCCTGACTGAGTCTGCTGGTAACTAAAGCTAAATAAACACAGTGCTGCAAAAACAAAAGTCCCTCTCAAATGTAGAGGAGTAGCAGAATGCGTAATATAAAATGTGAATACTAGTCGACAAGTAGGCTACCCCAAAACAGTTGTATAATTATGTACACTATTGACTTAAAGTAGTTAGTGACAGCCACTGGAACTCTACACAAAACTCTTTAATCAAAACTTTTCAAATGTGCCCCCCCTCTCCCGCTCTGTCTATTCTCATTCACTTCCATCTCAACACACACACACACACACACACACTATACAGTTTATCGTTGTTGGAATTAATCAGGGTTGCAGTGGCGCGCTGTATAAATGAAACTTGCAAAGTCTCTCACCCTGGCCTTTCTGTTCCGTTGTTTCATCATCAACACCCCTTTTTGTATTTTTTTTTTACTTCCATTTTCAATAACAGTAATTGTATTATGATAATAGTTGTTTTGTGGCTTTTCAAAAAAAATTGTAATGCATTCTGGGTGGTATGTCTGGAAAATGACATAGCTAAGCACGATGGCTTCTAGCCCTGTGTGTCTTATTCTTACTGGCCAACAGCCGATAATCCATGCTAGTCTAGTCGCATGACACATTTCCCCCTCTTTTCTCCTCCCTCTGTCCTTTTCTCACCCTCTTTCACTCTCTGATGTGCCAAACAACCTTGATCAGACTCACACCTTCTGTCACTTTGTTTCAAAGCTGCCTTCTCCCACTCGGGCCTTTTAATTATGTCTCTAAAGCTCCTTCCTAAGTGCTTAGGCCTTGATTGCAAAGACCAGCTTTGTATATTTGACTAAATTAAAAAGTGGGGAAAAAGGGAGGGGGGGAAAAAACCCTCAAGGCAAAGAACATGTTTACAGCCAGATGCACGCACAATGTCATTTTCGCTAAAGCTCTCAAGTTCAGTGCATTTTAGGAACGACAAGTAATCAGAGGGCTGAACTGGTATCAAATGAAAAAAAAATCCTCAAAATCTTCCACCATATTATTATTCCTATTTTCAACAGATGTCAACAGATGCACTTTGGGAAAATAACTTTATTACTGACCTACATTTTGTCATTCATACAGTGGATTTCTTTTTTTATGTAAAGCCACTGGAATATAGAAAACTTTCAACACGCTCAAACTGATTATTTGACCAGAACTAACTGGTTTCCAGTGAAACCAGTTAGTTAGATCCCTTTTAGGGTCCAGACAGCTCTCAATGCTATCCATATTGTTTTTCACCAGACACCAAAATGAAAAGAAAACAAAATGTCGAACTCATCATCACTATTAACTCATTACCATCATTGTTAAAATGATTAAAAAGAAAAATGAAAAATGATTCAAACATTGAAAACATGAAGAACCTACAGTGGCATTGAACTCATCCTCCTCCAGGCTTGCTGCCACGTCCACAGATCAGGCCGTGCTAAGAAGATTTCTTTTTGCTGATGGAGTAAAGCTTGTCACTGCTTTACTTGCTGCTGAATTTGTGGGTCGAACATGGCCAAAATGTCTGCTGAACGTACTGACACGAGAGCAGCAGCACTGGGGTTTTGGTTTGACATTGGTTCAATGGTAGTATTTGTATAAGATGAATATTGTAATGGGCCTAATTTCTTATAATGTTTAGAATTGCAGAACACTCTGGTCCATAATTACACTATGAGTACATTTTGCATGGAGCATGGTCTGCATGTTTTTGTTTGATGAGAAGCTATTGTGTAGAAAACACAAGTTGGATTGGTCATAAACAACTGAATCAGAAAAGTTCAATGAGTAGTTTTAACTTAATCTATATCTCCTCTCACTTTCCACTGCCTCTTCTTCACGTTGTTCCTGCTCTGAGGGTCCTAATTGGTGAGAACCAGACTAATCTTCTAGTTGTGTTCTTAGGCTTAACCCTGCTTTGAGTAAAGGTCATTACCATTGGCCATCTGTCCTAGAAATGCTTGTTGTGATTGGCCATATGGCATTAGAGAGCAAGATTTAGGAAAGGCAGAATCTTTAAATTGAATGAAGATATTCCACTGGTCCCGAAGGGAATGATGTCGGGAGAGACATGACATCATCTCATTATGTCAACCAGGATCATATTAGTGCATGTGTGTGCACGCTTACAAGTGCACATGTGTGTTCACAGATGCAGACTTTGTTGTAAATTCAAATTAAATCTGAGGAAGAGCCTGGGGCTCAAACGTTAAACAGCAATAAAAATCATTCTTGGTGCGGGAGCTATTTGGTATGCGGATCTGTTCTAACTCTGTAAATTCAAGTAAATTCTTCTCTCTTGTAGCAACACACAAAGGACACAAACAACTTCAAAAGTCTGAGTTCAGACACACACAGTCTGACACCAGAGGAAAAGAGGAAGTCATTATTACCTTTAAGGGTCTTTTAGCTCCAATTTGCCACATGGGAGCCTATTATTCCCAGTATGAACCCCCAGTTCAAAGAGAAAGCAGAGCACAATCTGTCAGCACTCTTTCAGTGTGCTTATGTTGACTGTTGATGTGCATAAATGTGTGTTTGGTTAGAATCTGCTGTATCATATGACCTGGACATGTTCATGTGGTTGCTTACATTAATCTGACATTGTTTTTGGCAACATTTCTTGTATAGTTTAGTCTGCTGAACCAACAGGTAAACAAAGTTTTACAAGCAAGCAATGCCTCCAGAAATCAGATCCACCTAACAGATCCCTCTCGTCAGTCAGAGGGTGTTTTGCCAAAAATATTTTCTTAGTGACACAATTACTTCACTCCTGGTTTACTTCACATCTTTGAACATTGCTGGAGGGAACAAATTCTCAGGTGACATATCCTGAATAACAAAAAGCGCTGTTTGCCTCAAATTATTAATTTGCACCAGGATGCACACAGTTTAGTTCTGAACTGAAAAAGGAGCAAAACGCAGGAGGAAGCAAAGGGAGTAGGATTTTTTCGGATGCTTTTGCATTTAGTTGCGTGACACTCAAGGATCGCAAATAGCAGATTTGTGGAAACCCAAAGTTTTCTGTGAAACTGTTTGTGCTCTGATGAATTGGTCACATATCAGGCAGACAACAAACCACATGCCATTTTTAATGATACAGAAGAGATGCATTGCTACATGGGAGCAAGGGCTGGGCATGAACAGATTAGAAGAAAAAACACAGGATTGGGTGAAAGTGAAATGGGGAGTTAGTAATCTCAAATATTAAATAATGAATCAAATACATTTTTTTGGATTTGCTTTTGGTTGTTTTGACGGCTTACAGTATAGTAGTTTTCTGACATTTGAGATCATTTTTATTTCCTTTCTTTCTCCATCTAATCTGTTGTCATATGGACCAGAGTTAAGAAGGGAGTTTAGCATCAGCTTTTCCTGCTCCACGATATCACATACGTCTAAATCTGTCCAGAAATAGGATATTTGAGTCAACTCTCTGACTGGGGCTGCTGGGACAGTCTGGCTTTGAACCTTAAGCGGACTAAGGAATCGCCTATGAGGATGATTACATTTCAAGTTGAAAATAAAGTCAAGTTGTTCATGAACTGTCTTTAGTACCTTAAAGAAAAAGTAAATTATGCTGTAGGTACTGAGGTAAAGGCATTCATTGCTCCACAAGATTTAGTTTTTGTGTCCTCAGCTAGTGTAGGATTTAACTCAGTGGGCTGTGCATGAGGGTGATTAGTTGTGACATAATCTACAGTTGTAATATCAAAAGCCCATGGTGCTGGCAAAGGCAATAAAATATCTCTCGCTAAAATAAACACACACACAAATCAATGTGATGATAAATGAGAAGTCACTGGGATGCAGTAATCTGTTCCACCCTATTAAAGTCGGGACGTGTAGGCCACTGTGCTTCCCCATCAACAGTAATAGGCCAAATCCACAGGGATTTCCTGCCAATCACAGGCTCTTGGTATCTTAATGACTTTTCCTCAGAAGCTGATAAAAGTGCTTTTCATCTAAATACGTCAATCTGTTTTGTTTTACTGCACTGAGTAGATGAAGCAACATGGATTCAAAGCACGAGCAGATCGTGTATTACTGTGGAAATTATTATTATTAAAGAGCACCTGGGACCTCTTAACTCTATTGTTACATGTTGCTGTGAGCT
Source organism: Anarrhichthys ocellatus (assembly GCF_004355925.1). Classification (NCBI taxonomy): domain Eukaryota; kingdom Metazoa; phylum Chordata; class Actinopteri; order Perciformes; family Anarhichadidae; genus Anarrhichthys; species Anarrhichthys ocellatus. The sequence continues at coordinate 12,638,303 of NW_022280032.1, forward strand.
GTAATCCCTGACCTTAAAGATTACCCTTATCCTTGAAAGCTCATTGATCTTTCAGACATTTTCAGTTCTTTTTCAATGCAAGACACGAACAGGCACTCATGTGTTCACAATTAAAATAAGAAAGAATGGAGGAAGTAAAAGATGATTTCGCCCAGCAGTGTCGCCTGGCTCACTCGACCGTAGACTCTGCCAAATTCAATATGTTAATGTTATCCTTAAGCACACGCTAATAAGAGCAATCACTTGCCTGGTTAAGACTCCAATCAAAATGCTAATTACAATCCTGAACAGTTTGGGATTCATTACACTCCTTTAGTTCCACTTTTCTGTCTGCCTTCCTTTGGGTGGTTGCCAAAAAGCTTGTGCCGTTATAAAAATATGTCTGATTACCTTCACTGTTGAACAGTTCTTACAGAGAGAGCCCACACACATGCAGCACATTGAAGACTTGTTTGACGGAGCACTGAGTCAACACTTTCACCTTATAATCAATCGCAAGGCAACAGTGTAATCTTTAAGAACAGACTGATGCAACGTGTTTGTATTGTATGGGTGAGTGTGTTCATCTTCTGCCACTTTAATTCACCCCGGGGTTGTTACCGTGGAAGTACTATTGGTCCCATGTTACTAAATAATGATGGCTTTGGAGACTTTGAAAACATGGCCCCTGGGCTTTCTGATATTTTGTTACTCTGTGCTTTGCTGTTTGGGAAGTTTGGTGGCTGCTGTTGTTTTTTCTGTCACACTTATATTTGTTTTACGTGAGAAACAGAAATCCAAAGGTGGGGGGAAAGAAATAAGATTATCATCATCATTAAAAATAACGAATAGTAGGTTCGACTTTTCTAACATACATTACATTAACAGGAAGGTATAGTCTCACCACATCTACTGCTTGTAAGCAGTCATTAATGTAACTAAAACCATTCTCTGAATTATGGGATCGGATTTTAGATAGTTACTTGACTTGAGTATACTACCTAACTTTCAATTCACTACATTTCAGAAGGAATCTGAAGACAGCAGTCAGTAGTTACTTTGCAGAATAAGATTTTACATATGATCATCTTATGACACATGATTAATTAAACTGCCCCATGGCATATATAGCGTGGCGACTGTTCAACAAAAGTTGTTTCACTTTCCAGTTGCAAGTTATACGTAAAGGATCTGAATTGTTGCTTGACCCTAATTAGTAAAGGGCACTGTGTCAGTACAATAACAACAACAGTAGAAAGGCTGGTATCAGATTTTCGCCACGAAGAACAACATTTTGATGACCAATTTAACGTCATATGGGGACATTGTTGCTGTTTACGGTCTTACTTCTGCTCGTACCTCTTGCTCGTTTTTTTTTCGAAGAAACTACACACACTGTTTCGTATGGATGGAAGTGTGAGAGTGAAAGGAAAGGATGGGAGGATATCACATTATCTCTCTCATTTGCTCCCAGGCATTTGTCAAAGTGAGAATGTCTTTAGCTGCTTAGTGCACCCCTGACATTGTCCTTATCTGTAAGCAAAGTCACTGATTTAAAGCAGTTACAATCAGCAGAAAGAGGAATACATCTGGCAGTGGACCTGCATGGTGACAGGTTCAGTCGTAAAAAGGGAACACATCAAGGAAAAATCTCCATCACACCAACTCTTGGCTTCCGTCTTCATCTTTCTGCGCACCAGCTTTTTTAGGCTTTAGGCGCCTTGTGTCCTTCAAGAAAAACAGGGAATGTGCCCTGATGTCTGCCCTGCAAAGAAACGCACAGAGTGTGACTGATTTATGCCCGGTGAGCTTTTTGGCACAGGTGTCCTGTGTGTGTGTGTGTGTGTGTGTGTGTGTGTGTGTGTGTGTGCGTGTGTGTGCGCGTATTTGCCTTCTGGACACTTGCCCTAATCAGCAAATTCATTTTTTAAATATGGGAATTCCTGATGCAATTCATCATTATGCCAAATAGGCTATGAGGGGATAATCGTATTACATATTTCTCATATATGATGATGCACATGCGTAATCAGCTCTTCCCCCTTCTCGCGCCAACTGAGCCCAATCTTAAAACCGCGAGCAGCCGCAGATCATCCGTGTATTTGAGAGGACAACTCCCAGACTGACTTGAGCGCTGCAGGAAATGCGTCCTTGCGCTGGAAAACTGACCTCATCTGATTTTTTTTTTATTCCATAAGAAGGGAATACTGATGGTGAGTCAGAAGTGTTTTTTTCTGCTCCAGAGGCTTCTCTCATCTCGACCAATGGAATTAGGATGATAAAGGTGAAAGTTGGATTCCGTAACTCGGTGGGTCTAACACGCTCTAACGCGTAGCATTGACAGAGGGATGCGAGGGATACACAGTTGGCCAAGTTTGAAATCAAATCCCAGAAAACGGACTTCAGCTGAGAGGATGCTTGTAGGTGAGTGGGATAATCCACATTTGCATGATTTAGGCCGTTTGATGATTTATCTGGGAGAGATGCAAGAGAGGCGGGAGTTTCTAATCTGTGATAATCTTTGTTCGAGTTGTCGTTTGCTTGACAGACTCTTGACTCTTGTCACACACTTGGTATTTTCAGGCGCAGTCTGCATTTTGCGTCAAAAAAATGATCATTTAGGAAAAAAAACCAATACTTGCCTTGATTTTTATATTATTAAAAGACAGAAATACGCCCAACTCTGATGATGCACTATGGACTCTTAAAGTAAAGACAACTTTTTAAATAAATAAATACAAATTTAAAAAAAACGAAAGGGTGAAATCTCTTTCTCGCATCAGCATGCAGTGTCTCTGTGGGCAGCTGCTGCTTCAGTTCCTCATTCACACACTCACACAGATAACAATGTCCCTGTGTGAAGTGGTTCAGTGGAAAACATGAATTAAATGTATTTAATATATAACACGTAATTAAGAATTTAGAGGCCCATGTGCGCAGTTTGCAAACAAGCAAGAAGACAACCAATAAATCATCAACAACAACTGATGCAACCTTTAGTGCCGGATGCCAGAACAAAGACGTTAGTATTGTTTGAGAAAATGTCTTTCAAACTTCCATAGTACACAAGTCTCACAGTCACATATAACAAACATGCCGTGTCTGCAGCCTATGATAACTGCTGTTTGTTTGTTTTTTTGCCTTGCAGCTTGTGAGTAGACCTTTACAGAAACCTGTCAACATGCCACTTTGGTAAAAACTCAAAGCAACATTTAAGTGGCCTGGTGCCCTTGGGCTAGATGCTCCATTTATGTCATATTTTATGTAATAGACACAAATGTGGCACAAAATATGACTTCATGACAAAGACTTATTTATTTCCTGTAAGAGATCTTTGCACAGGATCATGGCAGACAGTAGCTGTCAACAGTTCCTTCCTACTCTCGTCCACTGCGTTACATAGGAACCTTAGGAGGATGTAATACTAGAACAAAGAGTTAAGCAAGCAGATGGTAGAGTGTCCTTATTCTGTCCCTGTCAAGCTTTTAAATTGCCCTCGCCTGACCTGTTATATACATTCAGGGATTCATCTAAGACATCAAGTTCCGATACACAAATCCTGCTAAGCTCTCTCTGTTTCTTGTATTCCTTGATTGTACTCTTCTTCACACGCTGTCGGCTTCTTTTGCAGTGTTGATATTTCTCCTGTTCCTTGAGGAAGGATTTGCTCTGGCACAAAAGACTAAAGGTAAGATTTATACATTCACTGCACACCTTTGATAGAGGGACTATACTAAAGGAACACCTCAAAATCAAAAATACATATTTTTCCTCTTACATTTAGTGCTATTTATCAATCTAGATTGTTTTCATGTACATAAAACTGCCCACAACAAGGTCTTTGGATTGACTTGAGTAACCCGGTCATTATTTCTGGAAAGAGACATTGCTGTTACATTTTTCAAATGTATTTTTTGGCGCTTTGAGCACCACACGAGTGCCTTATAGTCCCATTAGAGAGAAGGAAGACATCTCTATGGTCGATATCTCAACTCACACCAAAACAATCTACATTGATAAATAGCTCTGCCGCTAAGATGAAAATATGTATTTTGATTTTGGGGTGAACTGTTCCTTTAAATAAAGACACAAATTGTATTTGAATTAAAGATCAGTGAAGTTTTTTTGCACAATTAGCTATACAGTTAACTCTCAGGTTTCTATTGCCTTCAAAGTGTATCATCAACTGCACAAATAATGTTTCCATCATCAAATGTCAGAATAATTATTGGCTGCCATACATACAGATGGAGGTGCAGCATCAAAAGGGGCGAGACCTTCTCAACGGCCGAAGCAATCTCATCACTGTGGGAACTGGGAACGAAACACAGAAGGTGGCACCTTCAGCTCCCCAAACTACCCGAAAACATACCCTCCCAACAAGGAGTGCCTGTACGTACTGGAAGGTAACCAACAACTCAGCCTGATCATTTCACTGCTGTTAAAAAGTTGAGCTTTTGTGTACAGAGTTTCTGTAAATGTTGAATTAGGTCAGATTCCTCCGATGGAAGTTACAGGGAATCCTTGGAACAAAATAACACTTGTATTTGTAATGATCTGTCTTGGTTACACTGGTGTTTGGGTTATTGTTATTTTAGAATTTATTCTGTGTGTTTGAATACTGACCAAGTTTTCCCTCTATAGTATTTTAAGTGCAAACAAGCTTGCAGGCAATAACATTTTCACATTATCTTGCACACCAAAGAATGCATCAAACGTTGTTGTCCTTTTGTGCATCAGTTTCCCTGTAATTGCTGCTGGAGCTCACAAAACAATCTGACCCACAGTAGTTCTTGGGAAAAATTTGAAAGGAGCAAATGTTTTTTCACTGCGCTGTCCATTCTCTTGTAGCATTGTATGCCTGAGTCACATCTGTGCAGATGTGAAACATCGCTCTGCTTCCCTCAGCCCTGCCCCGCCAGAGGATAGAGCTGCTGTTCCATCAGACCTTCTACATCGAAGCGTCATTTGAATGTCGTTTCGACCACATCGAGGTGCGGGACGGTCCCTTCAGCTTCTCGCCACTCATCAATCGCTTCTGTGGCTCAGCCAGTCCTGGACTGGTCCTCTCTAGCGGACGCTTCCTGTGGATCCGCTTCTTCAGTGATGAAGAACTGGAGGGGATTGGCTTTCAGGTCCAGTACAGCTTCCCAGCAGGTGATTAAAACACAGTGGAATGGTTTTATTGATCCTTGTATGTCAATTTTCTCACTATACCATCCTGGTACTTAGTGAATGTTCATCTAGTCTTCTCAAATAATGCTTTGATCAAATGTCTCTGCTGTTATTAGCCACTCAAATATCTGTCCTTCCACTGATTTCCCTCAAAAGATCCCGAGTTTCATCTGCACGTGGGAGGACTCTTAAACCCCATCCCAGGTAGTGCAACCACACAGCTCAGCCTACTCAAATAACTTCAGTTGTATCTTTAGGTCAATATGTGATGCAAAGTCACAGCAGCTTCCTTTCACCATCAACTCCAATCACCTTCCTCTTTTCTGTTTTCCCTTTTTCTGCCTCCTGTCACTGTCCGTGGCTCAGATTGTCAGTTTGAGCTGACTGGGGCTGACGGATTGATCCGTTCCAGTCAGGTGGAGGAGGATTATAAAGTGAAGCCAGACCAGGCAGTAGACTGCATCTGGACCATACGAGCCCCTACGAACAACAGGGTATGGCATGTGGCCTGCTAAGGTTTTACATTTCTGGCAGTTATCTGATGCACAACAACAGAATAAGCTTTGTTTCTTCAAAACCCTAGATAAATGCGCTTTAGTTTGTTTATTATTCAACATTCCCTGACAGTACATCCACAGCGTGACATATGCGCACATGAGGTATAAAGCAAACATATGTATTCATAATCCAACACTTAACATAAGTACACATACAATTTAGCTGGCCCAAACTTATTTATATTTGATCCTTCAATGCAGTGATGCCTTCAAACGTTATGTCGTCTTATAGCAAAGCAAAATTCAAGGAACTGCATTAAAAATGAACATGTACTGTACCTCTCTCCTCACTGCTTATTCCAGATTTACCTGCGATTCTTGGAATACCAGATGGAAAACTCAAATGAATGTAAGAAGAACTTTGTGGCTGTTTATGATGGCAGTAATGCCATTGAGGACCTAAAGGTAATATATTTTGTAATGTGTGTAATATACATTGGGCTACTGCAGCCAGTAAAATCAAAGTACCTCAATACGATGTAGTGTATTTATTGCACATTGTATTGCATTATACTCTGTTTTTCTCTCCTTTTGCTACACAACAGAGTTTATCTTTTTTTTCTTTGTCATACACGCTCATTTTATTTTTAATATGTTGAAGTTGCAACTGTTCTACAGACCTTGGCCTCAATGAGACTACACATCCAAAACTATACGAGAAAATGGTGTGTGGTTTCTTGCAGGCCAAGTTTTGTAGTACAGTAGCTAATGACATCATGCTGGACACCGGCGTGGGAGTAGTGAGGATGTGGGCTGACGAGACAAGCCGTCTCAGCCGCTTCCGGATGCTGTTCACTTCTTTTACAGACCGTGAGTTTCCCCTTCAGAATATTCAGAACCTTTGACTTTTGACATTTTTGCCATTGTCCTTTTTGCTTAGTTTCTGCAGCTGTGACAAGCACAGAGTGTGGACTGGATGTATGATGTGAACAGATTTGCAGCAGCAGCACCCTCCTGTGGTTTCCATTCGATTCTCCAGCTTTTTAAAGAGTAATGCTTTCTTGATAGCAGTTGTATGAAATGCCCAACCCAGTCACAAGAAAAAATACTGACATTGTTGACATGTTTCAGCAAACCACGGTATATGTCGAAAGTTGACGTTTCTGAACCAAAAATACGTTTCATATCAGCCTTGTGTCACTCTTGCAGAAACACACAATGCCTTGTGGTTAACATTTTGAAACAATTGGTTCAGTTTAGGCAACAAAACCACTTGGTTAAGGTTATAAAAAAAGATCATGTGTATTTAAATAGTAGCATAACAACGTAACGTAACTAGAGTATGTTGGCTCTGTTGGCATCACATACTGATACACCTGTTTGTGTTTCAGCACCCTGTTCAGGCAGTGCATTCTTTTGCCACAGTAACATGTGCATCAACACTTCTCTGGTGTGCAACGGCATACAAAACTGTGTCTTTCCCTGGGATGAAAGCAACTGCAAAGGTACTCCAGTTGGGCCAAAGCACTTTGCAATTCTTTCTTAGAAAACCTGCTGTGCTGTATTAAAATGAGTTGTGTAGCGTTACGTAATCTGATGTATGTTGTGTCAGTCTCTGTTGTTTCACACCTGCTTGAGGATCTCTGGCTTTAAAACAGACACTCACACAGGCCCCTTTTCTCTTCTTTTTCTCAAATGTTCCCAGAAAGCAGTGCATACTGGTGAATGTTGGACAGTACAGAATATCCTTAAGAAATGTCCTCTTGGAAGGAGAATCATGATCTCATCATCCTTGACGCCTTTCTAGCAAAAACACCGTTAAAGAATCGTGGCTGTTTAGTGGCTCTTAAGCATCTCAATTGATTGGGTCGGCTATTTATCAGTAAAACTGGCTTTTAGTGAAGGCTCTGAATTGTTCCTGGCAACCAAAGACACAGACTGTCCTGATGGGAAGGGCAGCAAGTAATTTACTGAGGTACTCACTGCGCCTCTAAATGTCTCTCATATTTTATCTCTCTTTGTCACTCTTCATATCCATCATCCAGAGAAAAAGAGCAAAGGTGTTTTTCATCAGATCACAAAGACTCATGGGACAGTAATCTGTGTGTCTACGGGAGTGGTGCTACTCCTCCTCATCATCTCCATCCTGGTGCAAGTGAAACAGCCACGAAAGAAGGTAACAGAGAGTGATGTTATTTTTATTATTTAGTGTCGCATCACAAAATATTGGTGTATAAAAAGCTAATTTATCAAGTGTGTTGAGTCATAATTTGGTGTTGGTTAGGTGTTGGTACGTAAGAATAACCTGTTGCACCGAGGCGACTTCCAGGAGGTGTTTGACCCTCCGCATTATGAACTCTTTACTCTCAGAGACAAGGTTAGTTTGATTACTTTGATACATTGTTAGCTGTACATGGTTATTTTATTTTACTCAGCAACATTATCTTTTTTAGGATATGTCTGGGGACCTTGGGGAGTTATCAGAAGAACTCCAGTCCCTGCAGGCGCTCAGGAGATCCTCATCAGGCTCACGCTGCATTCACGAACACCACTGTGGCTCTCAGGCTTCTGTCAACTCCGTCAAAGCCAGTCAAGGTGCACATGACATGGGCAGAGGATCCCTGGAGCTTCCCCCTTTCAGAGGGGACCTTCAAAGTGCATTGCCTCCCTCCAGGGACTTGAACAGCAGTATGCGGAAGAAGAGCTGGCCTAGTATGAAACCAGGACGATTGCAAGGCCATCATGGTATGGGGGATAGAGCGATGGGGCGGCAGGATAGAGTGATGGAGGAGGATGAAGAGGAGGAGGAAGATGGAAGGTATGATATGTATGTACGCAGAGCAGGAGGCCGAAGAGGGAACTATGAAATGGCCCAGCAAAGATCCTTGTCCATGGACTTCTGAAAAGAAAAGGCAAGGTTGGCACTGTAAATAATGCAGTGACAACTTTTCAATCAGAGCCACAATTTGGGGGCAATCCTTGACTTCTCTTTTTTCACTTGCCTCCTTCACAGTGAGGTTGGGACATACAGGGTCTGTTACAGAGCCGGTCTTCAGGATTAACAAACAAGTTGAAGATACTTGAGCACTGCCAAATGTATTCGAACTCTGAAACAGCTGACAGAGAGCTGCTATCATATTTGGGATCAGTGTAAAAGTGAAGACAGATAATTATGCTGTGTATTGTTCTTGTTTTCAATGTATTTTGTTAAAAACATTTTACTGTAAAGCAAATTGATTTTGTTGAAAAATGTATTCAATCAGTGTTCAGGCGTGTGGTTACGTTTTAAGGAAATAATGTAAAAATCACCTCTCAGTTTCTGTTCATCTCTTATCACCTGTATTAAAGAATATATATGTACATTTCGGCACCCATTTTGGTCTATAAAAAGTATCATCATGCCTTTGAGTGAGTCAGAAGTCGAGCAGTCACTGATGTCGCTTCTAGGAGGCAGGTGTGTGTGTGTGTGTGTGTGTTGATCAGGAATCTTCTAAAAGGTGTGTCACACAAGTATGCTGGTTGGAACTTCCCTTATAATGTTAATTGTCAGTATGATGATGAGTGCTGTGTTTTATTTTATAAGTATATAACCCCCAAAAGCCCCAGACTGTTTGGCATTGGCAAAGTCTAACCTTCAGTTTCATTTTATATTTTGCCTGCAGACACAGAATTAACTGATGGGTGTTTTAACTTGTCTGATGGAGATTTTTTTTAAAACAGATCATGTAAAAGCTATTAACTGATTAAGTCAGAGATCCGTTTCCTGTTATTTTTCCCCTCAGGACAACAAATTCACATGTGCACAGTGTATACCTTTGACAGATGGCTACGATAGACTGCTTTTAACCCAATGAGAATGTTGATGAGAATGTGTTCAGCGTACCAAACTACTTTGATGACCTTGGAGCTGGAGGATTAAAACACATTCAGACATCCATATTCAGAAAATTCACTGGGCAGATAATTAATGGAGCAACTATGCATACACACAGAGACAAAACATGAACATGCACTATTGTCACTACATTACGGGTGCAGTTTATGGCCGTGAGCCCTGTCATGCTCAAGCATAATGAATACAATAATAAAAGGTTTGCTCTGGTTGGCTCCTTTCTACTCATGACCGAAATAATAACAATAAGACCAAACAGTCTGTAAATGTGAATGTGCTGCTTAAAGGCTTCAAAAGTTGGCCTTATGTTTAAAGGAACAAGATTTATCAAATCTCTTTCTGTCCCAGGTACTGTAAAGCTGCTGAATGTGGCTGGTTTTTAGTAAAACTGTGGTGCACAGTCAGTATTTTTATCACATGTTATCTATGAACAGGCAGGATATCTGCGGCACATCAGAGGATTGCTCCAAAGAAATTAAAATGAGATCAGAAGGCTCAGGTGATGCATGCTGCATAGCTTTTCATCATAGTAAAACGACTCAACAATTTGGATCTGTGATAATTGCTCAACATATCATACAAGGGAACGAACACAATGGAAAAACAAAAACTTGTTACTAAACAGGCAAATCATTTTGGACACATCTCATCTCATACAACTGTTGAGTATATCCCTTATGTTATATTGTGTGTGTTGCCCTCATGTAGGCGACTGTGTGACCATCAGCAAAGAAAGTGAACATCAAGATGACTTTACAGTACAGTGGATAAATGAGTGAGTCAGGTGATCAAACACCAACAGGTTGGCCTGCAGTCTGTCAACCATTAAAAGAGACTTCAACTCAGAGACAAACACATGCTTAAACATGACCATGAAGTTTAGGATATCATAACATTAAAGTGTACTGATCCTTGCGCGTGTGCTTGTGTGTGTGAACACTGAACAACCATATAACATGTATGCCTGATGTGTGACTTCAGTTATACAACAACACGCTATTCTTTATGAGATATATGTATGGTTGCAGACATTTTATTCCTTCTTTGTCTACAGCAACTCAGCATTCCTCTCTGTTCCAACTCATAAATACCCCTCAGATTGAACTCTAATGTATAAGCGACACATGCTTCTGAAATGACACGGCGGGGAATGCAGATTATACAACCCTAACAGGTTTTTCATGATTCTTGTCTTGAACTACAGAGGGACTGTTGCATAACAAGTCAATTATTGCCACTTGGTCAAAAAGTACCTTATAAATACAAATATGACAAAATAACTATATCCATAATTCCTAATGGCATCTTTTAAATCTGAATAAAACAGTACATTAATAGCACATATATAAATACAACACAATTCTACAATTCATCCAGAAGTCCTTTTTGTCCCCATTTATACAAAACAATATGCTACCATACGTTGCTCGATTCATGAAAAAAATCAGTTGTTGTTGTTTTTTAAAAAGAGTCTTTGTGTGTCCTTCATCTTTTTCTTCAATTTATTTTCATCCTCAGCTCACAAATGAGATCAGTTTGTGTTTCAGTCTAGATTGACATGAAGTCATGAAGTGTGCAGGCGTGGGGTCAGTCTGCCTCAGGCCAGTATATTGTTTCCGCAGCACAACAAATGTCTCTCAGCACGTTGAGCTACTCAGTGATTCTTCAAAGAAGGCCAGGCGTTGCTGTGCCACCAGGGGGGTATTCTCCCCAAGAACGGCCTCCGTGAAGTTGGGCCGTCTCCAAGCGTAAACCATACTGTTCAGGAAGCCTTGCAGGGACACACTTGCAGCCTGAAAGGAATACAAATAATGCAATCTGCAACTCAGATATCGGATGATATTTAAATTTTCTCATTTACATTCTTCCCCTTCTGAAACATACCTGTACCATATAAAGGCCAAATAGGCTGCGTTGTTCAATGTTTGTCCAGATCATCAGGATAGACAGTAGAATGAGGAAAAGAGCTACAGCAGAAAGAAAGACACAGTGAGGCATCATTCTGATATTGATTTAAATTTGATGAGGTGTGGTACATTAGATTTAAATACGTATGTGTGTGTGTGTGTGTGTGTGTGTGTGTGTGTGTGTGTGTGTGTGCGTGTGTGTACCTGGTGTCCAGCAGAATAAGATGACTATCACCATATTTCTTGCTGTAGAAAACACTATTTTGAATCTCCTTCTTGAACGTCCATCTCCCTCCACAGGAAATAGACCTTCCTGCTCATGTCTTTCATACCATTTACCAACCTTATAGTAAATGACCTGAAACAAGAAAAAAAATGATTGCAGTCTGCTTACACACATGTAAATATTTAATTCAAGGCTTTAGATAGCACTGTGAAATTATAAATCATAACTATATTTAAACAAAACTGTAAATGACAAATGTAATATGATTGCTTATAACTTACAGAGCAAGACAGTATCACTGGTATCACAATGAGGAAAAGAAAAACTCTGATGAAAGTGTCATGAATTCTTTCCTGGGAAGAAAATAAACATGATAGCTTTGACACATTACAGTACAAACTATAACATAGTGCTTTTATAACAAATACAATATATAACAATGCCAATCAAATACAGTACAATTAAACAATAATAGAACAAATGCTGTGAAATGAAAACACTGGAAATTTAAGTGAATGTGTATACAAAGAGTCTTTTGGTTTAAAAAAGTGTCGAGAGAGATTTATACTCACAGCATCAGAGCAGGAATCCCTCCAGACATGCAAAAACAAAATACAACTAAGAAAAAGAAAATCAAAAGGTCAAAAAGAGGCAGGGGAACAGACCTGCTGCAGTGACTTTAGTGTAAGTTCATAATAAACGTTGTGTGCTCACCTGGTGCAGTATTTGGTATCATTAAGGACAATAAGTGAGCTGTCAGTGACCGGAATCAGCGGGCTAGATTTTATGAAGGGAGTGAGCACATATGCTAAGTACATTGCAATGGGCATCAACCTGTGATATTGGAAAAACAGAGATACAGAATTAAAATGTGTACACCAAGATGACGTCTAAAAATGCTGGAGAGGTAATTCAAGTTATAGTATGCTGTTAACAAACTCACCAAACAATGACATATACAAGTATACCGACTATTTTCCTTCTACACCGACTCTGTAAACCAGACTGATGGGGAGAATTACATTATTGAATTAGTTGTTACTGTTTTTGTACAAATTATAATCTACAAATGCAGTGGAAGCCTCACCTGCACCCCCTCATCCTCTGTGGGACTTGCTCTCCACCCATGGATTGCATTCTTTGACTTCCATGCGTAAACCACCACAAGCAGAAATGAAATTAAATAAAATGTCTGGAAAGGAATGGACAAGCACACAAATATGCAACCGTCAAGTATAACAATTTATTGCAGCACAATATACAGTGAAGCAAAATATATATATATATATATATATATATATATATATATATATATATATGACCCTACGACTTGAATCTGATTAGTTATGACTTCCCAAAGGTAATAGTTTTTGTTTGCATGCATTAAATACCATAGCACACATGTACACCGTGAGCAGTGACTAGTTTAAAACTCCATTAATAGTTTCTTTGAAGAGGTTAAATTAGGGTTTAAGGACTGAGATGTTTTGAGAATATCACTCCAACCAATTAAATTATTCATTTTAGGCTTGAGGTCATTTCATTTTCATCTATTCAGAAATGTAACCTGACATTTTGCTTTGAATAAATATTGGACTTTAAAAGGCAAAACATTTTTCAAATCTGCATTTTGAAAGAAAGCCACAATCTGAACTGAATGAAACTGCGTAACACTGTTTTTGTTCCGACGATCTATTCTTTTACATTTGTTTTATGTAAAATCAATAACTACCCTGCCCTTAACTCTTATCACTGTGAAATACAATGTGACATGACACAGCAGCAAAACCGCCAGCCCCTTTGCTTTATAGATGTAATATAATGAACACAAGGTTTTGACTTATTTTACTGCTCAGTAGTTACAATCGTAAGTAACTGCAGTGATGTGATTCAACACTGAGATAGTGATCTGACCTTAAACCCTGAAGACTGATACTTCAGCTAGGAAGTACCAACATCTGAGTGGATGTATTTACCCAAGCCCTGTCTGTCCCTGTCTGGTTGAAGTACATTACACCTCAGACATGACCCCCCCACCCACCAGGAAACAACCTTGTAAATGATTACTAACAAAGTGAAAGTAATTGTTTCTCACCAGTGACAGCGGCAGGCTGTATTGGCAGATGGCTATGTTGTTGTCAGTGCCCACTTTGTTCATGACACTGGTGGACATCAGGATCAGAGCAGCCAGGAGGTCTGCCAGGGCGAGCTGCACCAGGAGGTGCACCTGCAAAACAAATACATGTAAAGGATGTTGCTCTGCTGTAAAACTGTGAGATGCATAAGAAGACAAAAGTCAACAAATTCCCTGGACTAAAACACTCTGTACCAAAACCTCAATAAACTATAAAAACTATAGAATATATATATAGTCTATTGATCAACCACACAACATACAGTAACACAAATACATAAGTACAAGCAACCTGACTCACCTGTTCTTTTAGGTGCCTCCATCTCACTAAGGAAACCACCAGGACAGAAAAACTCCCAATCACGCTGCAGTTAATCAGAGATATGTGGAGTATTATACAACACCATAGAGGCTTGGGCAAAACGACATTAGCACTGCGTTGATTTCTTGACCACGTGTATAAGGTTTAAAATAAATGATGAACACAAAGTTGCAAAGTCATGGTCATTTGGCACCACATCAACACTAAAGATGAGACAAGATGGGTTTATTGAGCTGGTCAGTGTCTGAGGATGAGAGAGGCCCCTATGTCTGAAAGACATCTTACCTCAGACACATGTGACACCTGCATATAAAGCTGTACGATGACATCATAACCCTTCTCTTGGCTCCATAGAAACTAACTAACTGATTTATTTCCCGCATTTCCTTGAGCACCATGCTATTATTTGGCTTTCTTTGTCACAAGCAAAAGAAAGAAACCAAGCAGTACACAGCAGCAGGGAGACTGAGTTTACTGAAAGAAGTTTTAAATTTTCAGAAAATATCCTGTGAACTACAACTCAGTGCTGAATACTCATTACATTTACATGGTGGAAATATTCATAATAGAACACGAGGTAAGAACACTAAAGAAAGCCAGAGAGAGAATACATAAGCCAGCATCTTCTTAAATGTTGCCATGCTAGTCTGGCAAACCTCTCCTGATCAGAAAACTGAAATTATAAGATTGTTGTTCTGCTGATAGTCTTACTGTACAACTCATTTTATATGCCATAATCTGGTTGCTATAAAAACTCCTAATGTAAACAAATAACATTCATTGCTAGTAAGGAATCAAGCATGAAAGAGAAAACGTATGACAAAGCATTTTACCTGGGAGTAAGTAACGCCAAGTACACAGTGGAGAGAACATCAATCTAAAGAAAAAACAGAATTCAAACATGTTACCAGAAATGTATTATTTCCATCCCAATAGTTTTTATTGAAAGAAGCTGTTTTCAATTTAAATTAATTGAATCACTCACAGAAAATAAGCTATTAAGTGTAAGTGCCTACCTGATCTCCACTCAGTGTACCATTGAGCTTCATGGTGAATCTCCAATAATCAATCTATTCAAAATGCACACTCTGTTTGGGCACAGCTAAATAACACGTCTCCATAACAGGCCTTTGTGAAAATATGACTTCTTGTCAAAGCACACCTCTATAAGTGCACACCTTGTCATGTGCTGCTGTGTTGACTCCACCTGCTTTGAGTGTGTGCTTAACACTTTTAAATCGAAACCCCTAGTTGGAATGGGAATTTCCCTTGTTTTGCCACCAGTCTTTCAAGAAATTAAAACTATGAAGCAGAATACCCCCGTACTATTTGGACCTTCGTTGTCAGATGCTTCAATTTCCTTCCAAAATAACAGTTGTAGACACTAGATGTCCTTATTTTCTCTGCTTCCGTGCCAAATGTTTACCATCAACTGTCATGAGGATTTCTCTGTAATGTATTGCATTAATAACAAGCAGCTCTAGACGCACACACTGTCTCTCATAACCCCCCCTGTTTATGAGAGACAGTGTTGTGAACTGTGGAGTGCAGTGAAGCATGTTACTCGATTCAGGATAAACATCTGTGATACAGAGACATCTAGTGGCACGAAACAGTCCTGCATTTTACAGCGTGATGAAAAACAACTTTTCAGCATTAAAAAAAACTTCCAAGTCATTTCCTCCGTGTTAAATACGGACTACACCGTGATGGCGCGGGGTGTATTGAATAAAAAGAACAGCTTGTATGTGTATTACAAAAAGACAACACGGTGCACTCAAAAAGTTAATGTTTACAGACTATGTCTTGTGATGCGATGTGTGTGTTGATAAAGTTGATTCAAACTGGTGACGTCGTAGATTCCACGTTGGCCCGGACGTGGCACTCGGCAGTGTCCTATAACCGGATCAGTGTACAACTAGCACACGTCGGTGTTGCTGTGGCTAATATCAGTGCTTCTTTCTTACAGTATAGTCAGACATCATCGAGCAGCTATGGGGCTCACCATGTCGTCGATCTTTGATAAGTTTTTTGGCAAAAAACAAATGAGGATTTTGATGGGTGAGTGAAGGCTGTGCGGCTAACTAACTAGCCACACACTAGATGGTAGCTTGATAAGTAGTTAGCTAGCTCGGTCTTGATGTGCTTTCAATGGCAGCGCGGTTATCAAACTGTCAAAGTACAACAGTGGGGCAGCAGCGGAATGAAAACTAAATGTACAACCATATGATTATTACAGTTGTAGAGTGTATGTATAATATAACTAACGTTAGCTTTCCCAGCAAGCGCTAAGTTAGCTCATAACGTTAGCTTCATTTCGGGTGTTTCTAAAGAAGTTTGGCAATGAGTCTGCAAACGACAACTTTTTCCCTGAAAACGGCTTAAATATAACGAATTATTTATTCTTTTACATTTTAATAGCTTTTTAATAAAAGATAGTTTGGCCGCAATTGCCAAGTGGGTCTATTAACACTTCCTAACTTCACGTTTTGTTTAGTTGGGATTAGAAGTTGTTTATTGATTATTTATTTAACACATATAAAGAAATGTTATTTGTTAACCTAAATTGTTAGACGGTAACTTGTTGTTAGCGTTTTCTGTTCTCTGCTTTGGGTAACTTGTTATTGGGTAACGTTAGCGCTGACTAGCTCCTTGTGACGTGTGATGGAAGTGTCATTGTGTGCTAATCTTAAATCCTGTTTTCGGATAGTTAGGGAGTCCTATGTTCTCGATGAAGTTAATGTAATTAATAAAATGTTGATTTTAATCCAACTTTTCCACTTTAGTTGGGCTGGATGCTGCCGGGAAAACAACTATCTTGTACAAATTGAAGCTTGGTGAAATCGTGACCACCATCCCAACCATTGGTAAGAGACACACTAACACTGATTATAAGATCACTTAAAGTCATTTTGATCGTCTAATGTGTCCCTCAACATGTTTGACTCATTTAACTTTGTGTGCAATGCTATAAGGATCGGTCTACTCTCTTTCCCGTGTAAAGGTTTCAATGTGGAGACGGTAGAATATAAAAATATCAACTTCACTGTGTGGGATGTGGGTGGCCAGGACAAGATCAGACCCCTCTGGAGACATTACTTCCAGAACACGCAGGTATGGCTGTGACTGCCCCAGTGCCGTGGGACGACTCCGCTTTCATAATGCAAAGCTACGCCCATGTTTGATATAGTAAAATGCAGTGTCGGTGAAGTTCTCTAATCAACCAGTATTCATGTCAAAGTATAATGCTGAAGCTTCACAAATACTTCTTTTCTCCCAACCAGTCATATTCAGTTATTGGCAATTTCTCAGCATCTTAGTTAAAGAAAAGGAAAACTAACACCGTTAATGTTTCGTCTAGGGCCTCATCTTTGTGGTGGACAGCAATGACCGAGAAAGAGTGGCAGAATCTTCAGATGAGCTCAGGAAGATGGTAGGTTTGTATTATGTTCAGCTTAGAAGC
The DNA here is from genome assembly GCF_004355925.1 of Anarrhichthys ocellatus. Classification (NCBI taxonomy): domain Eukaryota; kingdom Metazoa; phylum Chordata; class Actinopteri; order Perciformes; family Anarhichadidae; genus Anarrhichthys; species Anarrhichthys ocellatus. The sequence continues at coordinate 12,655,898 of NW_022280032.1, forward strand.
GATTTCAGATTCAGTCTTGGTTTTCATCTTTAAATAAAAGAACATGTATTATGTTTAGTCACGTTTCAGTCATTTTTATCCTTCGTAGTTTAGTTGATGAAAAGTCTTTTTTTTAATCAAATTTTAGTTTGCACCGCTCAACATGCAGAATATGTATTAATCAACCACCGAACTAGACTCAAACCGCAAACCTCTTGCAATGTATTAGAACAATTGTCAGATCTGAGGGACTGAGGGCCGCAGCGTGTGGTTGAGACGGAGTAACGGAGAAGAAAAGTAAAAGATTCTGGTTAAGTTGGTCTTTTTTATTCCCTTTATTGGACAGATTAAGAGTTTAGTGGCAGACTGGAAATGGGGGGAGAGAGGCTGCTGTCATATGCAACCAAAGTTCTGCAGTTTGATCTTAAGTGGCTTGCGCAGTAAGGATTTGGCTACCAAGGCGTTTTAGTCCTTCAAAGATATTGCATGTTGACGTAGTCACAGATAATGGTTAATGACGCTGGTGCTGTCCCTTCATCGTCTTGTCTTCGTCGTGGGGGGGGGAAAGGTTTGTTGACGAAGATATTTCATCAAACTAAAACCTGTATTTGTTCATCCCTTTGGGAAATTAGCAGGATCTGTTGATGTGCATGTTGCATGGCTAGCCCATGGATTTTGACATCATTAGGTAACAATGTTAACTTCTTCCAAGCACATCAATGGTGGAAGTGCCCAATAGCCTTAATCCTCATATTATAATTGCTTTGTGCTTCCTCAGTGTTACTGACGTAACCTGTTCATTGCAATAGGTGTGATCAACATATTGATGAGTCACCAAAATATTGTGAGAAGTGAAATGCCACTTGACATGGCTCCACATTGTGACTTGAGTGTATTGCATTGTTTCATTTTTACATTGTCATTATGTTGCATGTATTTTTTTATTTGAACCTTGAAGGGCCAGTGGGGAAGGCGCATCAGACTATAGTTTTGTTTTTAGGTAAAATGTGAGTGAGTAAAGACAGCTGTTTTGTCTCACCATTACTCTGAATACGCTGCTTCCTAAACCTCCAGCTGTTTAAAAGGCTAGACTCAAACGGGGACATTGTGAAGAAGTGGGCTGCAGTCGAGGAGTCAAAAACACTGTCTTACACTTCCCACTGTTCCTGGATCTCCATGAAAAACGTCATGAGGTCAAGGAAAGATGTGAAGGATAATTAAATTGATATGGTCTCAGGAAAAGACAACCGTGGTACTAAGAGAATCAGACTGCACGTACAGTAGGCTAAATAATTCTGCGGCGGTGGATGTTATTGACGTGGGTCTGCCCCAAAGATGGACTACTAAAAGCACATCTTCGACATTCCCCCAACGCGTTCTTACGGTGTTTCGTGCAGGCTTGATAAACTGAGATAACCCTGTAAAGAAAAATCGTGCATCGGTTTAAATGTTACTCCTAAATGACACTACGATCTCCTTTACTTTTGTAAAAGATGATCCAGAGTACCCTCTGCTTAAGGAGATAGGAAAGGAAGCATTGACGCAAATTTTGTTAGCGTTCCAAGAATTCGACCAGCTCTCATCATGGTTGCCACTGAGAGACTTCTGGGTCAATTCACTCAGTTAGGAACCTTCCTCAGCAAAAAAAAAAAAAGCCAAACTGCTTATTTTTGCATTATTGCTGAGGGATATGAACCACGTCTTATTGTTGTGCATTTAGTCCATCGTTTGCATTTCTGAAGCATGTACTCTGACTACATTGGTATACAGTACTGTATCTATACTGCCTTGAGTAATTCTAATGATTTTAGACTTCCTACGTATTCACGACAGACCCATAATATCATCTCACTGTCAATGTATGTTGTGAATATAATCACTCTTGAATCTGTTTCTGAAATCTTAGAGCTGATGTTGAAATCTGTTTCTGCCCCTCTAGTTGACTGAGGATGAGTTGAAAGACGCTATTGTGCTGGTGTTTGCTAACAAACAGGACCTTCCCAATGCCTTATCAGTCAGCGAACTCACAGACAAGCTTGGCCTACAGACCCTCCACCACAAAAATGTAAGTAATCTGACTAAACATGCAGTAAAATTAATCTGAGAGTTGCGTTCTTATCTTTCTCATATCTAACTGGTATAATCTCTTACCCCACAGTGGCACATTCAGTCAACCTGCGCAACCCAGGGCACTGGGTTGTATGAGGGACTTGACTGGCTATCCAGAGAGTTGTTAAAGACCTAAAGAAGGCTCGGCCTAACGGAGAGAGATGAGGCTCGACAGGACAGGACAGAAGGCACAGACATTCAATCCAGAAACATTTGTTCTTCCAGAACCAATGTTCACAAAGAGGAGAAGGCTGGTGGACAATATATAATCGTCTTTGGGGAATTTTACTATCACATGTTTTTGTTTTTTTCTTTTCTTATCATTAACATTACCTTATTCTCTGTTGATATAGTGTGTTTTCTCCTTCTGTTCCACAACTCTTACATGGCAACACTTTGTAATTCCACATCCAGTTGCCTGATGAGCAAATGGCCGTTTAGGGGAAATTTTATGAAAACAAATAATAAATGAAGTGATTGAAGTTTTTTTTTTTTTTTTTTCTTCACCTCTGCTGCTGTCTAGGCAGAATTTGCAGTAATTGACCACTTGTATACTTGTTTGACTTTCTTATAGCCATTATTGAGCTGAACCTTGGGGGATAGCATAACTAGAGCTTTGGTGAGGGACGTCATCTCTACAACTCCTCCTGCTTATCTCACCCGTTGCTCATTTCTGTAAAGGCCTGTAGCCCGTAGAATGAGATGGACGAGGATTGCATTGATTTTTTTTTTTTTCCAGATAAATAGTTAGTTGTGTGGAACCACATGGCCTCCCAGTAAATGGATCCAAAGGGAATATTGTGCCTTCTGGTCCCGCTTAACACAAATCTGACTAATCCTTTTCATATCTCATTCTGAGGCTATACTCACTCATTAGGCGCTTAAGTGACTTGTTTGTTTTTGAAAGACGCTTCCTTTTGTTCTGCAGTGTAAGCTGAGGTGCAGCAGAACCACACTAGTGTGAATGTACATTGCTTCTTTACAACTTAACTATCAACCAGGATTTCATACTGTTTACATCCTTCTAGCCTTTTTTTTTTTTTTTTTTTTGTTATATATAGCCACCATGCATGGAAAAGGGATTTAATTAGATTTTTCATTTCTACTGACACACTAACAGAACATCTTGTTTCCCTGAAAGGAGGAAGGAAGCACCTTTCCAGTGTTGACACATGGCCAATGTCAGTGCGACGCAGTAAAGTAGCATGTTCTTTTGTTTGAGTTTGTTGTACTGTCTGAAGAGTACTGTAAACTAAAGCATACCTGCCCCATTAGTTTATTTTTGTGTATACATTCCAACCCATGCTTGCAGATGCTGGAGCTGCCACTCTTAAAATTATTCCCAAAAATTATTTTACAAAAAAAAAAAGCTCTAAATAAAGACAACGTTAAAACAAATTTGCGTTTTGGACTCCACTCATTGATGAGGACAGGCACTTTCATCTGGACTTGAAGCTTTTACTCATTCAAAATGGACTATAAAAGCATTTTGATTACTGTATTAATGGAAGGTCAAATCATTTTGCAGGCAAGCAAAATCATTTTGCATAAGAACTAAAGTGTCGTCATGTGGCTCTCCTACAGGTGTAAACCACCCTGCCTGCAGGTGATCTTTGTTGATACCTGGGAGAGAACATGCCAGCATGTTAATCCATATGATTCTGTGTATTTTCACAACATGTTGCGGTCAGTAAATGGTTGTTTACTAAATGAGTCTTGTTGGTTTTTGTGGCAGTTTGCATGTAAATTGAAGTGGAAGTAAACAACACTATAAAAGATGCCTTTTAATTCTACCTCTTTGAATTATGTTGGGGTCTGTGGAAACTCAGGAACTTTTGAAACAAATGTCAGTTTCAAAATAAGAACCAGGCCCATACACATATGCAGATAATCAGAAACATTTACAGAGTATAGAGTTTATTTCTACATGTTTGAATAATACAAAAGTACACAACAATAACAAACCATATGTTATGCGTGGGAGAGGCCTTTCTGTGCCTCATGCTTGGTCCTTAAAATGAAGACCTGTTTATTTACGTTTCGTGTATTTAAGGAAGTCAAGTTTGAAATACCCTTTCATCCACAATATGTTCAAATCGGTTCAGATAGTTGGTAAGTGGTGAAGGTAAAGAGAGTGCTGGTGTGTTTGTACGGTGAATGAACAACATAAAGTTGTTCTTTCAAAGTAAAGGAGAATCCTATCGGTGCTTGTTAACAGTAGTGAGACCAACAATTCTTATTTTCTATCACAATCTAAGTAAAATCATGTCTGAAGCTTTAGCTGGTGCCTGGTAATTAGAACCTTCATACAGTGTTAATAGGTGAAGGTATAAGCATTATATAATTGGCTTTCTATCATGTGTGAATGTCTCTCCTAATGTATTTATGACAGCTAATCAGGCTTAGTGGAGCTGGGTCAGTGCAGTGTGTGTATCTCTGTGGGTCAGCATAGAGGAGCACGTGTGTTCTGCAGTTTTCAGTTCCCTGCACTCTTAAAGCCGGCAACACATTAAATGGGATTTACAGCTTCACTGTCCAACACAATCAAAAGGGTAAGTTTCACATTTTATTGATCGTATTTTATAGAATATTATATAATCATTGTATTTTGAATATGTTGCTATTTTTGATATTCTTTCCGGCAAATTTCTTTGGTAACAACTTTAGTATTGAGACTTTTACACTCTGCTAAATTACTGGAAAAAAGCAACAGCGCACAGCTACAAAAATTGTCAGTTTAAGAAGCCGTGTGTTTGTCAAAAGCTCACATACAGTGTGACAAGAAGGTAACATGAGGTTGGCCCAGTTTGGGCAGAGTCCTGCACATCTACCGTGTTACGTCTCAGGCTGATCTTGGGGTTTTCTCTCGGTGCAGGATGCTGCCGGCCTTGATACCAGTACCACAGCCTTCCTACTCCCAGGCCAGGGAGAACCTAGTGAAGGCTATCCCACCAAAGCTCCTCTGTCTGCTGGCCTGTGGAGGAATAGACTGCCGCTACGAAGGACCAGAGTGTTGGAAATTAAACCAACAGGCCATTCGAGGCCTTTTCTCCTCCTGGTGAGACTGCAGTCTCATAGATGTTGCCGTGTCAGGTGCCGTATCAAAAACAGTACGTGGCAATTTACTAATGATCAACTTCTTCCTATTGCAGGCTGACAGATGACATTATTGCCATGGCACGACCATCCAATAATCTAATAGAGAAGTACAACATCATTGAACAATTTCGAAGGTAATCACTATAATTCCTGCAATGTTTGTGTTGTTCTCCTGTGTGCCTGTGCAGTGTGTGGATACGCATGATACATGAGGAGTTGTAGGAATTATGAGCTTAAAAGGTGGGAACATTATCATTGTACCACCCCTTCTGCACACACAGGTAATTAGTTTAAAAAAAAGTGGAGTAAAATGTGGATAAGACATGTGACATTGCTTTTTAATTAGACAAAAAAATAAATTGTGGACATATAAGTAATTTATTATAACAATAAATATTACATTTGATACACAAACACAGCACTAGTGTCAACCATCTACATCATTTATCACTTTTTCCCAGGTTGAACATCAGATCAATCATCAACATGCAGCTCCCTGGAGAGCATGCTCACTGTGGACCCCCCCTAGAGCCTGGAAGTGGTTTCACATACTCTCCACAGATCTTCATGGACAATGACAGTGAGATCTTGATACAGTAAATACACCACATGGAAGACTGTACCACTCAACAACGTGGGAAATGTAAATAAGCAGAAACAGTTAACGTTCAGCCGTGGTTTATTCACATATCGGTATATTTGCAGTTTACTTTTACAACTTCGGGATGCAAGATTTCGGTGTGTCCTCCCTCGTCGGTATTATCGACGGGGTGAAGGTTTTGGCCTTTGCAGTGAGGGAAGGAAGGGTGGCTGTGCACTGCCACGCAGGCCTGGGCAGGACAGGTAGGCATACAAATACTGTATCTACTGTTCATATAAACTGTGCACATGTTATGCACTTATGAATATGTAGTGTGTTTGCTCATGTGTTCTTGCTGTTCAACAGGTGTCCTGATAGCCTGTTACCTGATTTACACCCTGCGCATCAGCCCGAGTGAGGCCGTGCACTACGTAAGGATTAAAAGGCCATGCTCTATCCAAACCCGGGCGCAGCTCAGCCAGGTGTTTGACTTTGCTCGCCTGCTTGGCACACAGCTGGTCCAGTACCCAGACCTCAGCATGCGGCATAGAGTCCCTTTCACCCTGCAGCATTACCTAAACCGACAGGCAATAATGCTGCATGGCCAGGAGGCACGCACCCTCAGACATACACCCAAGGTCCGGACCTTATCATTATATTACATTAATCCTTTGTCATCAACATACCTGTAAACAGTTAACCTCCTTCTCATGTCTGTCCTCCCATTAGGTGGTGTATCTCCTGTGTGTGCATCTCTCCTGCTTAGCCCTGGGGCTCCCTGCTCCTCCAGAGATCCAGGCTGAGCTAGAGAAGAGGTCAGTACTGAGGACCTTGAACAGGACTGTGAGGGAGACCCTGGTGTCCAAACAGTACTTGCCCTTACTGAGGGAGGGTCACAGGGGGGCGTGGCTGAGCTCAGGGTCGGTGTCCTCCTGGGACGAGCCACTGGGATTCTTGGAGAGGAAGAGAGAGGTGCTGTTGCACAAACGCAGCTACAGTGACTCTGACCTCAGCAAGATCGCAGTAATTGAGGTCCAATTTCACATTATTTATCTACAATTACATACAGTTTCTGAATGTCTGCTGTAAAATCAAACTGGTCATTGAGGCGTTTCTCACTTTGTTGTATTTTGTCCTGAAGGATCTGGAGTTGAGTCCATACTGCACCCCAGCACTTGGAAATGAGAGGCAGTGGTGTGTACAGAATTTGATACGATCTGATCTGAGACCCGGTAGTCCAATGCTTGCCCCACTTTCACCAGGCCACCAGACCACCAAAAGGGCATCTCATACACTCAACATCCCCATATCTAGCATGACAACAAACAATAACTGTGCTAAGAGGTCAAGGTGCCCAGCGAAAAAGGCACTTCCCAAATACAGCTCTAACAGTGAGGTAACTGTGATTCTTAATATCAGAAAATGTAGCTAACAAATAAAGCTTTGATATAAATGCTTTAAAAGTGATTGATGTAATATAAAGTTTGGCAGAAATCCACATTATCCTGGCCCAACCTCAGTCGCCCGTGCTGTTGCTAAGGCAATGGCAGACCATGGTCCTCGAGGAGAAACCATACTGCAAAGATCGGCTCTGCTGCAGGTGAAAAACACTGGTGCAAACCTGAGTTTACATCAGAACATGTCACTTTGATTTTGAGCTCTAAAACCACCGACTTAATACTGTTACTCGCCTTTTAATAAACAGGAGGAACTGAACAGCAGTGACTGTGGCTGGGCTCTGCTGGTCACCGAATCAGATCCTCAGGTCCTCAGTTGTCTGTTGTGGACCTGGCTGGACAAGTTGAGGGTCAGTGGCAAAACATATACCTTGAAGTTTTGATTTTTTAGTTTTCACTTCCCGTGCTTTCTCTCAGTCCTGTCTGTGTTTCTTCCAACCTCATCCAGGAGCCTGTTCTGAGTGCAGAGGATGTAGAGCGTTTGAGTTGTGGAGCAAACAACAGGACGTCTCTCAGTGTGCTCAAGAAGGTGAAGAAGGAATAATCATTTGACACTTGAGTATTCTTCTTAAAAACTCTTAACCTCTTTGGCGAAGATTTAAAAAGTTATTTTCAATATTACATCATTACAGTCACAAAGACACACCATCTATTGTCTACTGAGCTGTGTGAGCACAGTGACCAGCTTGTGTCCACACAGAGAGGATGCAGTGCTGCAACGATTGGGGCGAGCACTTACAAGGGTAAGACACATGTGGAATTAAAGTATGTTAAGTGTGTGTGTGTGGTTCCATTAGAAATAATTATTAGCCTTTTTTTTTATCAACAGCACCCCCAGGAGGAAATGGGAAGCCTTGCAACCTTGATTAAGGTCCTGAAGGCGAGTTTGAGAGAAACCTTTCACAACTGCACATACCTCAGGAGGGCCTGCAGCACCAATGCTACACTTTGAAGAGTCTATATCTAAAAAACAAAAACTAACAGAGCAGTTTTATTTAAAAAGTTATTTCATCTTCGGCACCTGATTGTGGGCAATTTGTTTTACATTTATAGTGTTAGATCCGGGAGTTAAGCCTCGATACAGGACTATAAAATAAACCAGCTCTCCGTTTAAAGGGTCAGGGTCACCAAGCCTGTCGGGGTTTTAACCACCTGGGATACCCGGTGATCTGTTTAAGCTGGTGGTAGAGGGAACTCGCCTGGCTTACTCACTGCCGTCCCTCCTGACGTCTACCCTGCTTCCTCTGGCAGCTGCACACGGCAGAGAGGCCCTCTTGGCCAAATGCAGCTATCAGTCACGTCAGTTAATGGCAGCTTTTCTCTGATGGATCTAGGCTCTTGGTAAGGTGCCAGAATAGGTTTTGATAGCTATATGATTAAGCTATGAGGGTTTGTTATGCGGACTAAGAACTATAATAACCATTCAGAACTCCATCGCCACGCCATGAGTACTCTTTACTACTTTACGAATAAAGTCTCAGGACTACTTGCTTTAAATGCAGTTTTAGATATTTATTCTTCAGATTCAGGGTCCTGGTATTGTGCATGCTCACTGTTACATTGTCATGGCTTCCTGGGACACTTGAATAGAAACAGAGCCATGGTTAATGTTATTAGCATGTTATTAGCAACACCTTTGGGCTCCTGTGCTTTTCCTACTATGACCAGTTAAAATGTCTGCTGTGAAAAAGGCAGATTAGGACGGCTACTAGTCTTTTTGGAGGCCATGGCAAGATTTAGCTTCTGGTGCCCCAGTCCCCAAATCTTACTGATATCATCCAATTAAAGCCGCTGAGTGGCGCAAAAAAAATGTGCAGAAATATGCCAATAACAACATAAGGAACATAGGTTTTTGAGTTTACATCCCTATCCCTTTCCAGCATCCATTGCCAATCATGAACAATTGGTACAAAGTTAGTGGATGAAGAAGATTGATCTACTTTAAGTCCGCTGGGTGCACCTAAGAGAGTGTGGGACCCTGATCGTAATTTACTTATGACACCAGTCCTGAATATTTTGCTGGTACTTCAACTTGAAGTAAAGCCCCCCCCCCCATTAGAATTCAATAGTGACACTGATGCAATGTTTACTGTCGGCTACCTTAAATAGTATGTAAGCTGCTGTACCCTCATATACTAGCAGGTAAAATCCAAACAGTATATCCACAGTGTGATTCTTTGGCCTGTTTCAGACTTTCATGCCTAATAAATCATTTACACCATCTGCAGCATGCTGCGTTTTCAATAAGAAACATATTCGGAATTGCTGTTGACACTGTCAGAAAGTTGTCTCCATGGTAAGTTGTCATAGTGAAGTTGACAGCAGTGTTTTGGTTCAATGCTCATGCCGAATTCCAGAGAGAGAGAGAGAGCGAGTGAGTGGCACTCGCAGCAGGATCAGGATAAATAAGGTAAAATAATGAATTTATTCATTTAAAGTCAGTAACTGAATTAAATTGAAAGCATGTCAATTTTTATGCATTTGGTAGACATCTTGTGGTTTTGTTACGGAATACTCTGGGTGTATGATGTGTTCACTGGTTTTGGTGTTTAATGTTTACCCACAAACGACTAGTATACAGTAGGCATCTATTCCATGTACTTTGCCTAAAATGTATTTAACTAAGTGACAGTGGACTACTGCAGTCATTTTCACTGCTGTGTAATGTAGTTTCAGAAGCCACTAATAGAATGATTCATGATTTAACGCTAACTAATTGCCTGTATGGGAAATAATCAACCACAGAAACAGAAGACACATTATTGTTACTAAACTGAATATATACCTTAGATGTGTATATGTTTTTCACTTAATGGTTTTAATGATTATTGAATATTTAAATGTTGCACTTCCATCAGTAACTCCAGGCTTTAACAGCATGCCATCAACATCTTTGCCATAATACCCACTCTTTAAGAGCCTGTTGCAAAGAGTCCCAATTATTTGCAGCAAATAATCTAAATAAATATTTACCAAGTTAAGAGTGGACTCTAAAGAACCCTAAGCATCAGACAGACCCTTATTCACCCGCCCGTACTCTCAGGTCAAACGTGTTAAATTATCTGTCTGTCCCAAGACATACCTGTTTATACTGACGTTTGGGTAAAATTCATGCTCTGGGCCTGCTTTTAATCTATGTTATAATTGTGTATTTTCTGTTTATTGTGCCTTCTTAAATACATTTCATGTGTTACAGCCTGTCCTTGTAAATGATTGGCCCTTGTATGGTCACATTGTGTTATTTATGTTTGAAATACCGCTCCTGTTAAGCACTTTGTGACTTTAGTCTGTGAAAAGCGCTATATAAATATATCTTACTTACTTACTAATTCTAAAGAGAGCTACACATCCAATTTAAAGACACCCTGAGTAAGGGAAACATTGTTGTTTTTCTTGATAACTTAAAAGCTAATTCATCAACATGCTTTCGGTCACAATCCATCTTTCTCTCAGGATAATGGCAAGTGCTATAAACTGGGTTGGGACCTGGAGGCCCCACAAGCCAAGAGGGCCCATAGCTGCCCTCTATGGTAATCCAGGACCCAAGTATGCACTGCCTGGACTCGTAGGTATGGCACAAATCACCAGTAAGCCGTTTTCACCACCGACACAATTATTAATTTTTATAACTGACATCATTTGTCTTTTTTTCCCCCGTAAAGGTTTTTCTAACCATGACCCTACTAAACACAAAGCACCAATATTCAGCTTTGGGACACGTCGTGAACGCAGGTATGATTCAGAGGGCCCTGGACCAAAATACCTCATCCCTTCCAACATCACCAGACTGGGCCGAGATGGCACTCCTGCATTTTCACTCCACAGCCGTCAAAAGGAGCTAGAAAAGTTCCAGGTCCCTGGACCAGGTCAGCAGAGCCCCTTACAATTACACAGATTTTGTGAATATGAAAATGGAGTACTGCTGAGCTCAAATCTGAGACTATTCACTGAACGCTGACAATATGCCGCTTTCATCGTGACGCACACTATTATCATTTGGAATTTACCTGTAAGCAGTGTTTTCATATAACTTTCTTTGGTGTTTCAGGAAGATACTCCCCAGAGCATTCAGAAACGTTGCGCTTCCACTCTGCTCCTGCTTATTCTCTGACTGGGAGGAGCAAAGACGTCAGCAAAATCCAAACACCAGGTAAGATGTTGTATTTGGTGTCAGCTGTGGGTTTACAAAGTTCCATGGCGCATACAATATAAACTTTGCTTGTCGCTCAAACTGCAGGTCCAGCCTCCTACTCTCTGCCCCCAGTGCTGGGGCTCAACACTGTGTTGACACCTGCAGCTCCCACCTTCTCATTCCGTGGCCGCAGCAAAATTGGAACCTTCTATGAGGACCTGAAGAAGGTATGTGAATGTCAAACGGCCGTTAAAAAAAAAACCCATCTAGAAACCTTGTGATTTACTTGTTCTCAATACATTTTTGTTCCCCATCCAGACTCCTGGCCCTGCTGCCTACAAAGTTGTTGACCCTCGTATTTACGGACAAAAGCCTCCCCGTTTTAGCATGACAGGGCGCAACTTCCCACCTGGTGAAAACACAAAGAAACCAGGACCTGGTGCATACTATCCTGAGGGGGTAAGAAACATTTATTTTGATCATCAGGCCCCAAATATTTTTGTATTTTGTTCCTTCACTGACATTATTCTCTGCCCAGGTAACCTCCACAAGAGCCAAAGCTCCAAGCTTCTCTTTTGGACTGCGTCACTCGGAATTCATCGTACCCCTAATTGTAGAGGTGCCTGAATAATGTCAAGTATGACATCTTGGAAATTCCCACAGCATTAAGTAAAAAAAAAAAAAAAAGCACAATAAAGAACAAAAAGCAAACTGTGCAAGTTTAATGAAATCAGATTTTATTGCAATGCCTAAAGGCCATTTTGTATCAGTACTTGTGACTTTTCAGGGTATGAACACAAAGTATTCCTTATTTGAAATTTGACGTATGCAACGTATTTTAGACCATTGTCTTAGACCATGTTTTTTTTCAAGGTATCTATTTCTTGTTGTTTTAGAAAACTGATGATTATTTTGATTTGATAATTAAAATTTTCAGTAAGTAACTGTTATAAATTACTGCAGTTTCATTTGTAATCGGACAAGGCACCAAAAGCATAACTAGAAGTATAACTAGAAAAAAGTAAAATTGAATGTAGCCTGGGCTCCAAGGGATGCAAGAGGCAAGTTGATTCATTACAAAAGTCTTTCTTGTAGCTGCCTTTAAGTTTTTTTATTTTTTATTATTCATTCTGCTGTTTTTAAAATTATTTCTATTGTTATTTATTATTTGTTTTATTTTGGTGTCTGACAGGCCTAGTTTTTGTATCTGTGTATGGAGTTGGTGTGTTTGGACGAATAAACATTTAAATGACAAAAAAAGAAGAAAAGAAATGCATTTCCTGCAGAAAATGCGTTGGAGTGATGAAAGATGAAACCAATTGCAAAGCATTGTTGAAAATACTAAAATGCATTATCTAAAGAAGCTAAAAGCTGAATTACAATGCAGGAAAAGCTGAAGCTAAACGATTTTACTGTCAAAGTAATAGTAGTAAAAGTAGTAGTATTAGTAATAGCAGTAGTAATAGTAGTAATAGCAGTAGTAGTGGGCCTAGTAGTAGCAGCAAAAACATTTCTGTTAAAAAAAGGTCATAAAAGAAAGAAAAGCGTGCAATTTCCAAACACCTTTAAACTTTACGTCCCTAAATAGGTGATGAAGGGAGATGTACTCCAATGGCCTCCCTAACGGTAAAACAGACATGGCATTTTTTGTGTGTGTCATTCAACAAAAAGAAAACAACTAACCTAAAGTTAACCATATTTGTGAGAATCGAAGAGCATTCTTGACAGGCACATGTAAGGACAGCAGAAACCGTGACGAGGTGGTCCATCAGGCGTCCCCGTTGCATAGAAACGAAAACAGACATAGGCGTCTTGAAACATGCACGCCTTTAATATCTGGCTTGCCTTGATGAGTGTAGAGCATCTACTAGCGAACCTCTCCTTGTGATAGACAAAACATAATGTACACAAGACAGACAGACTCCGGCATCTGGATAAGTACCATTGTTTAACAAAGTCTTATCAACGCGACGTCAGTTTGCGACGTTAGCCGATCGGTAATTAGCAGCCGATGGAGGTGCATTGTGAAGTTAACAGTAATCATTCGAGACTTTTAAAAAGACAAATGTAATCAGTTACCGTGTCTGTGCCGTTCTCAGCTTTAGGAAGCATCAGTTTTGTCGATGTGAGGAGGACAGACGAACCGATGAAATTAGCGGTCTCGAGCCGAACCACACCATGTTCACCTCAGCTAACCGATGGGAAGCTAACCTAGCTAACGCTCATTTCCGTTGCCAGAAGCCGTCGGATGCTAGCTCTCCTGTCGGAGCTTAGATCATTGTTTCCAGGTAACGTCATTGATCAATGCTGGCTTATACAACCATCCCAATCAAAGCGGAACAAAGTTTAAAAAGAGAGTGACGTTAAAATGGCTGGCGACATTGGCAGCATCCCTGAACTGGACCAAAAAAAATACGATTCAGACGAACAGGTGAAGATCATCTGTCTGGGTGACAGCGCAGTCGGTAAATCGAAGTGAGTATTAGCTGCAGTAAACTGTTTTGAGTTAGTAATATCAGTAACCTTCCTCAGTATGTGTTGTCCTGATTATTGTTGCCTCTCTCTCTCCTAGGCTGATGGAGAGGTTTCTCATGGACGAATAGTATCCATTTGCAGCTGGAGAAATTTAAAATGAAACTTACCTGTGTCAATCATTTTTCTCACTCGTATATGAGCTATATCGTCCTACCATGGTTATTATTACAGCCATTGTGAGCACATTAATCTCCCGTTTAAGGTCGAGATGGCCTCCAACAACGCAGACCATTTGTTCAGAGAGACTAAGACCCTTAACTCTTTCTACAGTCGTCCCCAGCAGTTGTCGACCTACGCTTTGACTCTCTACAAACACACAGCCACTGTAGGAAACAAGACTGTAGCAGTAGGTATGTATTGCTTTTGTTCTGCCGTCAGTGACCACAGGACATACATTTACCCCGTTGAAAACCTCAGTAAAGATTAAATCAGCAGGGATGTGTTTTTTGTTTTTAATGCACAGATTTCTGGGATACCGCTGGTCAGGAGAGATTCCAGAGCATGCATCCTTCGTACTACCACAAAGCACATGCGTGCATCATGGTAAACACACTCTTGGTTTCAAGACGGGTGCGTTTCCAGTAATCATCTAGCCTGCCCTTTCTGGGAGTTGGAACAACAAGTGACTTTAAAAAGTATTTCAGATTGATTACTTCAACAACTGTTTCTGTCACAATGCACTCTTGTTCCACCTCTCAAGTGTATATTAAACCTGTTCCTTTGGCTTTGAAGGGTTTAAGAAAAGTATTAATATTTGGGGTTTTAAGATGCAGATGGCGATTCTCTCGCAGAGAAGTCACCAAGGACTTGTTAGATGACTGCTGGAATGCACCAGTTGAACTGGGGAAGCCACACTGTCACTAAATATAGCAAGACTCTTTTGTAAGCCTTTCTACTTTCTCTTAGGTTTTTGATGTTCAAAGGAAGATCACGTATAAGAATCTGGCCAGCTGGTATAAGGAGCTGAGAGAGTACAGACCGGAGATACCCTGTTGTGTGGTTGCCAACAAAATTGATGGTGAGTTTGACTCTTGACACTTCACGTAACAATGAATGTTCGTCTCTTTCGATTGTATTAAACGTTAATGTTACCTCAGGACAAGTAAACTAGTTGTTTGTGCACACATTGTCTATCTGCTCTATCCTTTTGATTAATTGACTACATTTTGAGGTGTGAACACATTTGTTTTTTTGTAATTGCAGCTGATTTGAAGGTCACACAGAGAAGCTTCAACTTTGGGAAGAAGCAAGGACTCCCATTTTACTTTGTATCAGCGGCTGATGGGACTAATGTTGTTAAGGTTTGAACTTGTGCTTATTTTACTGCATTGTTAATGTCATTAATCCTCAAGTTCATTTCTTCATGCATTTCCAACTTATTAGTAGTTTTACAGTTGACTATGTATGAGATTACAATAAGAATGACTAGGCTCCTTTTGTAAATTCACCCTATAATTCTGTATCTCATTAACTGTCCAGACCATTTGAACGGCCCCTATATGTTGATAGTTCTGACTAACTGTCACAACAGATGTTCAGAGAGATGATGAAGAGGGCAGTGGACTACAAGCAAAACCCCAGCGACTTCATGGATGAAGTGATGCAAGAATTAGAGGTACATCTATCTGAATACCTAAACACAGTCTGATCACTGACGTGCTCATCATTTACATTTACAACCCCGACTAAAAGATGTTTACGACAAGAACAAAAGATGCCCTAAGACATCCCATGATTGGTTTAAAATCTACCATTGTTGTTTTGTTTAATAGAAATTTCTCAGATGCTTACTCAACCTATTCATAAACTCTAATACAACTTAAAATGCGTGTGCTTATTTTACTCTGTTGTCATTTGTTGGATTTATGAAACAGAACTTTGACCTGGAGAAGAAGGAAGATAATTCAGAAGCAGATGAGGACGCATTGAAAGCAGAGAATCCAGAGGTGGTCTGACGTATGTTTACAAGTCCTCCAAACCCTCTTGTCGTCTCATGGATAAGTTATCCTCCTGTCGATGCTCTCTACAGCCACATCGTTTGTCCTGATGTCATTTTGGTGATGGGTTTTCATACCACTGGAGGTTGGCAGGCTTTTAGTCAGGTTTTAAGTCACTGCCCTCCTTCTGTCCAATGACTCTGGCAGGCAGGGAAGTAAACCTGGTGGAATAAATAGGAATTGTGTTGTTTTAATAAAGTTTATTTAGCTGCTCTTTTAGACTTGTCATTCATACTTCTAACAATATCAACTATAAAAATCCCACAGTGAGGCTGAATGTGTATTATTTTGTAATAAGAATGTGAAGCATCTCAAGCATCTCAAAGAGAACGTGTAATTATGAACTGTATTTGCTGCTGTCCTCCATGTTTGTTCGTACTGTTGTGTGCAATGCCAGCGGGGAGCTGCATCTGTTGGCTGCTTTTGTGATGTAAAGTCTGCTTTCAGCACCCTTTAAATGAAAAGTTAATGTACCATGTAACCAAATTGTTATCATGTCTCTTTCTGACTTGCTGTGTTGCAGCAGTAGGCACAAGAGCAGTAAGTTGTCAACTTCAGCACATTATAAGATACAGCTGCCAGTCATACATGAGTAGACATCAGCCGTGTCCTTCATGATGGTTTCCAGGTGATTGTGTGTATATTCATGAGCAGAAATGTTGCCTTGAACATTAAACCAGTTTTCTGGCAGAAGGTGTCTCTCGATTTAACAAACAATTCAATTATTTATATATATATTGCATTATATGCGACTGTTTTTCTGTGGCATTTACTCATAATAAATCACACTGGAATATAATTTTACACCGTGACACTGAATCAGCAGGAACAATACTTTGATGCAGTTCATGTTTTAATTATAAATTTATTACATAATATAACAAACGTATCTCTGTGGTGGAGATATCCCGGGCAACATCTTAGATCTTGCCTCAACCTTCACCATCACCCTTGCTCTGTTTGCATGAGGAACACTAGGTAGCGTCTGGTTAACATTTACTTCGACGAGTGCCTTCACATCTTGAAATGGAAGATTTCTAACGCTATAAGCGCCCAGACGTCGCTGGGATTTGCCTCGTCATTGGATGCTGAGAAGGGGAAGTTCACCGGTGAGACGAGGCTGAGGCGTTGCAGGGATACTTCCACCAGTCTAAACTTCACAGTGCAAACAAGGAGAAAACCAACAATGAAAAAAAAAAAAAGCCTTTGATGATAAGATCACTGGTTCCAGTGGGTTTTTAAAAAGGTTACACTGCTCCCCCTACACTATTTAGATTGTGCTTTGTTGATTAGAAAATAAGACAAAGATAACCCTTCACTGAACATATTTCACCAAATGTTGTGTAAATCCGTTACACATTGCATTTTGCACCTTTATTTGTGGTAAACTTACACAACCATCTAACTAAGTATTCACTACAGCTTAGTTTCTTCTAAGCAGGCCAGTCTGTGTGAGTCCAGACTGTACACTTCCACGTCTTCAGTGTTTGTGATTGTATTTATATGGGAACAGTAAGCCAAGCTGGAAAATAACCATCATCACAGTAAAATCAAGCAATTGTGATACTTTGTCTCAAAATGCAAATAGAAATGTTAATGCAAAGTTCACAGGTAGATATACACAGGCTGTGTTGTGTGTGTGTATATATATATATGTCTATATACACACACACACACACACACACACACATATGTTTATATATAAACAATATCCTGCTTCTTTACAAAATAATAACAGTGACTGTATTTCCACCTGTAGGAAATACAGGAAGATCAAACAAATGTCTGTAGTTCTCAAGATTTCCAGGAGATGGCACCATATTATTGAGTCTAACAGCACAATAATGCTGTAATTAAGATAGTCCTAAAGCAAACACAAATATACAGTTAAAAGTTAAGTTATTTTTTGGCACATTTTTCCTTTGTGTTGTTTATTCCTCACTGGATCGCCTCATATAGCATATCCAAAACTCAGAAACTGAAGGTCTGAAAAAGGAAAAAGGAGTGCTGCCAGACAGAGTGGAGGGTAAGGAGCGCAAATGCCATCTGGGAATGGGTGTACAAAACAGTGACACTGCATAAGCTGTACCTACACAGTTAAAAGGTGAGTTATGGTGGTGTCTTGCAACGTAAAATGTAACAATGGTTTCGTTCAATACCCTGTGGTGATCTGTCTGTCTGTCTCTCCCTTTGGGCAGAGCAGTCCACTTTTTTGAAGACGTAACTCAGTACAAAACAAGAATGCAGGGCAATGATGTTCAATATATAGAGGATGAATGAATGTGTGCATTTATCCGTTTGTGTGTGCGTGTTTGTGTGACACAGCCACTGCCGGGAATCTCTGATGGTAACACAGTAAGGCTATAGTGGACTAGCTCCAAAGATGTAAACCCTAACAATCAACCATACACTCTCTCATTGTCACGTGCATCCCCATTTTCTCTCTCTCTCTCAAACAAATACACACAACAAATGGGAATAAACAAGCATTTGCAAACACACACACAGTCATACACACATGTTGAAGAGGAACGGCCACACAGAGAGATTCGGGGGATCCAGATGCACACATGCGCTTGGATGATGGGTGGCTTTTATGTTAGCACCTTGTCACCTTGTTTTGTGCAAATCTTCCCCTAGTTCAGAGTTCAGAGTTCAAAGTTCAAGAGTTCATAGAAAGAATAAAATCTGCTCACCTTTTCCACAGGTGGTTAACTATGCATATATGCCAAACATTCATATATAGATCTATATACTTTTTGTTTTTTCAAAAATTTATATGAAATCTATCATATATACATTGCTTGTGATTTAAAAAAAAAGATTTTTTTTTTTTTGTAGTTTGTTCATTTTTACAAGTGTAAGTACGTTTAGAATGGACAGGATATTCATTTTTTTCAGTCTTTTTTTCTGTCACTCTAAAATTCAAATGAGTGAAAGATCTAAGTATGATGTTCCACACGCTACAAAATCTACCCACAGTATCTGAGGGTAACAAATCAACAGTGAAAGGAAAAAAGAATAAAAAAAGATAAAAACGAACACAAAAACGTCCAAAATGAGTCTGACGACTCCATAACACTGGAGTCAGAAGTAAAATAATCAGTGAGGTCACAGTGAGGCAGTGAGTGCTATTCCCACAACCCAGATACGACGTTAAATTACCACCCGTTCTTACAAACTGCTGGCATCAAAGAAAGAGAAAAGAAAAGAAATGCACACAACTTCTCCCCAAGTCAAACTGCCTTGGCGTACTGACTGGATGCTGCTGATGTACGTAGGTCTTTAGTGGTAATAAGAGATCTGTTAGAGAAAAGCTATGGATAAAATGCTTTTTGTTGCGTGAATAAAACTCACTGCCAGCAGAAGCTACTCATGAGTACAATTGTAGATTTTGTATTGTTAATTAAAGAAAAAAATTCAGTTCTTTTTACAACCTGGTTCTTATTTTTAGAGTTCCTGCTGCCACCGTTTATGATAATATATTACTCACTTAGCAAACCGTAGAGACGGAAGTAGCGATGTTGCAAGACACAGCCAGGTTGTAAAAAACTGAATTTTCTGTAAGACCTTCCAGAGGTGTTCCCATCCCCACAGCCTGATAAACCACAGACACCTTCCTGCAGTGGCATTTTAGAAGGGCACGGGCTTTGTGTCTAGCTAATTTAAGCCTGTGTATGACAAGTTTTTCTGTCGTAAAAGTAGGTTTTAAGGAAAATTTTATTTTAACATTTTAAGCTTACTTTGGCCAGCTTGAACACATTTTCTGGTAGCAGTTTACTTCTGCAGCAAAGAAAGGAAAATTAAAGATTTCTGCTAAATTCCATGATCATTTCTTTCTCTACTGGTGATGAGAAAACATCCCAGTATTTCCTTCTTTCACTACACCAGACCTTGTGCAGCCTGGTCTGAGAAGCCTCATCGGGTTCACAGGGATGGAAATCTTGCTGGCTCTCAGACTGTGGTGGTGTTAACTTGTCCTCACAGATAATAATTGAAATGGATAGTTATAAAACAGCCAACAACCTCTCCACGCTAGTGCCCCAAACATCCATCCCTGAGTGATAAACAGGCAAAAGATGAAGTGCCTCTTTTACCAGTTAGCTGTGTCGTTAGGTGGTCCTTACTGTCTGTTGTTGTGGATCAAGTTGGGTCAGAACCACGTGAGTGTGATTTGTAGCTGAAGTAGTAGGGATGGGTGTCAACTGGGGTCTCAGCCTCACATTACGGGATGCCCTTTAGTATGAAGGAAGACCATATGACAATAAAAACAAACATCAAACTCTCTGTCCAAGACATGATGCAACTTGTCATGCTACGGTTCAAGAAAGGGTGACCATAAGGAAAGTTGTATACCTATGACAAAGAAAATCATTTCCATATCTATATACTTTTTTTTAAATTTCAAATATATATTTAGATATATATATATATATATATATATATATATATGTATATAATTGGTAGAAATTAGTAAACTATTGGTGGAATACATTTTAAGATTTCTCTCTGCCTTCTATACTAAAAACCAAAAACAGGCGCAGATTAATTTATTACATTTCCTCTTTGCAACATTGTCTTTTCTTCTGAAAGCTATATTTAGATACATGTATATCCTATTATATAATACCTATATATAATATTCCCTTTGGAAAACCAAAAAAATTGATTAAGAAAAAAGCCACGAGTGTTGGTTAAACATTCTCCAAATATAATAGATAGCACAGTCCGAGTACCGAGGCGGAGAGGTTTTCTCCCGTGGTTTACTAGGTGGAGCTCCACCTCTGGGCTCGAAAGTCTTAGGTTTAAAAACAACAGCAGGTATAGAGAAGACACACATTGTCAGAGCTGTGTCTGCACTATGTCCATAGTCCTGTGTTCATCATTGTTGATCTCTCTATAAATATTTTGAAAGGCAACTGAGCTTTCTGTTTGGAAAACAAAAGTCTTCCTCCTCCTCCTTTACTCAAACTGCGAAAGGCTTTTTGAGGCCTAATAGATGGAGTGATAGAGGTAGAGAGGAGAGGAGGGAATAGTGAGAGAGAGAAAGTGTGGGTGTTACTAGGGAAACAACTGAAGCTTACACAAATCAAATATTTTAACTGGAGCTCATGCGATTCTCCTCGGCAAAGAAAGACCGGAGCCCATTTCGAGGTCTGATCTAATTGGCTGCAGGCAAGGTGATGGGCAGACACTCAGGGCCAAGTAGAGGGGGAAACACGTGTTGACTCCCCCTCTTCAGTGCAGTGCCAAGTGCAGGGTGTTAATGCAGAACAAGAACATAAAGTGTCGCTAATGTACACAGGTTAACATTTGTGATGCAGAACATAAAAGCAGCCAGAGTAAAAGAGGAGCGGTCCCTATCTTTTCCCCTTCATCAACTCTATGTCTTGCCCGTTCTATCTTCATCTTTCTCTCCATCTGTTGCTGTGTCTCAGGGCAGGGGTCAGCTCTCTAGCAGCATTTTCAGTGCTCGCTCAATGTTCATGCGGTGTCCGACTCGTGTCACTCCCAGCTCTGCAAAGTCTTCCTTGGTTAAAGCTGGGAGGTGAGAGCCTTCGATCTCATGTTCCTGAAACCCTGCTCTGTGCTCCCCCAGATTTATGCTGTCCAGCCAGTCTCCTACGTCGTACTTATTCCAGAGGTGGAGGGGTTTCTGATGGAAGGGCCTGAGGGCTAAAAGTGGTGACCCCAGTCCGGGGGAATGGGAAGGTGATGGGGACGGGGAGCGAGAGCGGGAACGGGCACTGGAGCTCCTCATTACGAAGCGCACCTCTTTAGGCTCTTGGGGTAGGCTGAGGCTAGAGGATTTGAGGATGGTTTGTGGCGGTGTAGTCGGTGAGGTCGGTAGACCGAAGCTTGAGAATCGTCCAAGGGGGTCGCCCCGATCAGGTGAGCCTGATCCTGGGCTTAGGGTGCGTCGGCTGACAGGGTAACGGCTGCCAGGGCGGACGGTGAATGTGGTGCCGTAACTTCTCTGAGAAATGGTGTGGAGCTCGCCTAAGCTGCTGAAAAGTCTGGTGGAGACCGAGAGAGAGAGAGAGAGAGAGAGAGAGACAGAGAGAGAGAGAGAGAGAGAGAGAGA